>NC_044279.2:17728330-18033330 GCF_004027225.2 Strigops habroptila
TTCACAGATTCATAGAATCATATAATGGTTGATGTTGGGAGGGACCTTTGGGCTTATCTGGTCCAACACCCTTTCTGAAGCAGGGGTTGCCCATGACTATGTCCAGATGTTGAGGTCCCTTCTGGATAGCAGCAGGACTCTTTGGCGCATCAACCACTCCTCTCAGTTTTGTGTCATCTGCAAACTTGCTGAGATGGTACATCTGGCCCTATCATCCAGATCATTAGTGAAGGTGTTGAATGGGGCTGGACCCACTACTGACCCCTGGCATACACCACTAGTTACTGGTTTCCAACTACACTCTGCGTCACTTACTGATCACAACCCTCTCGGTCTGGCCATGCAGTTGTTTTTCAGTCCACCTCAGTTGCCTGTGCATTTAAGCAGCTTGTCTGTGATGATCTTAAGGGAGACAGTGTTGAAAGCCTCACTGAAGTTAAAGTACACAATATCCATTGCTCCCTCCCTTGTCTACCAAACCAGTAATTTTGGGTTAGAAAAAGAGACCTGCTCTTTCCCTCGAGCATGGATTAATGTAGCTTAGAACAGAGTTGAATAAGACATGGAGGTGAAATTTTACTAGAGAAGGATGCAGAGTAAGTTATGAAAGGAAAGTAGACAATGCCAAGTTCTGCTTGCCTAGAAATCACTACAAAATGACATCAAGCAGAAATATTCTGTTAATGTCATTTGAAGAAATTTATGGTTGTGCCTATACAGAGATTCACAGGACTTGTAAAGCACTATATGAAAAATCTTTTCCCAAGTCCCCATTAAATTTGGCAATGATGACTGCTTTGAAAAAGCTCAAAATAACGTGTTGTAGAGACCTGTGAAATGAGGCAGCATTAAGGGAGTTTTCTACTCGCATGCTTCCCTTTGGAGCTGGTGACCTAAACCGCAAGTTTTTTTATTTTTCTACTACAGTTATCGTTAGCCATGTCACAGAACCATTTAACTTTAGTGAGTTTTCAAGCCAGTGTGGAAAAGAAATGCAAAAGTTGTAAACCAGCTACAAATAATAATAATTAATAATAAGGTACAACAAATAAGATTTACTCCAAAGTACAAAGTTTGCATTTTTACCGATGTGGTTGAAATCAGTCACCAGATTTTGTCAAGGTGTCCTAGAAATGTTAATAGAGATAAAACTAATTAAAACCTTCAGAAATTATGCTAAGATGGTATTCAAATTCTTTCGTAGTTCAGCATAACCCTTGTCAAATTCTACATGAATATGATTGTATATTAAATTCAGCAAGACTTTTCAGAAAATTTTGACCTTGTTGTACTAGTCAACAAGGAATCTTGCCCCTTTCTATCTTTAGTTATGAGCAAAAACCAGTGGGTCTTATTGCTAAAATGTGTTGATGTCGTGATCCAGGAAAGCACTCAACAGTCTGAAAGGAAGATGGTATATTCCAAAATTTTTTCACACTTGTACACTGAAATAGACACCTTTTTCCAAGCTCTTTTCTCCCTTGCCTTAACCTTTTAGTTTCCTTTATCAGTTCTGTTCACTTACTTATTTTAGTTTTTCTACTCGATTTCCCCTGTAAAGGATTTGGGATAAAATATGAAAGATACAACACAGCATTTTGTATAGCATTAAACCCTGCATAATTCTGCCCCTTATACTATCTCAAGGCAATTCAGATGTAAACCAATAGTCAGTGCACGCTAGTTCTTTACAAACAAGTCAATGCTGATCTCAAGTAAACCCAGCTGATTTATGAAAAACAAAGTTGTTTTTGAAAGATGATATGACAGACATGTAAGCAAGAGGGAAAAGAGTAGTGCAGAGTAGCAGACTGAATCTCATAGCATATCAGCAAATTGCATAGACAACCAAATAAAGAAGCTATATCTATGCCAAGCCTGCTTGCTCACTGAAGGGGCCTTTACATTGCTAGTTGTGTTTCATTAAATTGCGTGATAAAACACTGCTGATGTTACAAAAACCAAACAAGCAAAGCCACAAATCCTGAGAGAACAACTGCAAACTGTTAGTATAAGCACGTCTTCTCTTTGGAATTTGGGTCTAGACCAAAGTACTGTCCTTCTCTTTGTGTGTCTGATTTTCTTTCTGAACTCCATTTTTGAAAACTGAAATAGCGAGTGGATAATTGTTTGCTGCAGTGTGTTTCCCAGCGACTGGTATTGTTGACAGTAGACAGAAGTTTCCCACCTCACAGGACAATGAGAAGAATAAATGCAGTGAAACCACAATGTAGCATAAGGGAGAATTAGTACAACTTACTATAGAGATATTTCATTCTTCAGTTCCAGGTACACTACCTTACGTACGAGATAAGGTGGAGGTGGCAAATTGCATGCTACATGTGCTTGTTAATGCTCTGGACTAAAAGGGCTAGGAACAGCAAATCCTTGAAGGACAAGCATGCTCACTGACTTCCTGACATAGAAGTAGTTCAATGAAAACTCCACATAGGAGTCTTCCAGAAAAGAACTCACTAAAAAGAAAAAGAAAAAAAAATAATAGAAAAATACTACTGTAGTTATCTCTGAATTCCCCAGATTTGTCTGAAATGTCTGAAACACCATCAATCAATTCTATTCCTTCAGGTGTGTTGGAAATACTTCAGTGGTATAGAAGAGCATAGAGTATTGAAATCTAGAAGGTAATGTTCTCATTTGATGTAACACTTGAAAATTGAATGCAGAGGTAACAGCCTAAGAAATGCCCCTAATGGAGACCAAGGGTCTAACTAGCCTAGTATTCTGTCTCTGTCAGTGGCAGGAGAACACGAGCCTTGCTATTTTCTGCAGTCTGGAGTCTGTTAGCATGATTTATTTATCCTGAGCATCTGTGTCCACAGTAGATAACGTATGGCAATAACTTTTCATATGTATTTGGGTTTTCTGACTTCCATGCTATCTGAAGAGCACACTGATATTTCTGCATTTCTGTGAGGACAAGCACAAAGCCTAAATATAACGAAGAGGTTATTTTGAGTTAAAAATGTGATTGAACACATATCTCTAAGACATTTGCATAATAGTGCAACCAGGAGAAGATTCTTGTTTTCCATTAATATTCTCTGGTTTGTTTTGTTCAGTTTCTTAAGGTCTGATAGTTTTACGTTGACACGAAGGTAGCTCTTTCTTTAGCTCTTTCTTGAGTAGAGATTGGCATATGTGTATTCTTGAAATGTATACCTACCAGCAAATTCTATTATCTTAAAAGAGCTTAAACAGGGTGCCTGAGCTTCTTGTATTTAGGTCTTCTATTGTAAGCTTACTGTTTTATGGTTGCTCAATATTTAACTCAATTTTTAATAGTGGTCAAGTTTAGAAAGTAATAGAAACATAGGTCAATGGTGTTTAAATGTAAGAAAATTTACTGCTTATTTTTTTATTTGGCACAATATTCTAAAGCTAAACAGGGTAGCTATAAAGTCCCTTTGATTTAAAGAGACTATAAATAACTAGATTTTAATAACTTTTTGAAAGTAACCCACATTCCCACCCCCAAACTTGTTTCTGCAGTTTCTGGTAGTATCTGCAAAGTCTGTTCCTATGAAAAATTGAACGACTGCAAAGATAACTTAGAAGTGCTTAGTCTTCAGGCTTTGAACTTCACTATAGAAATAGTGATACGTACTGCCAAAAGTACAGCTACAGCCAGCTTTACGTTATAATAAGGAAGTCTTCTACTCAGGAAGGATCACTGACTTTTTTTTTTTTCCCCCTTCACTTTTGATGCAAGATTTTGCTTTATAATACCAATTAGTGTAATAACAGTAAGAGAATTCTGTGTCAAGGTCCAGCATAGGACCTATCCTCCTGTTAGTTAAATTCTGAAAGACAGGGGTAACGCGTGAACCTTTTCCCTATGAATTTTACTTTTGCAGCTGAAACAATATGTTACATATAGCCCAATTGCATTACTGTCAAATTGCCATAAGCCATTGAGAACAATAGAAAAAAGATGAAATGCAGTCTGATTTCCAGGAGCAAGTTAAAATCTTGGAGTTTCTATCTCTGCTTGGGTGTAACAAACAGTACTTTAACAAGGTGCCTTAAATAAATGACTATAAGTTACTTTAAATTTGAAAGTTCACGCTGAATCAAAAGAGACAGGGTAATTTTTCATTCAGCCTGGAGTGTTATTTACTTTCTGAATTGGTACTTAAAGTACTGATGCGTGATGCCAAAAAGAAAATTATTTTGAGCTAGATTTAATTTAAATTTCATTGCATTTTGTTTGAAATAGAGGATTTAACATCAATTTCTTTCCCTTCACTTTGAGGCTCTTTCACTTTTAATAATTCTGTTGCCTAATGCCCTAATCTGTTTATTACACTATAACTTAACTTGAACAATGCAGCTTTTATTCAAAATAAACAGATTTAGTATGTCTGTGAAATAGACTTATGTGTAGTAGGATGCTTTACCATCTAGAAAAGCTTGGAGGTTTCTGAATACTTAAGAAATTATAATGCCAGTGGATTTAGCATTTGTTTATCTGCAGGCTCATGCTTATTCAGTTGTACCAAGGCAGCTTAAACTAATATCTAATCTTCTTACAGAATAGTTCTCCCTATAACAACAGGATTGTTCATAACAAGCTCGAACAACCATTTGTCTCCAACTGTTGTGTGAAAGGGAGGGAAGGAGAAGTTGCTTAACTTTTTATTATTTACAAAATGTCTAATTAGCGTTATCCTTGCATATATGGGACAACCCTAGAGTCATGCTGTCATGCCATGTACTCAACTCACAGAAGCCAAGATGTCATGAATAAATTATTCAAAATTGTCCACCTTGGTGCTTTCCTTTATGCCACTATTCCATCAAAACAAGAAAGAGGCAAAAAGCATAGAAAAATAATTTTGGTACTGTATTGAGCTTAGGTATATATGACAATGGAAAAAAATTGGATGAACTTCAGTTCTCTGTGTATTAGAAGGGAAAACAAGTTGAAAATTTTTAGCAATGTTTTCCTGAAAAATAGCATTCATTAAATACTCATTTTCTGTTTCTGACAAAAAAATACACTGTTTTCAGCTGCTTATGAAGCATGGAGTAGACATCTGAATGGCGTTGTCTTATTTCAAACTCACACATTTTATAAAAAAAAAATGAGGTGGCTTAGTTATATGTGAAGATTCTCTAGGTTCATTTCTCATTTTTCTCAGCACTTTTAAGTTGTACTCCATTGGCAAAATTCCCTTAGGCTTCAAGAAAAAGTGTAGATCCTCTGTAGTGGAAATGAAAAGCCAAAGGAGTTAATATCTAAAAGAGTAGCATACATTGCAAAAATCTAGGAAGAGATTCAAGGGATGGTATAGGGAGGAAATAGTGTGGGGAGTTGGGTAGCTTTTACTTCTTTGTAGTGTAAAAGACTAAATAAATCTCTCTCTTGTGCATTTCATTGATCTCATCGATAAGCTGAAATAACACAATAGCCAAGATGAATCTAACTCCTGATCTACATCCAGATATTGTCTCCTCTTTTAAAAGCAGTGCAGCTAAAAGTGTCCAAGGAGGAAACCAGGAAGATAAGATTTCCTACGGAGCTTCTGAGCATGTTCAAATCATCTATCAAAGTAAAATGACTTAATCTTGTCCCTCTTGTTGCTTCCAATACAAACTCCATGTTTTTTTCCTGTCACTTCTCTAAACCCATATTCATTTTTGAGTGTGCTGGAAGAATACCAAGTAACTTTACTGTAGGATGTCAAGTTATAAATCCATTGATTGTCATATTTAAATCAAGTAACAAAGAGGGCGTAGTACGAATTTTCAGGGTTTTTTTTAAGCTGTACTACTATGCTGAGAAGACATAGGCTTGTAATAAAACTGATTATTTCTTTTGTTAATGAGAAATGTGTAATACAAGATATATGACGAGTTTTCTACTGTTAGACAGGAAAGGGAAAGACAGATCATGCTATTTACTAAAGAGCTTATATGCTTTTCCATATCCAAGAATGTGAAAAATAAAATCGAATATTTTGTTTATGTGTTGATGCTAGAGATCCAAGGAATTTTATTTCCCATTTGCGTTAAGAATCCAAACTGAATTTAAAACTAAGTACTTTCTTCCTTTTTTTAGGACAAAAACCAACAAGTATTTTGATATAATGCCTTGAAATGTACAATGTAAAAACTTCTGAGTTTAGGATAACTTCTAAGGAAAACACTCATGCTACAAATTATTTATTTTGTTGCTTAAAAAGCATGTTGCATACTTGTCCTCATCTTATTTACCATTTTTCTTCAAATTATGATTTTGTCCTTTACCCAAAACATCTTTAACATCACAATGCTATAAAAAAGTAACAAAATTCAGACAAGAAGCTTCTTGAAAGTAGATGTTTAACATAAACTTAGTATTCTCTTCATCTTACCGGAAACCAATCAGACCTTACTTTGTCTGTAGAGTCACCTTAATTTAGGTGAAACACAGTCAGAATATGCAAAAAGTGCACATCATCTCCTTTATGATTATTGCTTCAGACAGGCAAATTGCTTTTAGTAAAAAATGCTTTGGTTGTCTTTTAAAAAACCAAGTTCTCTCACGCTTTTTTTGTTTTGTTCATAACACAATGGCGCATAAGGTGTTTCTGTAACAAGTTTGAAGGCTGCAGGTTTCTGAATATGCTTTGGAATCATACAGTAAGTATGTTTTAGAGAGCCTGCCTATAGAAAAGCTATTTGCAGCTTATTTGACCGCTTATTAATGTAGTACTGCTCTATCTCTTTTTCTCCCTTGTCTCCAGCTTTTGTTCCTTTATTTCAAACACCCTTAATTACATTTTATTCTCATCACCACACTGAAGGGAACGGATAATAACAGATCCATTAGATTTCATTAAGCTGATGATTAAAGCCAGAAATTCTAACGGACTATTTACAAGATGAAGAAGTTGTATTTAAATGTATGGCTTCTTGGATCTGTCATATCTTAATACATCTTTAGAGCTGTAACTAAAAAACAGCAGCAAATGGTTCTAATTTATTAAATATGAAAGAAAAATATGACAGAGGGATTAAAATTATAACCAGACTTACTCTATTTGTCATTAAAAAAATCATTAATTGCTTGAGGCTGATCATTGTTATTAGCAGTTGGTTTCTTCTTATTTCTTAGAATTTACAGTTTGTAACTCAGTTATCTGTTTCAAATTGCATTCAATGGGGTGAATTACAAACAGAATTACTTTTTTTTCTTGAGCTTCTAACATATTAAGAATCAAATCTTTAAATGTTTTGGTTCCTGTTTCCTATTAGATAAATGAGCATTTGGCATCCAAGTAGGACAATAGTTACATGTATATTTTTGTGGATCTGGGCTTGTCATGTATTGCAGATAGGTAAGTAGAGAGAAAAGGTGGGCAGTGAATTGACTGAAGATGGGCAGACAAACTGTGGAGAGTTTAGATAGTGGAAAGCACAACAGTGGTATAAAAATAAAAATTTTTTAGTAGATGTATTGTATCTTACCTTCTTCTTTCCTTGCTAATAATTAAAAAAATGAACAAATGTTTAAGAACAATGAAATAAATACAAAATTGATAAAACGATCCTTTTCTTTAGATAGCATGATGAATCTATTTAACTTACTGCAACAATGAATCAAGTAGGTTGAAAGCTGGATAAAATTGAGTGTGATTATTTCCTTATATGGAAAATGTAAACATAATTAATTCTAGTAAAAATAAAAATAAAATTATGCTTATAAAACCTCATTATTTACAAGATAAGCCTATCCATAACTTGTAATGGCTATGGAGAGGCCTCTACATAGACATTATATTCTGTACATGTTAGAAGCAGAATTTTGTCTTAGAGGAAGGTGAACCTGTCCATTGTCATCAGCGTGGTGCTAGACTAGATGAATCGCCAGCCTTACCTTGCATAGTAACTTGCTTCTTGTATTGCAAATAAGTGAGTGATGTTTCCAATTTTCATGAGATGCTTCATAGTATTATTGGGAGATAATAGGATGACACAGTGAGAAATCTTTAGAGGTGATACAGGTCAGTTGGCTTAAATTTTCTCTCATCTCTTGGTGTTAACTGAATATATGGGATGTACATCTGAAAGTATAACTGTAAGTGTCAGAAGAAAGAAGCAGATGTCAGATTATTGTTGAATTTCTACACTAAAGTTCTATAAAGTTTAGTTCTTAGAACCTTTTGAAGCTTTCCAGGGTTTGATTCAAATTAGTGCAGTTGTAAATTCTATCTGCACTTTTATGTTGCTCTCTGTTATTTTGCCAAAGATCTGGTTTCCTTTGTTTTTCCCTTTCTCTCTCTCTCCCCCCATTTTTTTTTTTTTTTTTTTAAATATAAGGCATGAGTCCAAAGATCATTTCAGGGATTTTTATATATATATATATATATATATATATTTTACTGTTTAGTAGACCTCCACATTTCCTAGCTTTTTTTTCCTCACAAGTTCCATCATGCTGACCTATTGTTCCTATTCACTTTAACTGTATGTATGCTGAGCTTCTTAGCAGTGCATCAGAGATACAATAGTTAGGTTTTTCTTCTCATCTTTGCAAAAGCTCAGCTGAAAAATTGGACCCAACAGTATGCAGTCTCAAAAGCTTATATAATCTCACCTCATTCTTAGTGTAATATAAAGAGTCTTCTAGTATAATTTTGCATTTCAGCAAGGTTAATTCTAGTCTTTCATTAAACTGCCATTGTGATCAAAGATTCTAATAGAGAATTAGAAATATTTCCTCACCTTCGTATTTTCAGGGCCCTAGCTATTAGGCCAGAAGTGTTAGTTTCTTACATAGGCATGAACAACTCTCTGAACAATTAGGATAATTGAAATAGGGTTTTGAATTTTTAAATTTGATCTACATAGTCTTTGCATTATATGTTTAGAAATGAGATATCCTCCCCCCTTCCTCCACTTTTTGCTCTCTGGAAAAGGAGACAAGTCGTTTAAAGAAACTTTCTTAATATGAAGGTAAGCCTGGGTAGTCTTAATGCTACCAAGAGTTAGGAAATAACTTCAGGACCTCCAAATTGAGAACAAAAAAAAAGTTTGGAGGCATTTAGAATAGCAAAGAAGTGAGGATGCCATTTGGAATCCGATGAACAATGCCAATATATGCAGTGAACTTCTTGTGTAACTGGTTTATTTCACTCAAGAGGCATCATAGCACAGATGTGGAACAAGTGCTCAAAACAGAATCCATAGGCATGATGGCCTTCTGCTGCATTTCTGTGAGGCTTAGCTTTTTTATTTTATTTCCTCCCTTCTTGGGCAGATGGACCCTTTTTTTCCTGTCTGGCATCAGATTCTCTTGGGAGGGGAGGAAAGAATATGGAAGATGTGGCCGCATGGAGTGCGAAGTTGCAGATCTGGGCAGGTGGGAAATAAGCTTAAGGGAGCAATACATATTCCCGCCTTTCCTAAGGCACTTGTTGCACATACTCCAATTAGTATTGTAAGCTGATGTTGCTACTCATTCATGTCTTGGGTCTTGGGTTCTGTACTGTGAAAGCTCTGCAACAGATCCACAGCAAAGAGGATTCCTCATGAGGAAGGGGTGTGACAAACACAAACATTGGCCTATTTATGCTATGGTCCAAATTGGCTCTAGTCTCACAGTCTTGTTAAAAATTGGGTATTTTCTGGACAGACATGCTGACAGTTGTAGTTTCTTTCCAAATGTGCACTAAAACCCTACATAAAATGGATGTGGAAAATAGAAAAAAGATCAAGAATTTGTGCAGAGATAGATGTTGTTCTTTTCACGTTACATCAAGTTCATGCTTAAGCTGGGTTGTATTTAATGGTTCAAAGGGAGGCTCTAGTCTGATGACTGACAGAAATCCAGTGACTGTGACTATTAAAAATGTGTTCTTAGGTTCAGTCCAATTAAGAAAGTCAGTCTCTCATTCTCTGATGAAGTGCTGAGGGCCTTAATGAGCTCAGACATAGGGATGAGTTAATGAACATTCCTTTCAAATAGGGACCAATGGTTGTGATACAAATTTTGTTGCTCAACATATGCTGTTTAAGTATAAGTCCATTTAATGAATGCTCTCTGCTTCCTGCATGGTTAATGGGGAGATTCCATGTGACTTAAACAAAGATGTTTAACTTAGTCTAGACCCTATAGTACATTGTCAAGAGGAGAATTCAGGGTATTTTTGCATTAAAATATACAAAATTAACAGTAGTTTTAGAATTGTAGAAAACCTTAAATTGTAAGATATCTTTCCAAATGATGGAGAATATCTGTTAAAAAATGGCAGAAGAGTAACAGTTCATTCTGCTGTTACCAGGCTGCCTTCATCAGACACTGTTCTATTTCTTCATTTATGGAAAGATTCACAGATCTACATCCCTTGGAGCCTTGAAGTATCTGGCTGTGTTCTGTCAATTACTGCATCTCATTTTTGCCATTGGTATAATAGGAGATAAAAATCACATTTCTTGATGCTTTCTCTTAATATTAAATTTAGCTTTGTAAAGATGATGTGAGTCTATTATATGTACAATTTGGGTAGGGTTTTGCTCACTGCTTACACAGCAAAATAGCACATTAATAGTCATCATACATTATGTTCACAAGCTAATCTATTCATAGGATTTGAGCTAAAGATCTCTTAGCTCCTCAGTCAGGCTTTATTTACTTCAGAGGCTTACAAGGGATCTATGAATCTAATAATTCAGGGGTTTTGAAACTGGATTATTCAAGGATTATTGGTTGTCTGTGGTTACTTGTAATTAGCTGCCTGATTTTGTCTTTTTCTGTCTCTAGGGAAGAGCACGTAGCTGTATTAATATAGTACGGGACTGAGACTCAAGAGTCCTGTTAGCTTAGCTCTATGGTTTGTGTGCTGAGTATACTTTAAAAGGCACTTGACCTTTCTGTGCCTAAGTTTCTCCGTTGATAGCAATGGAGATCACAATACTAAATCTCCTTTGTAAAACATTTTGTGAGTATTGATAAAAGCACTGCATAGGACTAGGTACTTTTCTTATCATATCCGGTTAGCAGGAATAGATCAAGTGAGAGAAACAGTGAAACAGATAAATACCATGATAAACTTGTTAGACATAAATTACTCTTGCAATATGACTTGGTAAGAAAGTCATACAGATGTTAGCGGGACCAGTCTCAACTAAGTTAGTGTCAAAAATCTTTGTAGCCGTAGATCTCAGCTTATTTATACGTCCATCACTGAACTATATGAGAATCACAAATACTGTGCATTTAACCAGTATTAGTCACATATGTTAGAGGAAGCCAGCATGTATAAGCCAGCACTGATGCTCTTGCATAGCATATGTTTATAACTTCACTAAACTATCAGCTCATTGCTGTAGTGTGTGGACTTCATGCAAGAAGCTACGTGGTTCGATGACTCCTTCTAAGAACATTTTAGGTAGGAGTACCTCGGCTCATAAGGGGCAATAATCAGGCAAGGAAATGGGGAAGCTGATCCCACTTGAACTGGTCGACGTACAGCAGAATTCTCCTTAACTATGAGTCTGTTTATTCACTGATGGAGAGCACCTATTAATGGGAGCAGAGCTGTCTTATATCAAACACATTGCCACTTTTTGTCTGCATAAGCTGTAAAAACACATGAAGCTACCTCAGATGATCTGAGGAATATATAAACTTGGCTGCCTGCTAGAAACTGTTTAGTTCTGTGTTTAGAATTTTTGCAATGACAAAGAACAGCGGATAGTCAATTAAAACAGATGTAGCACTCCAAGCCAAGGAGCCCATTACTCCTCCTTTTTCAGTGACTCAGGCTACAAGCTCGCCAAACTGTGGAGTCATATCCTTTTTGTAACCAATTTAAATTTTCCCCAGCATTTTTAAATTAATCCTTTTTATTCTTTCTTAGGTGTTCTCCCTGGGTGGCTAGTTTAGCCTCTTCTTTCTCAATGTCTAAGTGGAATTTAATAAAACCAATAGACTACACAGTGATAACATACAGGTTGTTATTGATCATGTTTTCACTATGGTTCTTATGCATATACTAACATGTATTTATTCTCCAAGTAGCTCTCCTGGTTTAATAATATAATTCATTACAGATACTGGCTTTTCATTTGTGGAGAAAAAGCATCAAGTTGGTAGTAGCAGCATAAGGGGGGGGGGGGAAGCTGTAGAAATTCAATCACAGAATTCATAAAATATCTCAAGTTGGAAGGGACTCATGAGGACCATCAAGCCCAACACCCTGCTCCTTGCAAGACTACCTAACACTGAACCATATGACTAAGAGTGTCCCAAATGCTTCTTGAAGTCTGACAGGCTTGGTGCCATGACCACTTCCCTGGAAGTCTGTTCCAGTAACTGACCACCCTTTCAGTGAAGAACCTTTTCCTAATGTCCAGTCTGAATTTTCCTAATGCAGCTTCATTCTATTTCCTCGTGTACTATCACTGGTCACCAGAAAGAGATCAGTACCTCCCCCAACCCGCTGTTGACTGATATTCAACTTGCCATCACCCCAAATCCCCAGATCTGTTTCCATGGGGCAGCTCTCCAGCCTCTCATCCCCCTATTTGTACATATAACATGATTACCCCAACCCAGGTGGAGAAGCTACCACTTGCTTTTGTTAAATTTCATACAATTATGTAAAATTGATGGAGGCTCGAAAAGATGAGATTTCCAAAGTTTAACTGGGAATTGCTATTGCCTTGGACAAGACTTCACACTGGATAGTCTACATTGTGTATGTGATGTGGAAACCATCTCTCGTGGATCTCTTACCACCATGTGTTTTCAACAGGCAAAATGAATACTATATGAGAGAAACACTTTCTGTTCTAAACACTCCAGAATAAGCTAGTGCATTATCTTTGTGTTATGCTGCCACATACAGGTGACCTTTAGTTCTCTTTGTAATGAAAGAAAAATAATGTTGGTCTATTTTGTGTTGCCAAATTGACAAATATGTCACTTTCAGGTAAAGATTTAAAAGTGTGCCTTGTCCAAATCTGCTGTGGGCTTGGAACAGTGGGATATGGGATAGGAGGTACTGAACCAGTTGTTAATAAACACATTTTCTTCCAGAGAATTTATAATACAGCTGTAAGACTACAGATAAGAAAATAAATTCTGAGAGGACCATGGGGAAATAACGTTAGCACGAAGAATGACAGCCCAGCATACTATGCATATTGCTAAAGTGGAATATTTTCTTTATACAGACTTTTAATGTAGGGAAAGGGAACAACAGTGTAGAGACATTTCCCGTTTATGTCATGGTATAATGTAAGGAATTGATACTCATTTATAAGTCCAACAAAGCTTTAAACTTGGCTTCCTAGAAACTGCTCCTCCAAGGCAATACAGTTAGCAGCCCTCTAAATGCAACTAGGAGGTGTGCGTATTTCACTGAGACGTGGTGAAGACTAAAGATCCTGAATGCTAGATTAGCATCATTTTCTCTAGTGCAACCAGGTAGACTCTCTGGGTCTTCAGGCTTTGACGCAAAGTATAATCCTTTTCTTAAAGGATTTTTATTTGTGTGGTTAGAGGAGACTTTAGTTACATGGATCTTGATTATGAATTGTATCAGTAGTTTTGATATATCCATTTTTCATATGAAAATACGAGGCAACAAAATCTGTAACTTTATTGTTTTGAACAAATGCGTTTAGAAAAATGCAGTTTGTATTCAAAATGAAATAGGTGTGTTCTAGGTTCTTGTATGTGATGAGATAGAATAAACATAGCAGGGTTTGGATAAAACATTTAAGTGAATAATATTGCATACCAATCCTGCTGAGTGCCTTCACCTTATCAGGAATTATATGGAAGATGAGGAGACTCAGCATTGGTCTAGATGGGGCTGTAAATGCTGTTTTCTCCATTATCTCTCTATTCATTAATTTCATTTCACACTTTGAGATCGTCACTTTTAGGAAGCTCATCCATACACGATAGTGAAGAGGGTTTCTATGCTGCTTTATTGTTATATCTTTCTTGGTCTTTACAAGATTAGACAATGTCTTGTGAATTCATTTAAATGTTGATTAGACTATCATTCTGTGTGCTCTGGGTTTTTAGCAGGAGAAGAATGAGATGATCAAGTTGGTATACTGTGAATAGGCTTAACAGGATTGCAACATGGCACTTTTATTGGAGGAGGAGATTTCATTTAAAAATATACTGTCAAATGTGTCTTTCTTAAATGCTGAACTGATGATTCGTTTTATTTTGCTTTTGTTTCTTGAATGTGTCATTTAGGAAGATTAAGAGAGATCTACTGTTCACTGGAACTGTGGTTTGTCTGACAGTGAGTACTCAAGGCTTTGTAGTGATTTTTACATTCTGCGCGTTTTTCTTCCCTCTTTATTTGATACTTCTGTATTTTGACTGTCCATCTTCTATAAACCATTTTTTATGAAAACAAGCCAGGAATTCAGTGACTATTACAATCTGTAAAAGCAAATTGAACTGAATGGAAAAGTACTCACAAAAAAGCTTAGCATTAATTTTCCAGTCCAGCGTGGATAGCTAAGCAACAGTCCTTTCTCTAGGCAATGGTCCTTTCTCTCGCAGTTGTTCCCGAGTCGTGGTTGCAGCACGTTGCCTTGTAGCCATGTTGTTGTAGGGCAAAGAAAGCTCTCTGTTAGCACCTTTGGTAGTGCTTAATTACCATGAAGATGAGGGAAGAGCCTTTTCAGAGACCATACGTTTCCCTGAAGATAGGGGCATATATCCTTAAGAAGCTAAAATAAAGAATACTAATCATTTTTTTTGTACCTGTTTATAGAGCAGGTAAAAAGAGAAAAAGAAAATGGATCAGTTGGAGCTCCAGGAAAAAAAAAAAACAAGTGGTCAAGTCTTCTCCCAACCCCTAAGTCACTGCATATTTTAGAGAGGATAGAAGTTGCTGGAATTATTAGGAGAGAGTTTTATGTGTTAGTGCCTGCTCTGTGTTTACTAGACATCTGGAGTATTTCCCTGGAGTCAGAATTTAGAGAGATGTAAGAACCAAATTTGACTTGAGAATTTTTACATTCTTACCTTCTTAACTCTTATACTTTGCTGCTCATCCCAAATATGCATGTATTTTCAGCTGCCAGGACTTGTGAGCTCCTTGAGAAAAGGAGGTTAGTAAACAAGAATGTTATATATATTTTTTATATATATATATAACTCACTTGAAATGAGTTCTCATAACAAACATGGAATGATTGAGGTAAGCATCTGGAACGCCCATAGGCAGACACTTCTGTTAACTATACGTAAAAATCAGGGCAAGTTTGTAATTCCCAGCCATGTAAGATATGGTGACATTGTTGAAAAGTTTGGTATGTAAGGTATGAAGTTCTTAAAAATAGTGCAAGAAACAGGGAAATCTTAGTGACTGTCTACTTTTAAAAAGCTGGGCAGGTAGCAAACTCTTCAGCAGATTTTTAAGTGTTGTGAATGTTAGAAGTGTGGACTGCACCTGAAGCTGATTCAGATTTTTCTACTTTCACTGTTTCATTTTAGGACATATCTTAAGATGGCTTTACAGTGATGTATTCTGGATAAGCAATATTAATACCAGAGATGTTAGTAGAAAAAAGTTTGTTATTTTGAGGTTTAAAGACTGGTATTTCAATTGGAGCATAAGGTATCTTGGTTACTGCATTGCACCTGGAAGTGCTGGTTCATTATGATTGTAATAATAAGGGCACTTACACTCTGTAAAACACCACTTAAAATGCTATTTATTAGAGGTAACATTGTAAAGACAAAGGTCTTTTCAGCTCTCACAGGATTTTGTTAAAACAGTTCCTTTAGTAATTTCTACTGTCAAAAAGAAGGGATGTTCACATGAGAACTTCTTGCCTCATTTTTAGATAAATGCAACGACACAGAGGTAGTTTAACCACTGTACTGAGTGGGAGCTGTCTCTGTTACTGTGTGTGGGCTAAGCTTATCCTGCAGCCAAGGAATATGCACAGCAGAGGCATGCAGTGTATAGTGTAGCACTGTATAGCAGAACTATATGTGTAGCATAGATCAGCAGAGGCATGCACTTACTCAGGTTAACTGTTGCGTCAATCGCCAACTCCTCAGTGTACAGTGGTCTTCTGGTTACAATCATTATAGTTACAGTTGTGGAATTTTAGAAAACTCACTTGGTGCTGTGTCATGGTCATAGAATAAATAAACATTATGTTATATTGTAAAGTGATTAATGCTATTTTTTTATGTTCAGTTTGAGATTCAGTTTCAGTCTCTTTGATAAGGTCTGGACTCTGATAGCTGCTTAACTCCTATTCTGTCTGAGACTGACTTTTTCATCAGTTCATTCTTAGTGATGGAAATAAATGCCAGCATGATACCTAACAATCTCTGGTAGTCTTCTTTTAGCTTGTTTGATTATTTTTTTTACTGTTTCTTTGGTGACTTGAGGACCAAAAGCTGTACCTTGGAATTTATCTGGTGGTTTTCTAAGGATCAGGGCCCATGCTTTCTGTGTGGTAATTCATGATTTGGGAGAAGTGGGCTTGCACATCTCAAACGAAGTGTAATTTAAACACAGAGGTTATATTTGCTTTTGATTCTCTTTTGAAAAGGTGATGAAGTTGCTGAAGTTGGCGAGCCACAGCATTACACAGTACCTAAGACCACAGGGTGTTAGGAGGAGCTGTTAGTGGTATCTTACCTCTAAAGGGTACTTGGAGACATAAGCATTTGATTCCTCTCTATGCCTTAATGCAGCAACTTAATGCAGACCTGAAGTTCCTCCCTTTGAGTGCCTTACCTGGTTATTTATGCAGCCAGAATAGTCTTTCCAGAATCTTACCAGATGAATTTCTACCTGCCTTAGGTCAGAGAAAGGATGTAGCCGTAGCCAGTGCAGCCTTCTGGTTGGAGTGTTCACCTAAAAGAAATCAGCTTGTTTCCTGCTGCCAGTCACTAAGACATAGCATGAACAATGATCACTGCTATGGATATCCTGTTCAGCTTTTCTTGAAAGATAACCACATCCTTTGTTCTTTGGGATAAAGACCATGACCTTAGGAGATTGTAGCTGTGAACGAGGCATCTGTTTTTCAGCATTTTCATAATTGTCCTAGTGTTTAGCTTTATGTAGGTATCTCAGGAGGCTTTGCTTTCTTTGCTTTTTTGGTTTCTGTTCTGGAAGGCCTCACAGTTTTTGATTCAAAAGTATTAAACTGTCACTAATTTTATTGGATTTGGACAATTTGTAGCCATTTAAAAATAGAAGTGTAAAATTTAAGCCATTTCAGTAGACTTTCTCCAGGTTTAATGGAAAAGAAGAGGCACAACCAGCTATGATTTATCCTCTTATTTTGGGCTTGTGTCTTATGACAGAATTAATAGTTTTTTGGAGGTGTCTTTGTGGTGGCCCCCGATGGAACCATGAAGACTAATGCCAGTTAAATGTCTTTTAGCCTGCTAAAATAGCTGCACTTAAGTCTCAGCTAAATGATTTGCTGAAGGAAATTAAAAATCCCTAAGGCAAAGGAGGGATTAAGAGTCTGCACTCTTGACCATTTTACTGCTAGTTTGGAAAACAATTTTTAATTGTGTGTTTACCCAACCATCCTACTCCTTCTCAGATAGTTTGATTTCACTATATGATATGAATTATGTCATCTGTCTGTTTGTTTCATATTCTGTTAGTTTCTTTAACATAATGAGAACTTCTCAGCCATGACCTTTCATCAGAAGAAGACTAATCACTCAAAGAATATTCTTTGAATCTGGAGATTCATGAATGTGCATACCAAAGAATAATT
Source organism: Strigops habroptila (assembly GCF_004027225.2). Lineage (NCBI taxonomy): Eukaryota > Metazoa > Chordata > Aves > Psittaciformes > Psittacidae > Strigops > Strigops habroptila. Next base: position 17,746,079 of record NC_044279.2, read on the forward strand.
ACATACATTTTGCAAAAGGAAGCAGAGAGCAGGACATATGCAAGGAATTTGTGACTAATTGTTGAATTTATTCTGTAAATGTATAGAAAACAAAATATTTCTACTGTGCTGAAGTACTCAAGCACTAGAATATTAACCTGACCAATAGATGTTTCAGGGAGACAGCAAAAATCATCTTTGTATCTAAACAAAACAGTTGAATCATTCTTTAAAAAAGACTAAAATGAAATAACTATTGATGTTAGTATTGTCTCACTTTTCTTTGCAGAGGATTCAGTTTAGTGCTTTAAGCTGAGAAAATATTCATATTCATTGGCATACGGGTATGGTCTGTTTGCAATTAGAGGGCCAAATAAATTTATGTTATTGGAAACTTCCTAAGAACTGAAATGTTCTGCAAGATAAAATATAAACCTCTCCCTTAATCTTCATTATCTGCTCTAAAGATCTGGAAGGTCAAGGTTCATCCAAAAGGCTCCAACTCAGTTACATGAGATAGAAGTGCAGTCATGCACTAACTTTTTGATACCTTAATTTTTCCATCCCGCACAGGATTATCTGGCATTAAATAGTTACATATTCTTCCCACTATATCCATATTCTATTTCTGATCAGAACCTGTTTGCTAGTTTGAGCCATTCAGTTATTTGCAGTAGATCTCAATGGTCACTATTTTCATCATTAATCAACTTTGTGATAGCAGAGGCTCTTTAAGGCCACTACATACACCCCTAGTGTTTTATGAGAGAAGTGCATGACTATTGATGCAGTGCTTCGCGTCTTGAATATTTAGGACTAGGTGGTATATTTGCAACAGCAAGTAAATCAGAGACTAGGGGTCTGGCTTAATCATTTCAGACTACTACTGCTGCAGCTGCAGAAGTGGCAAGAGAAGAAGAGGAACAAGTTGACCCAAAGGTAGTCTGTAGAGAGCATCTATCAAGTGTGAACTTTTGTATTTTTCCTCTTTTTTTCTTTATATAACACATTCCTTATCCATAGGTGGAAGAGCAGAAGGGATTATTAGAGTATCTAGTCATTTCTCATATTAAGTAGGCCATAGAATGTCACCAAATTGTCTGTGAAACACTGAAAACAGTGTTTGTTTGTTGGGTTTCCCTAAAGCATTTTGGTGAAATCTGATTTCAGTAATCTGTCTAGCACATCTTTAAGTGAGATATTTTGTTAACCTTGATGGCTAACTTATTTGCTTGTTTAAAGAAGCAGTATAAACAAGTGTAACAACAGATGCTTTTTAAAACACTTTATCTTAGTTTCAGTTGGGCAACAATACAAATACATCAGCAGTTGAGGATGCTTGGCATTCCGGTCAAAAATTTGGGAAAATATTTCTGACTTGGTTTAAAAGAGAAATTATTTAAAATATTGCAATAATATGTATTACTCTAGAGAAGTACTCCAAATGATCCAAAATTGTTAAACTTCCTCATATGAAGTTCTGTCTTAATAAGATTGTAATTTTTAAAAGATCTCTTTTCCCTTAAAAAAAAATAAAAACACTTTATATAGAACAAGCATTTGTAATAAGCTCTCTGAATTCTGATTGTGACATCAAGAATTTATGATGATAAGGAAAGCAAACTGGATGAAAAGATCAGTGAGGAGACAGCACAGAAAGGAAGTAATCAGCAGAGAATAAAGTCTTTGAAAACTACCTTTGAATGTTGCAATACAATAAATATTATTCAATCAATTAATCAACCAGATCCATACTGTTCCCAAAATTTTCCAGCTAATGAATGCTCCTTTAGGTTCAACTGGCAGGCACCACTGGACAAGCCATAGAAATTACGAAGACAAAAACCATAGAGGCCATCATCGAAAAGGATATTTTATTTTTAATTTTGCATTCTGGTTCTCTTCAAATGTTCTGCTGGACAACTATGAATGGCTGCAGGGCTGTGCCAGAAACCCATTGTTCAAGGTTTTGATATAGTAAACACTTTTCTGTACATCCAGAATGCAGGTTTTTAATTGCAATTAGGTGCTTACAGAGTAGCGTCACCAAAAAACTATGTATGAGAAAAAGTATATGTGAGCATTTTTTTTTTCCACAGGTATGATTTTAAAACCTTAGGAAAATGTTTAGATAGTCCAGAATATTTCTTATTCTTGTATTCCTAATCATATATCTCAGCTTCTAAGACACAGGAAAGCACTAACTACCTGGCTACTTCTTGAGCCCTTAACACGATCTTCCAAGATAAATGTTTGATGCACAAATGTGTATGAATCATATGTAAAAGTACTTTGGCATGTCATATATTTTCTCCACTCTGACTAGTCACATCAGTACATGGTAATGATTACTCTCTACCATCCCTACCAGATGTACTAGTCGGGTTCAAAAGAAAAGTTTAAAAAATCATAGGTTGTTCCAGGTAGGGCTGAATTAATCACTACACATCTCTTACAGGGCTTTCCTAAACAAGATATTTATATAAGTGCTACTTTCGTGGTGCCTTCATGGAAACTAGAACAAGGAGTTCCTTTGTTTCCTCCAATAATAATTTTCAAGATGGTTCCTCACAAGTAATTGACTTCCACCTCTAACGTGAGTACTTAAAGATGGAACACTATTTGTCTTTGAAGAGGCTTGGGAAACAAATGATCCCTAAAGCACCATCCCATAGAAGATGTAAATAGTGTAGTTAAAAGGTGTTTATCTACATTAATGTAGATCAGGTGGTTTCCCTGTCATCACTGTTTACATTGTGGAGTGGTCTTGGAGCTTGAGAATCTGATGCCTTTCAAAAGGAATCAGAAGATGTAGGAGAAGGCTTGATCTGGTCAGGAATATAATTTTTTCAGGGAGATTTAATATGGATCAGATGTTCAACACCATCTTTTTTGCAATACAGATTTTCTTCTATAAGACTATCCTATTTGCTGATGTAGACATAGCCAAAGGCTTCAATCCTTGAAGCACCTTCTGGGCTTTTAGTCCTGAAGGGAGAGAGAGCCTACCAAGCATGGCCTTATTTTTTTGTCTTTCATTCACTACTGGTGTAATCCAAAATGTTTTAGTCTTTCTTGCGAGAACGAGAGCTTTACAATCTTGACTAAAGCACCCAGTAGTACTTGTGTCCTGTCTTTGTATAGTGTGGGTCTGTCTAATCTATCAAGACCTAGATGAACTGTAGTACTTGGTTGATGGTCAGCAAATCCCAGTGGTGTTGGGAGGGAGTTATTGGTTGTATGTGCCACAAACATGAATGCAACTGGTAAATATAAATTATAAAGTTGTCTTAGGCTCTGGGTGCCATTCAGGTTAGTAGTTCAGCCAAAGGTTTGTGTAGTTCAGAATGGGCTGATTACCTGAGAGTGTATCCAAAGACTTGGAATCATTTTACAACTTGCAGTGAATTGCATGCAGCTGTTAGTGCTTTGGACCAGCTAGTTTAGTGCTGGTACATTTGCATAAGGTGCAGTCATGCTACTGGTCTGAAGAGGAAATAAATAGTATTTTGATAGTCTCAGGATTTGCTGGAGACTAGGTCTCACACATAAAGGGTCTCTTGACCATAATAGTAGTGAAGCTTATCAGAAAGCTTCAAGATCTTACAGAATTAAAAAAAGCTTACAGAATTAAACTAAAGGGATGTGTTGCATACCTGGTCCCATCCATATTGGTTTGTGAATGTGATCTGGCACTAACTCATTGTCTGGGAGTGCTAGCTGACATGAAGTGAAACCATGCCAGGGAGCTGGCTAGCAGTTCACCACCAAGGATTAGTACGGAGCAGTACTAGAGCCTGTGCCATGAACTTGTTTAGCTTACTGGCAGAGACATACCTTAGGACCCTTGGAGACTACTCTGTGGTTCCAGTTGGCGTTGTCTTTCAGCATAGTTTAAAGCTGTGCAGAGGTCTTTGTCATGCATCATGTCAAAGGCTGTAGTAACATGTGTTAGCATTCCATTCTTATTAGAATTTTCTGAATGTTGGCTCTACTAATGGCAATCTTACCTGTTTTGGTACAATGATATGTGGGAACAAGTTTCAGAAATGCAGCTGTTAGTGACTCACGACTGCGTACTTCAGAATACTAAAATGTATTTACATATTTTCTATTTCACCATGTGCACTACTGAAGTCTTTAATAAACAACAGTATTTAAAATTTGAAATATGTTTAAAAACGACAGAAAATCCCTTCGTCTTCCTTCCAACCAGCTCTAATTATTGCTAATGTGGTTGTAATCACCTAACTCTACAAATGAAACTTCAGGTCAGTGAAAGTCACAATCTTACATGCGTTCATTTACTTACAATTTCTATAGAAGACATAAATTTGTAGTATTAAAAATGGGAGAGCTGGTCTGAGGTTTTTAATTTCTTGAACAGATTATATTCCATATTTTTGTGTGTTCTTACATATTTATAGGAATCTACAAATATAATCTCATATATTTATATATGTAAACAGATAAAAAAAATCTCTCCACATGCCAAAGTGCAGTCTCTGTTTCATCTCCAGAGAAGATTTTGTGCATACCACAATCTCATGATAAACAGAAAGAAAATGAATAAATATATTACTTCGACAAGAACAATTGCTATTCTCATCATGTATTGTTCTTTCCATTTTCTTTATCAGGTCTGAATATCTCGTGCAGGAACACGAGGGCTTAAGTCACCTTTTAAAATACTGCTGTTTGTCCAGTTTTCTGACTAGGTACTGGCTTTGGGTTACAGGGTGTCTAGAACAATTCCAGATCTTTAAATGTTGTCTTATACTAAAAAATGTTTGTCATTTTTAGAGGGTACATTATATTGTGTGGGAACTGTGATATCCTGGTTGTTCAGCATCAGTATTTTTAGTTCTGTTTGTTTACTTAGTATTTAATTTGAAGTAGTTTACTGTTCTGCAGCGACCATACTGCATAATGGATGTATGTTCTGTGGCACAGAAATTATCCTGAATAGACATGTTAGATAAATTCTCAGTTTGTGTAGGAAAACTGCACCTTAAGATTTGAGTGAAGTTCTCAAGTTCCTCCACCATAATCTGAAGGGACTCATCTTGTATCGCTGTTGAAATTATTGCCACCTGATCTCATAAGAAGGACTTTTGACACAAAACTCCTTAAATCCACTTGTGATGTTCTAGTTTGCATGTAAGCACTTTACACTAGTTATTTAATTTACATTCTCAATAGGAAGCTTGACTTGGTCATCATGCACAGAACAAACTGCCTTTGAAAATCATGTTGTGGCAATTATTTCTAAATCAAATGTGGAAGTGTAGAAACACTTAAAGATAAACAATTAAAATAGGATTCGACAGAAGTGTGTACAAGGGACATAGTAGTCTGAACACTGTCATAAGCATATTTTATTACGACAGGCAGTGTGAACACTGTATTAGACTGGTGCCAGGAAACCTTTGGTAATTTTTTTGGTAGTGGTCCACTAAATGACCTTAGATAAAAAGCTTTTTCCCTGTCTCTGTGCCTGAGTATTCTTATCCTCAAATGGGGACTATTATAATGACAGTTTTTATATACTGGTTTGAATCTGCATGTAATAATCACAGAATGGTCAAGGTTGGAAGGGACATCTGGAGGTAATCTGGGCCAACATCCCTGCTCAAGCAGGGCTGCATAAAGCAAGTTGCCCAGGATTCTGTGTATCTCCAAGGGTGGAGACTCCACAACTGCCCTGGGCAACCTGTGCCAGTGGTTGGTCACCCTCAAAGTGAAAAAGTGCTTCCTGATGTTCAGGCAGAACCTCCTGTGTTGCAGTTTGAGCGCACTGCCCTGTCACTGTTGACTGAGAAAGCCTGATTCTGTCCATTTTGCACCCTTCTTTCAGGTATGTATATTCACTGGTGAGATTCCCCCACGAGTTCTCTTTTCCATGCTGTGCCAGCTCTTTCAGCCTTTCCTCATAGAAGAGATGCTCCAATCTATCAACTTTATGTACCTGTGCTGGAGTCTTTGCAGTATGTCTATGTCTGTCTTGTACTGGGGAGCCCAGGACTCAGAACAGTGCTCCAGGTGACCTCTCCGTTGCTGAATAGAGGGAGAGGATCATCTGTCTTGACCTGCCGGCAACACTCTTCTTTCGAATGCAGCCCAGAGGCCCAGTGTGTCTGAAGGGCACACTGCTGGTTCATGGTCAGACTGTTGTCCACCAGGACCCCCACATCCTTTTCTGCGAAGCTGCTTTCCAGCTGGTTGGTGCTGGAACCATGCACCCACACTGGTGCATGGGATTGTTTCTCCCTAGGGGCCAGGACTTTGCACTTCCCTTTGTTGACCTACATGAGGCTCCTGGCAGCCCATTTCTCCAGCCCTTTGAGGGCTTGGGATGGCCCACATTTTCCCTAGCCTTTTATTTGTCACCTATGTACTTACAGAAGCCTTTTTTGTTGCCTTTGGCATCCTTTGCTAGATTCAACTCCAGGCTGGCTTTCGTAACTGCATCTCTGTGTACTCACATCAGGAGCACTAGTGCTCCTCAGTCAGCCCAGGTCCTTGGCTTGAAAGCACACCCAGCTTCTTCTCAGCTTCAGGGGCAGTGAACCTGATTCAGTTTCAAGCCTTCAGGTGGAGCAGGAGCCCTCTTCTTGGTGCCTGAAGTTGCCAGCTTCCAGTCTTTGCCTTCCTCAGAGTTTCTACTGATGGTTCTGCTAGGGGTAGACTCTTCCTGTGTCTCCACTGCAGCTGGATTCAGGGCTCTGAAGCTGTTGTGTCTCTGAGAAGATCCTGCCTGTCTCTGACACTGTACAGCCTGCTCACTTCCTCCCATAACTCCTCCATGTGGTGACACAGCTCTTCAACAACAGCCCACCTCCTCAGGAAAGGGGACCACCTCCCCAGCCTCAGGGAGAGCCGCAGGCCCCCCCTGCAGCCTGGAGCTCACAGGACTGCACCCTCCATCTGAAACTCTGTCTGGGTTGAAGCCTGTGCTCTGACAGGGCAACTGCTCCAGTGCCTGCTGGGGAGTGTACTCTATGGCACATCGTTACCTCATACCTGAAAACATTTAGTCTGAAATTAAGTGTGAAGTGCCCCAGTCTGAACTGAGGCCCCCTTCTTTGTGCTCCTGCCTCTGCTAGCTACACTCTGGGAGCTGGGCCTCAGCCCTGGCCTCTCCTTAGCACTAGCTAAAAGGGTCCTTGACCCTCCCTGTTTGTGGGGCTTCTATAACAAAGGCTGCAGGTATTCTTGGGTCACAGGGAGCTGATTCAGCTTGTTAGGAGCTGCTAGGGCTGTTTCAGGCTCAAACCTGTGTAGCTGTCCTTACCATGTCCTTAGCTGGTAGCAGTAGGTAGCCTCACGTTTCTCAAAGGATTCCCAGGTGTCCCCTTATGATCCTTGACCCTGTGGCCAGAAGATCCAGAAGCCTCCAAAGCATAATTCAGCTAAGAATTTTGAAATTTTCTACCAAACAGTATTTTTGACAATGGTCAATCTCGATTGATACAGCCATTCTCACAGAAGTGTTAGGACAGGAGAATATGAATGCAGGTTTTCAGATAAAGGAATTCACTGTGGTGGTTTAGAAATACTGTATCCTAAGAAGCAAAAATACAGGAGTGAATACTGATTACAAGCTGCTTCTAAGTCAGTACTTAATTTGGGAGCATGAAACCTGAATGTTGTCATAAAACTCTCTCTCTGAAACAGTGGGGCAAGAGTTTTGTTCTTGTATTTATTGTTGGCTATTTATTTTTACAGTTGAAAAAATCAGATAATGACATTTAAATTATAACATTGATACCACCTGTATTTACAGTTTGGAGTTAGGATTTTTATTCATTAGCAAGTTTTTTGTATTAGATCATTGAACCAAAATGATGAAGTAACTCATCTTCTTTGTTATACCTCAATTTATACTGCTATTTATGTAGCTTTAGCTCATGCTTCACTATTAGACATATCCTAATGCCTTTTTCCTTCCCTTTGTATAGGATATTTGCCATTTTCTCCTAATTTCACAGATGTCAGATAAATGTGATTTTCCCTAGCATCTAACTGATTATTCAGGAGAGGGAAGAGAAGAAGAAACAGGAGAGGCCAACAGCAGTGTCTTATTCAGTTGCCAGTGTGTATCAAAATACATATTTCATCAAGGAATTCATTTTGGCTTTCCTTTTCCATGATGTGGTAGTTGAAGTATAAAACATAAAACTGCGAAGAGAAATAATATATCTCACTTCTCTGAGACATCTTTTGATAATGTGAAAAACACTGCCCCTATTATTCAAAGGTGAAAACTGAAGTTGTAAGAAATTAAGTGACTTTTTCTGAAATCACACATTGTTCAGCATAACATAAAATCAGGTAATCTTGTTCTGATTCTGGTACATGGTTCAGTAAGAACTCTGCCTCAAAAAGACTTGGGGAAAAATAAAGTTAGGAATTCAGGACTTCTCCAGTTTTTCTTCTGTTTTATGATGGAGAAATCTTTCCTATGCATTTTGTTATACCTTCTAAATACTTCTATGCAATCATGTGCAAATTTTTATATCTTTAATTTTTTGCTAGTAAATTAATTGTTGTTAAAAATCTTAAGGAAAGAAAATTACAGCAGCTATAGTCTTACTGGATGAGAAGAGCTTCCTTCAACTTCTTTTTTTTCTGTTTCTGGGAAGAATGGAGTCAGAAAATGGATAGAGGATGTTTGTGTCAGGAAGATTATGTACTTAGTTGCAGAAGGTTCTTATGTGGAGATTTTCTGAAATGTTGTCCCAGAAGTGATCACTTGCTAGTAAAAGCTTTATATGAGATCCCATGAAAATAGAACTTCAGTCTCTCAAGCTAATCTAAATAATTTAGGCAGGTTTATTTACAGAAAGCTTTTCACAGAACACAATAGAGATTCTGGAAACAGATTGCTTATGGTCTCTTTTGGATGAGGCTAGATCTTGAAATGCCATTTAAAAGCACAGTTCTTTTTTAGTTGAATGTCTTCCCCTAGTCTCTGGCTCAGCTTTTTTTACTGGGGGAAAAAAAAAAAAAGGGAAAAAAAAATCAGTTGTTTACTTTCAGACACATTTTTTTGGTGGTGTTTTTTTGTGTTTTTTTTTTTTTTTTTGCTTTTTTTGAGACTCTTACTTTAAATAAAAAAGTGGATAAAGAGTTTTGGTGAAAATGAAGTTAAAGGAATGTCATAATTCTACTGGCAACTAAGAGAATTAAATGACACAGAGAGTTGTGTGTCTGCTTTCTCTTGGGGTGAACTATCTTGCAATTTACTGATGTGGCATATCATTTTTCTAAACATTCCCAGAGCGCATATGTTCAGACCTTTTTACCTTAGTTTTGAGTATTTAGTCCCGAAGCTTGTTTTGGAAACTTAGAGAGGCAGCTTTCACTCACACGTCCCACTTTCAAAGTCACATGCAATCCAATTTCTAAGCAGCATTGTTGCTGTATTAGTCTCATAAAGGATAATTTAGACAGGCAGTAAATTTTGTTTATCATGATGACAAGAAGAAAGCATAGTAATAATGAAGTTTTCAGTAAAGCCATATTAGAATTGCATTCTTTTTGAAAAGCCTTGTAAAAGAGGATACTCTCTAGCTACAAGGTATATTTATCCCTAGAAAACTGTGAAGTGGTGGCTAATATGAGTATCAGCTGAACATCCTGTATGCCAATTTATATTCTATTCATGTAGCAGGATTAGGTAATATCTATCTTTTGCAGTGTTCTTTAATTATATCACAGGTCAAAACTTCAGCTGATGGTTCACCCAACTAATCACCTAATCAAATGAGCTTTCTTCTGAAAGAAGAATACTCCGATCTGTCAGATTTTCCAAATACAGATGATTGATAAATTCTAACATACTAGATTCTTATTGTTCAGTTTCTAAAGAGTTAAGCTAGTTGGCTATAGAATAAACACTAAAGAAAGATATTTTTACAGTAATTTTAATCTTATTCTCATGTTGTTTAGTGCAATTTTATGATGCTCTACTGGTATTTTATTTTTTCATAAAGATAAGGTACATTTCAGGAACATTACATTTAAATGTTAAGCATCCAAGCTACCAAAAATGGTCCTTCCTGGAGTAAAACATCTGCTGAAACTACTGAAGAGTCTTATCTTCTTTTAATAATATGATGCATATATTACTTCTATTGATTGAGCTACATGTGTATTTGAAGAAGAGAATTAAAGTCTAAGGAAGCCTGAATAATTTTTTTCTGATCTAGCTTTCTTATGTGATTACAGATTTGGATAAGAATTACCAAGCAGTTCGTCCATAGATTTCTATTATCATAACTCGTAAGTGTGAGAACATACGGACCTTGTGTTGGAAAGAAAAATATTGTTCTAGTGTTATTGACATTTAAGTGCAGCAGTTGTTTTCCATCACTTCCAAAGACAATGATTAGTTGCAGATCCTCTCTTAGGGATTCGGTTTGTATAATTTCTTTTTCTACTGTTCAATTACAGTATCATGGTTCTGTTCGTGACGTTAGCCTTAGGGAAAGATAGTGACGAGAAACATTGCCTTATGCATGTAGGCCTTTCACACAGAGGTCTATTGCATAGCAAAATGATCCCCCAGTTTTGGGGTATACTCGAAATCTGTTTCTCCAATTTTAAATACAGCAGCCAGGCTTGGGGCTAGACACAATCTTTTCCTCATATGAAAATCAATTGATGAAAAATAAAATACTCCTGAGTGGCACACATTTTGCAGGTGTTGGAATAATTTTTTTTTCCTAGTTATTCAGGGCACAATTTATACAATAACTGCCTTTTAGGAAAAAGTATGACTTGCAGAAATTTGCATTGCTGGGAACATTAGAGTGAAAAGTATTTTAAATGGTTGTTATTCCATATGCAAATAAGGAGCTGAATTTAACTTACGTTTGAGCACTGTAAGGCTAGATGAGCTTCTGTAAAACCCAAGTAATACCTTTGTCAAAAATGACAGGATGTCCAAAATGTGAGTTTTATATGATAATGTTGATGTTTTTCCTCCACTATGCTGTCCAAGGAATTTGAGAAACTTCTGCTCTTGTACTACAGTGCAGTCTAGACATATGGCTTTGCTCAACCACTGAAGATGATGTGTTGTCAAAGATTCATGCCAGCACTTGTTTCACCGAATAGTTTACTATAAGGAGCAAGGAATCCAACCTGGTTATCAAAATTTGATGTTTTGAGAAAGCGTGAGAAATTTTTAACTGTTATGTTTCCATGCCAACGGCTTTTCTTATTTCTACTTGTCTTCATGACTTATCTTTTCCATTCATGAAACTGCAAAGCAGACTATTTTATGTTTAAGCATTACAAGACTTATTTGCCTCATCTTGACAGCAGAAAATTCATACTACTGGAATTACTGCTCTGTGTAAATTGTGAGGTACCTGAACTATCTTATATTGCTGAGACCAACATATTTTTTATGTAATCAGGCTGATTAAATGATGATCAGGCTTCAATGATACTTTATGTCAACAACTAGATAAGTGAAGTTTTAACGCAGGCGATACAAGAACAAGATTAGGAGCACAGAGGTCAATTTTCTGTTATTCGCTGTGCAGATACGAGTAACTGTAAGCAGAAGTGTTAGGTTCTTTTGAATGCCTGTGACTTTGGATGTTTAATTTTAGATACTGAATAATTTTCATGGTTCTGAGCAGCTCCAGGTCTCATTTAAAATAATTTGAAAGTAGAAACATACACTGTCTGTCTTTCCTAATAAATAAATAAACCAATTTCTTACCACCATCATAACCAGAGAACATTACAGTGAAGTAATCAATCTCTTTCCAACTCAAAAAACAGAAAAAAAAAGGGGGGGAAGTGTCATTTGTTCTCACTCCGTAGTTACTGATGTTACCTTAGGGCTGCACTAAGTTTGCTATGCTCTCCCCTCTGCAAGACAAGAGAAGGAATCAGTTGTGTCTATAGACCTGAATACATTGCCACCAGGCTCTGAATGCCTTGAGCAGCTGATGCAGGCACATGTACAAGCACTCTTCTTGCCCCCACGTGAAGACCATTCCCCATGTGTTCAGAACCCACTTTGGTGGTATTAGAATGAGAAACTTTTTTCCTCTGAGGATTGTGTGCACTTTGTATGTAAATATAAAAGATTGAAAATACCTGTTTACTCTTTCACTGGTGCTTTAGGATTTGGTTTCTCTGGCGACAGTTAATAAAAGTACATAGAAAATGTTTTGTTCCATGAGAAGTGGAACTAACACCACTTGGTTTCTTAGGGTTTTGTATTCTTTATCCCTAATTTTTCCTCTTCCCTCTGCTGCAATAAGCATAGCACTCTCCTTATGGGAAAAGCTCTAGGCAAGAGACATCCTGTGGCTCATTTGGAGCTGTAAATATATTGATCAGCTGGCCAATGTACATATCGGACTGGCCAACTGGTTGCTGTCAAACAGTGTGTTACGAGCTCTGTTCTCCCTGGATCTCTCCTCTTGTAAGACTCTCTACCTAATGACCCATTTTTCTGAAACTTCTAGGAAAGCAATGGACTATATTTTTCAGATAGACAGAAATTGTCTAAAAGATTAAAAAGTTTAGGAGTGCCAGATGGAAAGACAAACATTGAAAGCAGTGATCTATGGTTTGTTCCTATAAGAAATAAGCTAAAAATATACTACATCAATATTATTCATGTATCATTGTCAAGTACTCAGAAATTAGAAGATACAAGCATTAAGATTGTCTCTGTAGTGTGATTTTAATCACTTTGTGAATACGCTGTATTTTTTAAAGCATTAACCATTTGATAATATACTGTATTTTCCATCTTCATCTGGAATTTATGTAATTGTAAGGACTGCAACTTTCTCAAATATGTTTTACATATTTCTCTGAAATTTCACACACATTGGGATTGAGATCCCAAATTCAGGTTCTTGCAGTTAAATGTGCACGCACACATGCATGTGCAGTGTTTTGTTTTAAAGTGCCAGTACTTCTTGCAGAGATATTTAAGTTTAGTAGCTATTGATTTGGCTTGTTTCTGCTCTCATTTAATTGATGCAAACAGGGGTTGCTCTAACTGAAATCAATAGGGAGCACCGACCTATGTTAGGCTTGATTTACATGGAATTTAAACACAGAATACTGATTTTTTTCATAATTTTCATGTGAATGGCAATACATTTCACAGTCACAAGTAGATATAGGTAGTTGGAATAAAAGGTTTGCAAATACTAAGATTATTTCTGATGTGGCTGAAGTCCTTGTGGGACAAGAATGGTAAAAGTGTCAGTTAACTGTCTTTGCATATAGGCCATTTTTACATGCCACTTCATTTATTCTTCTCAGACCTCTCCCCGCCCCTTTTCTTGGGGATAAAGTTTATAATTTTCCATTGTTTAATTTTAAGTAAGTAACTATTAATTATAAATATTTAACATGCCTTCTGTATATTAAATGCAGTTTTGGAGTGAAGTTTTTCATGGACAGACATTAGACTGTTTAAATCAACTGTAGCATTTCAGATTTGATACAATTTGTACCATGACATCTAAGCCATTGCTTCTAATTTAGCTGATCTACTTGTCTGAGAGGGAAATACATTTCCTACATGCCTCACCTTCTGAGCCCTCCATCATGTAATCTGGTTGATTTTGGCACCTGATAGGTGTAATGTCAGGCATCTCAAGAAGGTCTTCAAGATGGATGCAGACAATGATGGACAATTTGTGTCCGACTAACGTATATAAGGAAAAATATCTCCTTGAAGCAAAAATGGTTTCTTTTGCTTCTGTAAGAATGTGCATCTTTCCGAAATGACATTCATTCATTCCTTGTCCTGCTTTTCCCGTAGATAAGAGGGATGGTCACATTTATGTTCCAAATTGACACTGAAGAATGTAGTGTGTGTATATTCTGTGCAGAGATGATTTCATATTTAGGAAAAAAATGAAAGTTGTAAAGGGATAAAGTCATGTCTTAGACCCAGAGATGTTTTGAAAAATTCTCTAGTGGATGATTACACTTTGATGAATGGAACCTCTAAGTGTAGTGACAACAAAGATTAGTAACTGAAGACCATTTTGTAGGTATAAGGTGTAAAGTGATCAGAACACAATGAACTTGAGTCTCATCTTTCTTGGGGAAAATGGAGAATAATTCTTCTGAAACTAGAAATAGAATTCCATTAAAGCAAAGTTTTATCTATAGAAAAATGGACCAGAATAAGTTACTCTGCTATAATTATTTCCAAATAATTCCCATATGGACCTTCTGTTCTGGAAAAAAATGTTATTGTAGTAAGAATAATTCTAGTCATATATTTCAGGTAAACCAGGCCTAATGCCCTAATATCAGATTTTTTTTTTAATCTGAGGAGATCAAGTGGTTTAAATGGTAGCAGTATGAGACAGAGGTTTGGATACTGAGTTACTGATTTAATTCTAAAATATATTCTGGTAATTAGGAGCTTAACGTTGACTCAGTTGGTAGTTTTAATCCAGCACAGGATTTTTTTATCTTAGATACTCTTCATATTTAGTATCCTACTGGATTGTTGTGGTAGAGTAATAAAAGACTGGCTTGTTCTTCATCACTGAAAAATATATACATCTTTGCTGGAATATAATTAATCATAGATATTATATAACTGTAAAATTTTGATAGACACAAAGTCATGTCAGAACACGCACAAGCAGTCAGCCGTGCATGGTGTGCTTACACCCAAGCTGAAGGCTGTTCATGCACAGCAGCACTGCTGAAGCCTGCAGGTCATGTGTAGGCAGGAAGGATGCCTCTATCCTGTCCTTGTGCATTGAGTACCAAATTCTGCTGCTGTGCTAATCTTTTCCATTGATTAGCCTGCTTGTGGGCATGCATCATTTTATTTAGTAAGTCTAATCAGGGAGTAAGGAGTCTTTACAGTTGTTCCGTGTGTTCTGTATAGATCTGGCTACAAAGAATGAAACTGCGCCTCATTACTAGCTAAGTGCCAGTGTTTTTCTTCTACCTTCCTTTATCTATGTAATTTAAGACCTGCACCTCTTGGGTTTTACAACTGGTCAGTTTGCTACTGACTTAGCATCATTAAATTAAATAATACTTGCAAAATTAGACCTACATGTTGCATAGAAGAGTATATCAGTATAAAGCCTTGTTATCTACTGCATTTTAGATGTTTGACAGGACAAGAATACACTATATTCGGTCTAGTACCCTGATCTTAAAATGTGTTTTTTAAATCAGAGGAGGATCAATCTGAGTTAAGTTGAAACACTTCCTTTCATGAAGACAGTCAAACAACTTCCTGGGGGGAAGTAATACTGAATGTGCCAACGGAATGATACATAGGCAATAAACCCCAGTTATTAAATAAAATACTATAGTTATTGAGACATAATTTGTTCAATGAGTTTTAAGATTTCTTTGGACATTAGCAAATTAACTTGAAACAGAGTGAAACAGCTTCTAGGAGAAACTTGTGAATCTAAAGCTGTGAGGGGAGGAAGTTCAGACAGTAGACCCTCAATTGCTGGGGTATTGGTATTTGTCGGTTTGATCTCTTCATTTTAGGAAAGAATATAACTTGCTAAGAATGTTTTATGTCTTGCGAACTATAGCTTTAAATTTAGTGGTAAGAGCATTTCTCTGCATGTAAAATGGAAGTGTACTTTACTTTAAAACCTTTCCTCTAAATTATACATTATGAAAGATCTCATATGAAGAACTGGTGGAAGCAGGTGAAAGGGTAATGAATTCATTTACAGCTTGACTATGTTGATGTTTAGGAAATGTAGTTTTATAGATACATGACAACTAGACTTGGCATGGAATTAAAATAAATATCTAAAGAAGTATAGATTAAATGCTAAAAATAGCCAAATGAATTTTAGTTCCTTTTTTCAATATTTTCAACTTTTTAATTGCAAATATTCCAGACCTATTCATGTTACAGATACAATTAGAACACTACTGTAGGAGAATACAATGAAAACCTGCTTTAATTATCTATCTAAACTCAATCCAGATCTGTGTTAATCTGGGCCATATTTCCTTGGGTAATAATTTAATCTGCAGAAAAGGGCTACCTCTTGAGGTTAGAATGAAGTAATAGAAGGTAAGAGCATGAATTTATTTTTTTGAATTTTTATACATTTAGCAATTAATTTATGTAATTCAGAAATACTTTTGACTGATACCATAATAACTGGCAAGTGATTCTCACCAAGAGGGTGGAATTAGTGCTTGCTTGTCAAGTTCTGTTCTCCACTGATGTCTGCCCTGACAACACATGTTCATCTTGGCAGGGTTCGGAAGCAATGTGATAGTAATACTTTCTCTCCCAAAGTTGCAAATGGTGCTGCAATTGATGCATTGTTAATTTAGACGACAGTCATGAACTACTACCATGGCTTTATCCTTCAAACTGTGTTTTCCAGGATGAAGAAGCTTGATATTATATGCATCTACCTATATGTGTGTCTCTGTATGTATGCTTCTTAGTTGGCACACAATTGTGTTTAAAGCACGCAGATAGGCAGCTCAGTTCCATTTACCTCTGGTGTGCATTCTGTCATTAGCAGCCAATATGAGGAAGCCACAGGGACACATCTCCATACAAATGTGATTTTAAAAAGGCAATTTTCATTTTTTATTGTGGCTTTACAGAGTTTTCACAAATTTTAATGTGCAGATGACTTGCTATAGCATATTGAAAGTCAAAAGGCCTTATTCAACTTTTGTGTTTAACACATTACATGATGTCTCAAAATTAAAATAACTGCAATTATAAAATGTTATTTGTGGTTAGAGACAGTGGACTTCTTTGTAGAGCTTGGTATTTAATCATGCAAGATACTCAGCTGCTCTGAAGAAAAAAAAGGGCAGATATTAAAACCAATGTGCAATGGTTTAATCAGTATAATTACTATTTAAATGCAGGCTTAAAGCTTTAATGCTTTTGAATTGTAGTTCATTATACTTGCAGTGAGTAAAGCCTATACATTGCAAGAAAGACTGTGAATCTCTCTTAAAATAGTTATGGCTGTTCCCTAGTACTGTTGCTCTGCTAAAGCACTGCTCAAACACAATGTTCAGGTCGCACCAGCCCTGGAGAGAGTAGACTCCTCCATGGGCCAAGGCCATTTGGTTGTTCTGGGTTGGGCTGTGCATAAATTGAGATAGTTTTCTAGTCTTTAATGCCATTAATGACAGGAGTAGCAAAACTCCTGTCTAGCATTAACAGGGCTCTGGGTCAACAGAAGAGGCATTCTCTTGTTTAGCTTTGTCCACTTCTGTAACATCCATTCCCTGTATTTTTCAGAATAGCAGGTGAAACAGAAGTATCTTTTTGTCCCTTAGACCATCATATAGACTGTACTGGTTCATTATTATTAAAAACTGACTGAAAATGTAAAAACAAATCAGGGACATGAAAGATTTCATAAGTGTTAAAGTATTTATGAATTCATTTAAACTCTTCTTTCAGTTAACTGCGCTATGTGTAGCTACAAAGTCTAAATAGTCTGTGAATTCAGAGTTAGTTGATGAGAGAGATAATGCATTCACTCTTTAAATATTTCATGTGCTGTCACTATTCTTAACCCTGTAACATATCCAAAACAGTCAATCCTTGTCATTCCTCATATTAGGGAATTCTTGGTTTTGCAAACACTTCCCACTTCACTTAGTGCTTGATTATTATTTTATTGGTGTAATTGATAACAGTAATAAAATAAATAATACATTCAGTATTAAGTGTTTGTGGAATTACTCCTTAAAAGAAAGATGCTAAAAAGATGGGACATGTGGCATCCCAAACAGTAATTGAAATAATGTAATAGAATAATTCTCAGTTCTTCTGATAGAAAGCATCTGTCTGTGGGATTTTTTTGAATGATGAGTGAGTAAGGTTTGTTAAGTGAATAAAATTGTGAATAGTATTCCAATAAAAATAGCTTTTGGTAGAAACATAAGTATGCTATTCATAAATTGTACAGTTCACATCAATTATTTTAAAAGACCAGATTGCCTTATTTTTTATATTGAATAATTTATAGGAACCATTATAAGCATTTTGTCAATAACTTTTCATTTACTATTTTTCTTTTAAAACAGTTAAATGGCTACAGACCTTTACTGGGGATGCATTTTTGCTGACATCATCTTGGCTGTTCTCTCTGCTTTGTGTAAACATTTGTATCATTCCAATCAAACTTCAAATATTCCAGAGAGTTTAAACGCCTTTGCTGTACCAGGAATAGTTATGTGTGGTATTTTCTTATATAGATAAATTAATACAAAAATATTTCTCATAATTGGTTGTCACCTGTACGGTAACCTCTAATGAAATGAGGAGGCATCAAAGATGTTTTTTTCTAAATTCATTTTCCTATCAGTTTTTGAGATTAAAAGTGTTACAGAGTCATCCACAGTAGTCTTAAAATTTATCTTTTACTTGCAGACATGTTTATGTCTTGCATTCATTATGTTTGATGTTAGGTTCTTTTCCACATCTGTTTGTTTGAAACAGCATCTTACTATATGGGGTATAGGATTCATTTGCCTCATTTTGAAAACCTTGTTTCTTTCCTCTCCCCTCCCTCCCCCCAATTGTTTCCTCCACCCATTTAAAATATTTTGAAGTCTGCCACTTGTTCATGTAAATATTGGCTCTGGACAAATTTAGATCTTACTTAGCTGAGTAAGCCACAGAGAAAATGATTTAGTAAACAGATTCCCTAGGGAACTGAAAATCTAGAAGATTTTTCAGACTTTCATTCATCAGTGAATTTGGAAATAAGTTGAAATAAATCAGTGGAAATCATTCTTTTATAATGACATTTCAAAATTTACCTGAAAAGAATATTACTGAACATTCTTTAGTTGGAAAATTTTAGTCCCAGCTCTGCTGCTGACCTACCGAAAGATAGTCAAGTCACTTCTCTTCCTCAGGTTTTCCATCTGAAAAAGAAGGTATTGATACTGCCTTCCATATTAGAGGGTGAGATGTAGACATATAGAATTATAGAGTCATAGAACAGCACAGGTTGGAAGGGACCTCTGGTCGAACCTTTCATTTGTCAGCCACACAGATCCCAGCCTGTTCTGGGCTCTTTGGTTATTGTGTTCCAGGTGCAGGATCTCGCACTTGTCTTTGTTAAACTTCTTACAGTTCTTGCAATCCCACTGCTCCAGCCTGTCCAGGTCTCTCTGTAAGATGGCTCTCCTACATGTCCACCTCCCACCCAGTTCGGTGTCATTAGCAAACTGGCTGAAGGTGCTGTCAGTCCCATCATCCAGAACATTTATGAAGATGTTTGACAGTGTGGGGCCCAGTATCAATTTGTGGGGGACCCCACTTGTAACGGGCTGTCAGCCTGAGTGGAAACTACCGATCACCAGCTGAGAATAGCCTGTTAGCCAATCTCCTACCCATTTCACAGACCACCCGTCCAGTCTGTATCATTCCAGTTTCTCTAGGAGGAGGCTGTGGGAAACAGTTTCAAACATTTTGATGAAGTCCAGGTAAACATCTTTCACTGTTCTCCCCATGCTGATACAAGATGTGACTGTTGTACAAAGGTGATGAGGTTGGTCTGGTATGATTTGACTTGGTAAATCCATGCTGGCTTTTCTGAATCATCTGCTTCATTTGGTTTGTGAAAGTTTCTAAGGGAACTCATTCCGTTACTGATATATGAATGAGATACGCTAGATTATATGTGTATATTCTGTCAAAAGACATAAAGATTACACTAAATAAAGTTTGCCCTTTATTTTTGTAACATGGTCTTGATTTTGGTGTTTGTATTTACTCTTCCTGAACTTAAGCTCCCAATTATCCTGATAGTCGAGAGGTACAGCCTTAAATATATTTATTGTTCCATTTTTTATTTTGGTGCTTGCTTCAAGATTTTTTCATTCACAGTAAACAGAGAAAGCAATGCAAATTAATTGAATTTGTGACTGTAGAGTCACTGTAATTGTTAATAATTTACTAGTTTTGCAAATTCACTGTATTGTGAATTACTTAATGTAGAGAAGGTTTGCTGACAAGGGTGCCTTAACCAATATAGATCAAATGGAAATGTGACTAATCTTTCAAATTCCAGAAAAGTAAAGTTCCATCATCTCCAAGCTATTAAAGAACTTGCTATAAAGATACAATAAAAAAATGATGGAATATTGAATAGTTTTCAGGCCTGGCTTCTTATATTTTACAGTGTCATTACTGGTGGATTAGAACTCTGGAGAGAGGAGACAGTAGTGGCATACACAACTCATAAATTTAATATTAGTTTTAATAAGGTGTTTGGATTTTTGTTTTACTAACCTGTCCGTGGATTATCATTACCACAGTGCAGCCTAATCTCTTCATATTGGCTTCTATAGGTATGTCGCTAACAAAAGACAGACTAAGGATAATGTGGGTCCTCTCTGGAAGGAAACAGGAGAACTGGCTACCCTGGATTTGGAGAAGGGTGAGGTTCTCAATGACTTCTTTGCCTCAGTCTTCAGCGGCAGGTCCTCTGACCACGCTGCCCAAGTCTTGGAAGGAAGATGCAGGGACTGTGAGAATGAAGACCTTAGGCCCAATGTAGTTGAGGATCAGGTTTGAGATCATCTTAGGAACCTGAATGTGCACAAGTCCATGGGACCTGATGAAATCCATTCGCAGGTCCTGAAGGAGCTGGCGGGTGAATTTGCTAAGCCGCTGCCCATCATATTTGAAAAATCATGGCAGTCAGGTGAAGTTCCCGACTGCTCTCGTGAGACCCCAGTTAGAGTACTGTATGCAGTTCTGGTGTCCTCAATATAAAAAGGACATGGAGCTGTTGGATCAAGTCCAGAGGAGGCTGCAAGGATGGTAAGGGGGCTGAAGCACCTCCCATATGAAGACAGGCTGAGAAAGTTGGGGCTGTTCAACCTGGAGAAGAGAAGGCTGCGTGGAGACCTCATAGCAGCCTTCCAGTATCTGAAGGGGGCCTACAAGGATGCTGGAGAGGAACTCTTCATCAGGGACTGTAGTGATAGGACAAGAGGTAATGGGTTCAAACTGAAACAGTGGAAGTTTAGGTTAGATACAAGGAAGAAGTTGTTTACTGTTAGGGTGGTGAGGCACTGGAACAGGTTGCCCAAAGAAGTCGTAAATGCTCTATTCCTGGCAGTGTTCAAGGCCAGGTTGGACAGAGCCTTGGGCAGCATGGTCTAGTGTGAGGCGTCCCTGCCCATGGCAAGGGGTTGGAACTAGATGATCTTAAGGTCCTTTCCAACCCTAACTATTCTATGATTGTATGATTCTGTATTAGGAAGAGATATTGGGAAAAAGCTGAGTATATCCTAGCACAACTCCTTTCATCTTTAATGTTTTTGTTTAGGTTGTTTTCAATTTTTTCTTTTTTTTTTTTTTTGGGGGGTTTTTTTTAGGTTTTTTTTTTTTTTTTTTTTGTTAAGATTTCCGCAAGCCAATTTTGATTTCTGCTATACAAATTTGTGTGGCAGTCTGCAATTCGTATTTTTCAGAACCAAAATACCTGGAGCCATACTAAGATCATGTTGTCTCATTGGCTTATAAATTTTGTGGTCTTTAAAATATCTTCTAACATTATAATGAAACTGCATTTTAAAAAGATACTATTAAAATAATAAAATCCTGTCATGGACCATGCCTTATGAATTTTAATCATTAATTTTAAATTGTTTCCAGGAGAATAGTTCAGTTTTTTGGCCTGGCTTTACTTGTTACTTTTTTGGTCCTCTTTGGCTAGTATTAAATTGCAATATTTTTAGGTTTGCTCCTGATCAATAATAGAAATGAAGTTTGTTCTGAGTGGCTAACATTAAAGATTCTTTTTCAGTCTCTTTGTAAGGCTTCTGTAGGCTTCACAGCTTTTCTTCCAGATCTTCAGTACATGTAGTTTCATTCACATCTATTTCAGTACAAACTGATGTTGAGCCAAGGCAATGTTATATCATATTTTGGAAACATGAATGAAATGAAACATTGAATTTACCGTAATATTTTAGGTTATTTTGTTGTAAAAATAGAGAAATTAAAGGAACAGTTCCAATCCAGTTTTCAGGTTCGCTCCCCTGTTATTTTAGCCAGTAATGTCATAAAATACTAGTGTAGGAAGGCCCATGCAGAGTTTAGAACATTTCCCAACACCTTGTAATGGATTTTAGACCTGGTAAATGATGAAGCAGCACACAGTTTACTTTAAGAATACAGCAAGAGGAATTTTGGTACTGCAAAGGCTTTCAATCTCAAAAGCTTTATCCTGGCATGTAGACAAGAATTTTATTAGGTCAACTGCCCAAATAAGAAGCCAAAGTAGACAAAGTAGCCAGTGTTTTCTGGCTATCTGACACAAGGTAAATCTTTTCCTGATGAGAATCCTGCTTCTGATTAAGCCCTGAACATGTAAGACACCAAACCCAAGTACTTCAGAGGATATTATACCTGTAGAAGTACCAGCATAACCTACCTTACCTTCTGCTTCATGGTGGTCAACACCCGCTAGTTCAAGGGAAAGCAGTCTCTAGCAGCCATATAATGTTCCAAGAAAAATTGTCATTTTCAACCCTTGCAAGTAGCAGAAATACTGAAACATGTGGTTCATACAATATAAACAGTGTAAACAAGCACAAGAAAATAGCAATCAGTATTACTTCTTTGTATGCCTGATTCTTTTGTTGTTGTTGTTTCTACCATAGAATCTAACATGAGAAAGCTAATTTTTTACTGTGGTGTTCAGATATCTTAAGGGGTAAGTGAGATCTCAAAGGTGAAAAGACTGTGATGCATCTAGGAGCAGAAAATGCTGTATTAAGCTATACCATGTGCATGTTACCTGTTTTAAGGTGATATGAAGCCCAAAGCAGAAAGGACCAGAGATGAAACTGTGGTTTCAAATGCATCTATGATTTTTTCCCAGTAAATATTAATTTAAAATTATTACAGTAGAAGTATTGTACCAGAATCAAGTGCTGTTGAGAATACTGTCTCAGATGTGCTGTGTAACTGCTATTATCCTTTTTCATGGGCTACTCCCCCTGAATTGATGAATCAAATTAAGCACACTTTTTTGTTCATTTAATTGCAAGCAATGTATAGAACAAGTGCCCTGTTTCTAATTTTTAATTGCTTTTTAACACTTACTTGCACTGATAATGCTCCTTTAGAAAACTTCAGTTCTTCATTCCTTTGAAGTGTACTTCTCTGAGTGTAAATGTTTTATTACTCACAAAAAGAAACTATTTGAACCTGAACTCATGTTTGAGTGTGAGGTAAAGAGACAGAGTGAGACAGTGAAGAGACTTCCTTTTAAATTTCAGCTTACACTGGAATACAGAAAAAGCAAAAGTCACTAATTTTCATGAACAGCAGTACGGGTCAGGTTCTGTTCTGTTGCCTGAATAAGCCAATCCTCTTTTTACTTATCAGCATTCAGAAATACTATGAAGTGTCTATCCTACCTACCTTTCCACATAATGAATTTATTTCTTGGCAGTGATCCTTGGTTGCTTTATACTTTAGATCATTGTTTTCTATATGTACTATGTGAATGCAAAAACTGTTACCTAATTGTGATGATTGGAACAGTACAATTTTTCAGGAGTAAAAAATCGCGAAGTTCTAGGAAATAGGTTTGATGATGTTGGTTGGTTGGGATCTGATTTTAGACACTACGGTCATGCTCTTCTTTTTACATCTATTACTAGATGAGAAGAACAGAAAGTCAGCAGCTCAGCTGATCTTGCTGTTGCTTTAGTATCAAACACTTTGGTCACACTTCTGCTAAAAACACAATCTCTGAGGTTATCCCAGACAAAATTATCCCAATCCCACCCCACCCCCCAGATCCTGCTCCTTAAAGGGGTCAGTGTTTCAGGAGTTGAGTTTGTGGCAGCTGTCTTCAATTGCTGAAAGAAGGATGTGAAGAACACAGGCTTAAACATATATTTAATATGAATTGTAAACAATCTTAGTATCTATCAGCATCATTCTGCAAAGTACTGTGAAAAACTCGCAGTCATGACTGCTTTTGTGCCATTGCAGCTGAAAGTGGAATCTGATTATACAGTCAGTGTGCAATCAAAACCTTTCAGGAACCAAAAATAAATTGTGTTAGACTTCAGACAGAAGAAGTGTAAGCCTAAAAGAGGTCAGTTTTCTGCTTAAGATCAGTTAGCAAGGACAAAAGTTGTCTTACTAGGATATGAAATTCACAGTGGTGACTTAATTCAGACTACTGAATCTATTCTAATATCTTTTCTAATACAGAAACTTAGAAACCTGCAAATTGCTAATTGTTTATTTTTAAAATGTTTTGAGTTGGAATTTTTTCACTAATGAATTTTGCAAAATCGACCTAAAATTTTCATTAATGTTTTAGCAAAGTGCTGTGGTGCTGGAATAACTTAAAATTAAATATGCTTTTTTAGCACGAACAAGAAGATTGGAATGTGAAAGTCATTCACTTCGATTTTAAAATAGTAGAATTATTGTATCTTTCTTTTCATTGAGAAACAGGAAAAATAGCCAAATGCAGTACACAGTTCTTACAAGACTTGTTTTTTTTCTATACCTGAACATGCTGTGTGTTTAGAATATACTATTCGTAAATTTCAACACATAGACCATCATGTAATGGCTCTAAGCATGAGGGCGAGACAGTGTTTAGCTAAAAAAATATTCATACTGGTTTTCATCTGAAATTGTTAAGGAAACATTGAGAGAGGCTTTTTGCCATTTTTAAACATCTGTCTAAAGACTGGAATTAGTGTTTAGCTTTTATAGCTTTTTAGATATATATATATTTATGCATACATATGTGTCCTTTTACATAGTCCATGAGGTTTTTTGATAACTTCCAATGATTTTTTTTAGTTACTTAATGTTGGAATTAGTTTAAAGTCTCACATTTCATATTTCTAGTATCGATGACAGTAGTGCTGCAGGTTGTGTTTTTAAAGTGGCAGGCTTTAATACACTTTCATCCTCAAACAAATGTTCTCTACGATATTGTTGATAGTATGACCTTTTTAATTCCCCTGAAGTGTCTTGTTTTGTTTAACTATTTTATTGGAGAGCACTAAGTACTGTTTATAGGTAAATTTATTTCCTAAGAGACAAGGGCAGCTCCTTTTCTTGTACTTGGGTGGTTGTACATGTTTCCTGGCAAAACTGCAAAACTGCCAAACTTTCCAGTGTCCCTGTTGGAGAATGATTGTTTTCAGATTCTGGTGTGAATTCAATGATGCATTCAACTTAATTCTCTCCATTTTTAGTTTTGTTGGGAACAATCAACAGGACTACAGGGAGAAAATCTGATAATTGCGGTCTCTAACTACCTTGCAGGGCCAGTGGTGTGAGAAAATATACAATTGACATCTGTTTATTTACTAGCTGTGCTAGTAAGCAAATGGAATTCTGAA
Organism: Strigops habroptila; assembly: GCF_004027225.2. Lineage (NCBI taxonomy): Eukaryota > Metazoa > Chordata > Aves > Psittaciformes > Psittacidae > Strigops > Strigops habroptila. The sequence continues at coordinate 17,771,462 of NC_044279.2, forward strand.
TTCAGTACATAATTGAACTATGCCATTCTCTTTTCTATTAATTTTATCTTCTGTTGTTGAGTATACGTATTTTTAAATCACTGCTTGGCTTGATCAGTATTTTTCACACGCTCTCAAGTATTATGTTTTGGCAGGATATTAAGTTTAAAATCTATTTCAAAAGCAGCTATGGTTGCAGATCATAATAGAAACCTTCTTTGGTGTTCAGACCAATAAATAAATTAGAAGAAGGGCTTTAAGCTCTGCATGATAAAATGAACTGAAAGTAGGGCAGAGAAAGAACAACCTTTGTATCGAGCCTAGCCTGGGGCTAAGGGGAATCAGAAGTTCATTGTGTATTTTTTAACATAGTGCAACAACAGTATGAACAATTGGTGACCGAGGTTTTTCATTGCCTCAGGATACCAGTGATTCAGCTGCATATAATGATATGGAATGCTAAGAATGCACTAAATAAATCCTGTGCCTTTAACTTGTGATTTCATACTGGAGCTATGGGCAGGATGGAAGGCCTGACAAGCGTTTGTAGCTAGCAGGATGCAGTATGGACGTGTTTGCTGTACTTACATGATCACTGGGGAACACTGAGTGTACTTTATTAGTGTGATTATATAAAAAGATGAAATAAAACTGTAATAGAGATAAGGCATGAATTTATGGTGTATAAAATATTTATTGTGGACTAAGAAAAACCTCAAATTTGGATATGGCAGCACATGTTCTCCTGAAAATCAGATGTCTAAACCACCTGCAAGTTGAGAACCCTCAAACCTCAGTGTTCTGCTTATTTCTGAAGTATATTTACAAGGTGTGCTAGTTGATCCTTCTTTCTGCAGTATATATTTTATTTGTGAAAGCATGGTAAACTGCCAGATGTATGTGTCTGCATAAAACGATTCAAAAAAATATGAATCTATTGAGTTGATTTTTGAGTTGCATTTTAAATGTCTCAGGTTTTAGTTTTCTACTTCTTTCTTAAACATCCCCAACTATTAAACAGTGCATTAAAGAACTTGTTGCCAGGTGAAAATACAGGAATACTTGATGTGTAAATATTTCTTTGAAATGTCTGAACTATAATATTTTGAATTGTGAGTGCATGGCATTTGCTCTTTCACCAGTATGGTGTCTGTAGAAAAATCCCAACCATTTGGAAAAAAAGGAGTTCCAAGAATGTAATTCACAGTAGTGACTGTATTAATGCTGTTCACAGTGATTTTTGCTTAGAGGCTGAGCAAAAGCAGTCTTCAAGAGTGTATGGGTATAACTTAGTGACAGATCTGAAAAATGTAAACTGCTCTCCCTGCCCACTGCCCTAGCAGCAAAATTTCCCAATGATTAAGATGTTCATTTTAAATGAAAAGGATCCTTCTGGTTCCATTATTGTAAAGAACTGATTTATTCAAATGGAGTTGTTTATTTCTCTTCCTATTCCGTTAATTCCCATCTCAGCTGTCTTTACATGAATTCCATAGCACTATCGCACCTAGAAATGTAAAAAATTGGTCATGTCAAGTGCTTTTTCTAACTTGCTGCTATGCTTCTGCGCAAAAGTCAGTCAACTCTTTAAAACAGACATAGCCAGATTCCTTGGGGCAGTCGGCATTGAGCAGGCAGGCCTCTCAGGCTAGTGAGGTAAACAAAAAGAATGTTGCTGGCATGAAGCAAAGCTGTTAATCTGGGAGAAAAATCTTTGTTAGATCTTTAAACTTCAAAATGTAGTGGCTCCTGATAAGAAATGCTCCAGTTTGAGTATCAAGTTACTCCATAAGAAGGTGGAGGGAAAGTTTTTAGCTCCTATGGTCTGACTATACTCACACAGCTACTACACAGATACTCACACAGTATCAGGACTACAAATACTCCTGTAAATGGGTGAGAATGAGGCTTTTGACAGCCAACAGGCACTGCCACTCTGCACTCCTATGCCCTGCTCTAGACCGAGCCGTGTCCTGTCTTTTCAGCTATGTGGAACTCACAGTTGTATTTTTTTTTTCTTTTTTACTGAATGGTAATAATTCCTTTAAATGTAAATTCGGTAATTAATGTATGAATTTGTATATTTGCATGGTTGCCCTTGATCCAAATAATATATAACACTTCATGTGAAATACATACTCTTTAATTGCATTTATTGTCGTCCTCTGCCTTGAAGAGAACTTTTAAGGCCACCTAAACTCACTCCAAACAGTGACCCTGTAAAAGCCCTTCATGGAAGAGAGATGAACACTTCCACTCTTCCGGGATGACCATGTCCCTGTGCAAAACAGAGTTGAAGAGTCTTTGGGGCAGAGAAGAATTAGGTGAAAGCAAGATTATGTCCTTACTCCAGGTAATGTCTGTCCAGGGACCGTGTCAGGTAGGATGCATGACCATATCACAGATGAGGTCCTGGATATTTTCCTGTGGTTACATCTAGGTACAAAGTAGCTCTACCCTGGCTAAGATAAGATCTTACAGTGGTTTTGCTATGGCCATACATGGCTTGGAGGAGACTATAGAGTCTAAAAAGCTGGATAAATACTTATCTGCTATGTAGTCTGTGCTGAGATCTGGTTTCTGAGACTGTTAATTGTACCATGTTTAAAGTTATCTAGGTTATGTCTGTGAGCTGTGTGAGTTCAGTAATTAAAATGCAGGAAGTATCCTAGATCAATTCTGATTTATCCTGTGTCACTTCGGTAGTTCCAAATTTTCAAATTTTGAGTTTCTTTCAAGTTCTTAATCAAACATCTTCCTATTTCCAGTTAAATTAATACTCAGCTTTTCTTCTTAAATTTTGGACTGATCCTAAGATAATACCCATTTAGTTTTGAGAGAAATTAGCTATCGTTACATTGTATCTTGGAGGTCAACTATTAAATAGCTCGTGACATTTCATTTTATAATGCTGTTCTTTTGTAAGATGAAAAACTTAATCAACAGAAAAATTATGCTTAAATGTGCTAATTTTCTTTATTGATGTCCATAAGCGACAAAAATACCAATTACAGAAAACAAAATGTGAAAGGAAAATTCAACAATAATATAATAATGTTTGAGTTGAGAAGCTGCTTATAGATGTTTCTAAACTAACAATAAAAAGACAGGAAACCAGGAAGAGAAATATTTTCGTAAGGATCAGAAGCAGACAAGGGTTTGTGTGTGTTTACATTTATGAGCTTACTGAGTTTAATGCTAAACAGTTTACCAACCTTCTTCATTATCTTAATTTCTCAGCAAGATATTAATGTTCGGACTCCTGTTTGTGGTTTTTAGAACTGAGTCAACTCAGCAGGGAGGTCTTTAAAGGGAACGGCTTGCCTCCCCCTAAGCTGCTCTCTTCCTGTGTTAAGTGGGAAGGTAGTGGTTGCCTTTCTGCTCACGCTGCTTCCAGTGCTGCTTGGACCAACAGCCAGAGGAGTCATTTGCTGTGGTAGGGTAGGGAAATGACATTGCTGTCAGGAATTTGTCCTCTTTCACTGAGCTCATTTTAAGCAGCTTTGCAATATTTCTATGCTCAGGCCAGAAAGGCACAGTAGTTATTTTGTGCCTCATTTACCTCAAATATCCCCTAATTGTTGCTGGAGGGTTCTAAAATAGAGGCATGGCAATAAAGGAATGCACAGAACTTTTCGTGGTTGTGGTAGTAATAATATGTTTAGTATTTATTACGTTAATGGCTGGTAATGGATAACTCCGTTCAGGCACCATTCAAATGGGTAACTCAGAGAGCTAATAACTTAAAAGATTAGAAGATGACAACAGATAAGCTAAAAGAAAGTGGATAACAAAGATAATTAGAGGTTGTAGCACAAACAGGGCGAAATACTTGGTTGTTAAGCTTTTTATTACTCATTTTCTGCCAGGGTGTATGACAGCAGGAGAAACTTAAGAGTGGAGGAGATGCTGAGTTCAGAGACTCTGACTGGGAATTTTTCACATGTGGAACAATCTGATTTTTTCACTTTAGTGTGACTGGCAGCCAAAACATAGAGGCTGGCCTTGACAGTAAAGGTACCTTACCAGTGAAGGTAAATAAAATTTAAAAGAATATATAGTAGTAAGTGATAATCTGGAAAATTATTTTACTTAACAGCATTTTGAAATGATTAAAAGATGAGTGATCAGTGAGTATCTTAAAGACTTGAGGGATCAAGGTCAGTAAGTAATTGGTGACTAAATGATTACATGATAGTTCCTGCAAAAATAAAAATAAAAACAAAACAAAACAAAACAAAAGTAGAATTTAAAAATGAAAATAAAACAGAGCTTACAAGATTTGAACAGTTAGGATTCTTTCCTGCAGAAAGCAGTGGTTCACTTCCTGGTATTGTATTCCATAACTAATTAATAGCCTACATGAAATTATTGTAGTTAATTATGTGGTCATTAATATCCCACAAAGAAGGATGCTTCTTTACAGTACACAAACTGCTGCAAAGAAAGATTCCATTTTAATTACAATGAACACTAAAGCAAGAAAGAGAAATCATTGTTAATTATATTTAACACCACGTTAAGTCCTCCCCATCTTTCTGTAGAAGGATGTGTCGTGAGACATATTGGGGTTTATTGCTATGGGTTGCAGCAATGTTCTTTTTTTACTGCTACAGTTTTCCTTTCTGCTTTTGGAACAATCTTTCAAAAATGGTATTTTAAGTATTTTTTGAGTTCTTTTCCTTTAAAGAAGACCTCAGTATTTATTAACTATTCTACTCTTTACAATGTAAAAAATAACAAACATAACTATAATGACACTAATTAAAGTAATATTTTCATTTAAACCACAAGGGCAAAATGGGCTTATATGATATTCTTGTACAATTAAGTCTTGCATAAAAATTAGATTAGGATATTCACTTTAAGATTAGATGAGAGATCAGTGCTGAATCATGTCCAGAATTTGTATTCAGACTAGTTAGTACTGTGTAACCTGCTCTAGGTGGCCCTGCCTTGGCAGTGAGGTTGAACTAGATGATCTCCAGAGATCCTTCCAACCATAATGATTCTTTGATTCTGTGAATCTTCTGGGTCACTTTTGTGAGAATTCTATCAACTTGGCTTGAAAGGAAGCATGTACAGAACTGGCACAGAATCAAAACTGAAGGGATGAATTTGAGGTAGTTCCTGTTCCTAAATTATTCCTCCTTTCCCCTATTTATTTTAAGGTTCCAATGACTACCTTATTGTGTAAGGTTTGTATATCATGTGCAGGCGTTGTTTTAATGCCTGTTCAGTTATGTATCTTGCTTGCAATTAAATCAAACTTGGTTTGCAATTAAATAAACAAGAAAGGCATCTTCCAAATGATAAACTAGTACATTCATGCCTATAGTATATGGAGTTTAGGAATAAATCAGAACTGATATTTTTAAATTGTATTTCCTGTGTTTTGTTTTTTGAAGTTTCTATAATATATGAAGTGTGCACAAACATTCTATATGCAAAAAACCCCAGAAGCCTGTAGGATTTGTGTCTTTCATTACTAAACTGTCTTCTAAACCATTAAAAACTTGGCACCAACATAAAAACACATAAAATCAAGAAAATATTGCGACATGTTAGATAATCATTAAATCCAGTTGGATGAATCTATTTACTGGCAATACAGATGTAGTCTGTAAAAATAGTACTTTATAAGGATCTAGATTATTTTTTTTTTCCACAACATGAGCGCCAGTTTATTCATAGTCGTCACTTTTTACTATTTAAAAGGATTTATCACTCTATTTATTACTCAGAGATTATTATTAATCTTCTCCTTAGTAATCTTTTCCTCTAAATAAAGTGCTGACATGAGACCAGTTTGCCTAGTTTCCTCAGTGCAGTGCTACTCCTGCTCTTGTTGCTTTTGACTTAAGTAAAACTCAGTATAAAAGAGAGGTAATTGGAGCCCAACCTTAAAAAAAAACTTGCTGTGTCTGAGTTGTTGCTCTGGCAAGACCACAGAATCACAGAATCATTAGGGTTGGAAGGAACCTCTGGAGATAATCTAGTCCAACCCCCCATGCCAAGGCAGAGCCATCTAGAGCACCAGATCCCTCATAGTGCAGACTACACTGAACCCTCATTAAAATGTTTGAACCATAGGGTATATTCAGCCACAAAGCTCTTAGCAACGTAAGGTTTCAAACTCATTTGACTCACAAAGATTGACTGGATATCAATAAGTATGCAATCTATCTTATGCTTTTAACTTCAAAATATGAAAGGAAACGAGTTCTTGAAGATGAACTGCTTGACTAAAAATATTCTACAATGAACATACCCCATTCACTTCCTAATGATGCATAGATATCGTCTGCAACTATTGTGACCAGATTCCATCTGAATATTTAAGTGAAATTATTTTTTTTTTAGCTTTTATTGAAGAATAATTGCCTGTAAACCTGTAGTTAGGAAGTAGTCCTTGCTGTAGCCCTCATTCTGCTGTTCAGAAAAGTACATTTCATGTAACATTTTTGCCATTAGCAGCTTTTAATCATGTAAATATAATTTTAATATGTAAATATTATCCATAGCTGTAAAACTTAACAAAAATATAGAATGTCAAGATCTGACAAAATGCAATTCAGTGTTTCACCATTGTGCATAACTCTTCTGTTTATGCATACACTTTTCCGTACTTTTAAAGCATTATATTCATATCTGAGAAAGAAATCTTACCGAACTATTGAGCTTACTCTATGATAAAGTATTACTACTGAATATCAGTATATAGTAATTTGCATAATCAATTTCTTTTTAAATGAAGACTTTCTACAAAACAAATATTAGGATATGCAAAAATTAGAAAATATGTATTTGTTATAATGTGCAAACTCTTGTAGGTTCATCTCTTAACCTAATAAATTTAATTATAATAGGAAAATAATTCAGAATGGAAGTGACACAAGGTATTTAGGAATATTGCAGCCTAAACTAGATGGCCTCATATCCCATACATCTTTATAACAGCTATAGAATAGTGATACAATATCAGTCTTGAGTGTGCGTTTCTTTCTTCTGTTAGTGCTAAACTAATTAGTACTGTTAACCTCAGGCAAGGTAAATTCTTTATGACTTACATAAGAATGCAGCTCTGCTCAGTGTGATAGCTGGGTAAATACTAAACAGACACTCACATAGATCCAGCTTCCCACCTCTGAAAAACATGAGGGTGTTGAAGTGTTGTTTAACCTTCATGAAAACTATTATGTTCTAAATAACTGCAAGGTACATTGTATTTCCTGGTTTTAATGACAGAAGGGTGCTTTATCCTTCTTGTCAGCATCCTGTATTCTGATGACTACAAGAAGTAAAATGTACAATTTTTTTTAAATTGTTATCTATGTAGTTTACCAGTGGTTCAGTGCACTTTCTGGCTGATTTTTTTAGGAAATAATGACATTATGATAGTGGAAATAAAATACAAGTGTGTCAGAACTGAGAAACAGCTAATAGAGATTTTTTTTTTCTTTTCTATTATTAAAAGCCAAACAAATTCTGGTTTTTAAGAGTTTCAAGCAGGTTAAAGGCAAAATAGGAAAACAGCCAGGTCTACAGTGTTCTTTTGTTTGGGATACTACATGGTAAAAGTTTGTGAGCAGCTTTTAAATGAAGAAAGAATACCCAGAAATTTTTAACAGAAGCTGCATTTGCTATGTAGCAAATATATATGCACCAAGACGGCATAGCTAATCTGGTACAAAACCACAAGGTGATCTGCCAAGCCAGAAGAAGGTAATTGAATTTCACCTAGCATGAGTGAATTCAAGGATAGTAAGTTCAAAAGACTTGCTATCCCAGGTTAGCTGAATGCAAAGCAGAAAAGACTGAAATGCAGGGACAGGCTTTAAATATGTATCACAATTTAAAACGTCATAGTCAATTAATCAGTATATGGACTTTCTCAGCATACAGGAAGATTTACACTGTTGGAAAGACATCTATTCCTGGGAGTTTTTTAATCCAAACCTTCGTATCAGGGAGGTGAATCTATGCTTTAACCTGCATGTAAGAACTTTATTGATAGTAACCTCGGTGGAGGAGGGGAGGAGGGAAGTCTCATTTTCTACAGAGTAGTGAGGAAGAGATTTTTATCATGGCTTTCTCCTGTTAGACAGAAAAGCCATTTCTTGGTTCCTTGTACAAATAAACAAAAAGATGCAACACAAACCCTAACGGTTGATGCAGCATGGGTCAGATTTCTATGAAAAGTAATATCAGAGTTCTGTTGAAAGCAGTTAAATAATTTTCTTCTATTTCACTCAGAAATTATTCTTATCTGACAGGAGGCTGGACTGTAGCCTGGAAGTGCCACAATATGTCATGAAATTGTCTTCACTATTTTTGAGAATTCCTTGAGATGACAGAAGCGCATTTAGGAAATTAATTAATTTTTTTTTTTTTTTTTTAATAGCTTGTGTGAATCAGTGTAGAAGAAATGCCTGTGAATATTTGGGCCAGTATTTGTGAAACAGATTATCCTGTAAATAGTTGATGTTTTAGTAGCTAAAGCATTAGTGTCCCACTGTGATGAAGGTGACCAAACATAGGCTAGATCTGTAGGAAGGTTAATAAAATAAACCAAACTTCCTTACCATTGTATATATTCTTCCATTCAGTACTGTATTCTGTTTAGAATCTGCCTAAAGTTAGATTATCAGCTCACATTTCTGAAATTCTTATTGAAGATGATCACTGTGTACTTATATTTACAGAAAAGTTTCTCAGAGTATGGTGTGAAGAACTAATTAGACAAGGCAGTTTCTGGGAGCTCTCTCAGACTAGCTTGTTCTCTCTTTTTTTAAGTAAGTCGATCAAAATGAGGAATTGACCTTTATATCATCTCAAATATAAACCTACAACAGCAAAATAATTGCTCAATTACTTTTTTATAGGCTGTACAATTATTCTAGAAAGTGCCTGAACGGGTCTAGAGTGAGTTCTATAAGTACAGAAGCAATATTTTGCATCCCCTCTAGTTCGTATATTAAGGCCATGCTTATTGCTTTAATTACCCTAATCTGTATTTATAAAAGATAAACGATTTAAAACTATAAAGGTCTTGATCTCAAAATATGATCAATAGTTTCAAGATGTAAGCATGATATTAACTACTGTAGTTCATTAGGTCATGCTCACCTATCAGTAGCAGTATCATGGGGAATGCCTTAAAGGACGGTGTCAATACATGTCTGAAAGTAAGTATTCACAAAGATATTTGTAGTAATACGTGAAATAGTATCTGATTCAACGTAAGAAGAGATGTGAGGTAAAAATGTTTCCAGCCTTTGTGTTCTGGTGGTATTTAGAACTGTTGAGTATTCTTACTAGCTGACATGTTCTCAATTTGCCTGTCTGTATGGGAAGAGAATAAGATGCAATGTGATAAAAACAATCTGGTGACACCACATGTATTAAAATATTTGACATATAGATGACTGTTTCCCAATATAATAATGCAGTGTTAGATTTTTTTTTTTTTTAAGAAGTTTAATTTAATTATTTGACACAAGGAGAAGACATAAAAGGCTTTCAAGAGGTGACCGTCCAGTCCTCTCAGTGGTAAACAGCAGACCACTGCAGGAGAAAGGATGTGTATGTTTTTACAGGAAATTTTCATGTTGTTTTGAAAAAATATCTTTTCCAGAAAGGATTTTCAAAATAGAATCTTCTCAACTTTACATGTCTGCTGGGGTTTTTAATGATGTCAGAGAAATTCTTCCTCTACTGAAAGCAAGGAAAGGAGTTCAGTGAGGTAAAGAATGAAAGATTATTCCTGAAATGTTTGAAACGGAAAATACATAAATGCATTCTTTGTTCACTGTAAAAGGTTATTCTTGTGTGCCTACTGGGAAAAAGTTTGATATAATGAGAATTTGTACAATAGCTACTAATGATGTTACCATAGAACATTTCTTCTTTCTACTGCCCAGAATGAAGAGACAAATGTGAAAGGAAAGATAAAACTGGTTACTGGAATGGCTCTGGTAGAGAGTCAGTATGCCAAATATAGATAGCTGTGTTGCAGGCAGAAAACTGATGTCTAAATGTAGGTGTTAGATGAGGCCAATGCTTGATATCAACCAGAACTGTCAATGTTGGACAGAAAAAAAATGATTAAAATTTAATACATCCTAGGCATAGAAACTTCATTATAGTTTTCCCCAATTAAGTAAACTGGATTATATTTACACAAACATTAAACATGGATTTCTATTGCTCATTAATTCTTCTCAAAGCATGTATAAATTATATTTGCAGTGTGAAGTCTTAATACCTAGTCATTTGGGGGTTTGTGGAAGTTTATGGGAATGGAAAAGAGTACTTTTTAGTGTATTCCGGTTTAGGCATCATTGGTGTACACATTTCTGTTGCCTTACTCATCTACCTCTTTACTTTTGTCTTGCTCAGTCATGGATATTGAATTAGTTAGAATTCGTTGAGTACTTTTAACATGTGCTTAATTAGGTCAATCATTTCAAATACCCTGTCAACACTTTTGCTAAGCACATGATGCTTAAAATAGTTTCATGATGTTCTAATATGTATTAATGAATCTATTTGAGGTTGTGATGTTTGGGATTTTTAATTACGATTTTTTGTTAAGGTTCAGTTTTGTTATAGGAACTGCCATAGAAGAAATAAATAGACTTAAGAAAATTTTAGTCACTTGCCTACTTTTATAATCCTTAAAAAGAGAATTTGATTTTGGAAAATAAAATGTTTATATTTGGCTTATCTAGGTCCTTCAAACTAATAGAGATACTAGAAATACTTCTATATTCTTAAAAATTAATTTAATTTTAAAGATGAATGTCATGTGAGGCCTGGCAAACAGCTGCTACATTTGTCTCTCTTTAAATGCTGATTGTCCGTGTAAGTTGATTACTCTGCAGATTTTCTGTCTTTGTAAGTAACAAAATCAAAATTAAGAATACTGACATTCTTTACTACACCAGAGACTCTCTGAAGATGTTTTGTCATATAGTTCACTCATCAGCATGCCACTAGAAATAGCAGGTAGAATGTTTCAGTATATGGAAAAGGCTGAGATTCCAAAGACAAGATTAACTGTTCCTTTTTGTAAACACATTTTTTTTTCTGAGGAGTAATTTAGCACATTGCAGATCTATGGAGCCCTAATCTTGTTTAGATTCCAAAATTATTCAGATGGATATATGACATCACATCCTTTGTAAAGAGTTATTACTTCATGATTTTTGAAGACCCTTTAAAAATAATTCTGTTAATAATTGTATTCAAGATGGAAGTATTGAATTTAGAGAAGAGTACCAAACTGGTTTATATTACCCGTATAACAACTACACTATGGCCATTTTCAATAGTATTCCAGTATTTTGCTATTAATTTCTCTTGATTTTGGAAAAAAATACTTACCCATAAGCTTCAATATAAGGATGTGTGTTTGCATATATTTTAACCGGCTATCTGTATCCATTTGAAACATTTTCTTACTACTAATATATATATAAATTAAACATTTTTTTATCAGACCAGTTAATTGTTCTTGAGGAGGACTTTATAAAGACTTGAGTAGGATGGTATTACAGATTTGAAAAAATGAGACTGAAATTCAGCTTTAATGAGAATGCAAATGAGAATTACTAAGGTTCAGTGAAGGTCACAGCAGCTTAATCGTCAATTTATGTCAGTAACTTCTCACAAGTATCAAATGAGTATTAATAAAACCTGTTGTCTTAACAGATTAAACCACAAAATTATGATTGCTCTAGAATTTGACCAGCTGTCCTTATACACATTCAGTTGTATGTGTTTAAGTTGTCTCTTTTATCTGCAGATTCAAGAATAATCTATGTAGGTGTTGTTTACATATATATTCTTAATGAATATGTTAAATGACTTTGTATGGTCTTCTAAAAGGAGTTCTAAAAGCATGGTTTGGTTGTGCCTAAGGAATCATTTTTTTTTTTCCCATGAAAAAACACAATTTTGATGATTCTCAGCTGAAACTGTAAACTATTTGTTTCAGTTAAAAATAGATAGGTTGCATGGGTATGCTTCTATTAAGTTGAGTAACAATCTTGAATATCCTAGGGAAAAACACTTCATTGAAATTTAATTTGAATCTGTTTCTAGCTTGTAACTTACATCCCTACTACTATATAGTTTTCAAGAACAGAATGTAATGTTGAGAGGGAAAATACAAAAATGATCTTGGCCAAAGCTGAGCCCATCAGCAATGATTGTAGCACCTCTGGGATAATGTATTTAAGAAGGGGAAAAAATCTGTGCAACCCCAGGAGCAGTCAGAAGAGAGTAGTAAGAAGATGTGAGAAACATCCCTGCAGATGCCAATGTCAGCGCAGGAGGAGGGCAGGAGGTGCTCCAGCTGCCAGAGTAGGGATTCCCCTGCAGCCTATACTGCAGCCCATGGCGAGGCAGGCTGTGCCCCTGCAGCCCATGGAGGTCCGTGGGGGAGCAGATCTCCACCTGCAGCCCAGGGAGGACCCCACACCAGAGCAGGGGGATGCCAGAAGGAAGCCGTGACCCTGTGGGAAGAACGTGCTGGAGCAGGCTCCTGGCAAGAGCTGTGGCCCCATGGAGAGTGGAGCCCACACTGGAGCAGGTTTGCTGTGACCCTGTGGAGGAGACCCACGCTGGAGCAGTCTGCCCCTGAAGGACTGCACCCATGGAAGGGACCCACACTGGAGCAGTCTGTTCCTGAAGGACTGCACCCATGGAAGGGACCCCCGCTGGAGCAGTCTGTTCCTGAAGGACTGCACCCATGGAAGGGACCCACGCTGGAGCAGTTCATGAAGGACTGCAGCCTGTGGGAAGGACTCATGTTGGAGAAGTTCATGGAGGACTGAATCCTGTGGGAGGGACCCCACACTGGCGCAGGGGAAAAGTGTGCGGAGTCCTCCCCTGAAGAGGAAGGAGCAGCAGAGACAATTTGTGATGAATTGACCACATCTCCCATTCCCTGCCCTCCTGCACTGTTCGGGGAGAGAGGATAGAAAACTTTGGAGTAAAGTTGAGCCCAGGAAGAAGGGAGGGGTGGGGAAGTTGTTTCAAGATTTGGTTTTTATTTCTCATGACCCTACTCTGATTTGATTGGCAATAAATTAAATTAATTTCCCCAAGTCAAGTTGGTTTTGCCTATGACAGTAACTGGTGAGTGATCTCTCCCTGTGCTTATCTTGACCCATGAGCCTTTTGTTATGTTTTCTCTCCCTTGCCCAGTTGAGGAGGGGGAACGATATAGTGGCTTTGGCAGGCATCTGGCATCCAACCAGGGTCAACCCACTACATTGTGTAAGTATTTTGCCTCTAGGAATATGGCCAGTTACATTTCAGTTTTAAGGAAAGCTTCCTGATCTTAAGATAGGCCAATCATGTCACAGTTCCCATATTTTATACTCTTTGGGCTATCTACAGAGTCAGGTAAGAGGAAGGATTCATTAACACGGGCACAGTTCTCTGCAAACATGTTTTAGTAGCTGCAGGATTATGGACAAGTCCCACTCTAACAGCTTGCAGTGTGGGTTGTGCGTATGAGCAGCTTTCTACACCAAACTGTTTAGACAAGGCCACAAAAGCATGTGCAAACAACCAAATTAAGAAAACATTTAATTTTTTCTTGAGAAAGTTTCCAGTATCAGACTATCATACTCAAGTATCTCTTGTCATTGTAGAAATTAAGAAGTGAAATCAAATTAATAATACTGTATGAGGCCAAAAAACCCACAACAACCTTTTTCTTTCTTATATCAAGATCTGTAATCTACAGTTAGAATATTATATTCACAATGGATGAAACCTTCCCATGGGTGAGGATAAATAATCTTAAAAAATAAATTTTTGCAGAAGGAAAACTTCAAACTATGAAATTGATGAAAAATCAAAAAAATGTGGAACATGTTACTGATGGGCATTTGCAAAGAAGATTGAATTAAGAACTTAAAACAATTCTGTCAGTATTACTGATTTTAGTTCAGTGTTAAGTAAGAACAAAATGACTCCATAGCAAATCTTCATTGTGCGAAAAGATGAACTTTTAAAAAGTGTGGATACCACCTATTATAGTAAAAAACAGGCAGTGACACCTGATCTGTCAAATGAGTTATATAGTGCAGATCAGATCTGATCTCTGCTTCCTGTGGTACAGATTGTACAGCTTTGTGACTGTGAGCAAACCTTGCTTCAGTGTCCAGCACAGGTTAGGTTAGTAGGTTGGGTAGAACTCTTTCTACACCTCATTAGCACCGCATGGACCTACATTTCTTGTAACAGGCTAGGGAATTTATTGCTGCACGATCTTTTCTCACTGTCCAAGTACTACCGTCAGTGCTTCTTTAATCTTCATTTATATGTACCTTAAAAACCGGCATGCTTTTTTGTTGTTGCTGTTTTTCCAACCGAGGTTGTTTTGTATATCTGTAACTACAGAAGTTGTTCTTCCTTTGCAAGTACGTGCAGTGGTGCTTTGAAGTTCTATACAGTGTGCTCACTCAGTGTGACCCACCTCTTCTTTAGCTGCTTCCAACAGAGATCTAGCTTAAGGTGAAGAACATATGAAGGCAGAGGGATGATAACACCAATCTGTTGCAATACTAACTGTGTAATACTAACATTAAATTTGGAGAAGTCAAACACAAGAGTGAAGCCATCTAGGGTGCCCACCTTCCCTTTAAGGTTAGAGAGAGTCTAGAGAAGCAGCAGAGGCTGGGTGTCTAAGCTTTGAAAGCTGAAATTTTGGTGAGATTAATAAATTAATTTGTACCAGTTTACTTTTATCTGTGTTGAATAGTAGGAACATTATGCTTTGTATTGTATCTGTTCTGTGCATTAGCTTTCCTAAAGTTTATGAAGTTTATTTATAGAAATGCTCTGACTGTAACAAAAAAGAATTTTATGACAGGGTCCCTAATTGCATCTAACTATTTATAACTTTTTTCACTTTATCTCATGACAATTTCATGTTTTACATCATATGTGATTATGATTTACTTACAACATTTGATTCTCTCTTAATAACCTCACATCGAATCAGTAACAGCTGAAATACTCTATATTGCTGTTAGAATTATCATACTGAATGTATAAAGCTGATTCCTTCAATCTGTCATTTTAGCAGTTGTTAGCTAGGGTTATATATGTCAACCATGCATAAATTCAAAGGGGAGTTTTTAGATAACCATGAATTTCTCTTATTCTGTGCTTATTTTAGAAATAATAGAAATATTTCACATTTAAGACAATGCTAAGAGGAGTTGTGAGCTTTACACCTTACATAGTAACAATGCTTTTAATTATATTATCCTACCTGTCTTAGGAGTTTGCATTTTCATTTTTTTCTTTAAAAGAACTTTCATATTGAATTGCATTGTAGGATACTATCCATACTTCACTTCCAGTGCATTTTTATTTGGTGTGTTTAAATGTGGCTACTGGATTGGCAGTTAGTCTGTTTTAGCTGAATATAAGTATACGTCTGGTGCCATTAGTGACTAAATTAATAGTGCTTTTACTGAGCTACATTTCCTGTTGAAAATGGTAGAGTGAAATACTATTTTTTCTCCCCAAATATCTTGAATTCTAGAATTTCACATCTGACTTGAATATTATTTTCAAACTATCCCTTCACTGTATCATTCATTTGTGTCTAATTTAATGCAACTTATATACTTGTTCTTAATCCATTCATTATTTCTAATAATAAGTGAGTGTATTACTTGGAAACCAAATCACCATGTTAGTTTTTATGGTGTCTTCTAATATGTAGGAAAAGAAATTGACTTTGTCGGAAACAAAAGTGACTGAATATGGGACCATTCCCTGATTCAGTTTTAAAACCCCGGTGATTATCAGTAATATCAGGGAGCAGCATGACTGAGCTGCAACATGAGGAAAGGCAAGTTGGGAGCTGAGCATGACAGCAAGGTCGGCACCAGTTCCCTCACCAATGAAGGGCCCAGTCCTAAAATACCCAAATGAGGTGAGCAGAGCAGGTCTGGTTGCATTAACCAGAGTCAGAGGAAAGTCTAGAGCACCAGCCAAAATGGAAGTGATAAGGAATGTCCCAGGTCAGGCTGGGAAGTCAAGTCAGCAAGTCAGGATAGGGTCCAGTGATGGTAGCCAGGATCAGCCCCACCGCAGTGATCCCCATGCAAGTCTGTGGTGAGAAGGCAGGTCAAGCCTTACAAATGCAAGACAGGAAGTCAAGTCCTTGGGTCAGGGTACGTGACCACGCACAGGCATGGTACTATTGTAGCTCAGCCAGCAACCAAGGGCGAGAGTCTGAGCTCAAATGTAGCTTCTCAGCATAGGAGTGGGAAGGCCACTGCTGCTCACAGCACTCTGAACTGGGGTTGTGCAGCTGTGCCGTACCAGCACTCAACTTCAGCACATGTGGTTGAACCCCAGGGGGAGAAAGTGTACTCAGGGCCTTGAGGAATTTGCAAATAATTGCAAATACATTGGTTGTGTTTTGCTGTTTTTTCTCTGAGCTGGTCATATGGAAAATAGATATTGATTTTATCTGGTGGATAGCTGGAAGAAGTAATTAATTTTGACGATTTAATTGCTTTCCTGTGTTGTTTTCAACTTACTAAGTGTTTGAAACTTAGAAAGACAACCTGTTATCCTCACATAACACCAGTGTATTTGAAATTTTTGATTTGTAAGTTATATTTAAAATCAACTATGGGTTTGATATAAAACATATACATTAACTATATCAACATATACATTAACATATATCAACTATGACATGATATAAAACATATACATCAACTATACTTTCAAGGTTTGTAGGCAGTCTATGTTTTTCTCAGTTAGACAGCTCCCTTTTGATTGTGTATCCAGAAGGCAATTTAGTTCATTCTTCATCAATGAATATCAGAAATATCTTCCCATACATTGAAGATCTTATCTTCCTACTTTCTTTGGTACTTGCAACACTAGTCTTTTGATTAAAATAACCTGGTAGGTGAAAGGAAATTAAATTTCATCTTCTGCATTTGGACAAGTGGTCTAATAACCAGGCTGCAAGTGTCACACATAAGTGAACTTTAGCAGATTCTTTTTGAAGTTGTAAGCCAGCAAAGGATGAAAATAATCATAGTACCAGGACAGAAAGTTAGAAAAGATCTTGGTTTAGTCTTATGAGGAATGAGTTTGCACGAGCTATAGATTCGGTCCCAAATACAGTTCCTTGAATGCATATCTATTTAACACCAGACATTAAACCAATGAACCCCTTTCTGCTTTTAGCTACTACTATTTTAGAATCAGTATTGCTTGCTCTCCTAGTTACACAGTAGCCTGGTTTAAAGAAAACAGACTGGAAGTATTTCAAACAAGGTGAGTACTACGGATGTCTTGTGAGACCAGGATTCAATATTTCTGAGTCGAGTAGGGACGGAAACCCATCTCGCAATGCCATTATGAATGCTGTGAACACAAAGATGGGTTATATGACAATAAATACAAATTCTACGAAGTCTAATATTTTCATCTTCTTCAGAGATACACAGGTAGCATAGACTGATGCTGGGAGAGCAATGGATGTAAAAGAATCTGTCACCATAGAAATACGGGTGTGGGCAAATATCCTGTTGAGGTTAGATTACAGTGTACTTTATTAAAAAAAATAAAATTGTTTTAATGAAATTTTAGATGCTTAAATCTTGTTATAGGGAGAATTCTTCTGGATTCTTCTTCTGAGTCACTCTGTGTAAATGAAGCAAAACTATAAAAAATAAGCGTATTTAAATGATTTATTGCTTATTCATTATGACCCATAGAGGAAGGATATATATGGTATTTAAATGATTTATTGCTTATTCATTATGACCCATAGAGGAAGGATATATATGATCTGTTTAAAGAATAAAATTATTTGAATAGGTACCATCTGACACATTGTATACTCCCAAATAAACTTCTTGCAGGGAGCTTCCTCATAATAAAATTTCCCTCTCTTGCACTATGGAAGTCTAATGTTCGTAATTTAATTAATTTTACCAGAGAAGAAAGATTCCCAAGTGTCTTCAACAAACTTTCAATCATAGTAATTGTTGAAGCACTTAACGTTTACGATTAGCACTGTTGGGCATATGTAACAATGTATTTTCAGATTGCCGCCTTTCAGCTCTATGGTAGGGTTGTATCTCTGGGGAAAATGCAAAATATGGGTCAGTTTATTTATTTACTTTTATTTACATTCTTGTTAACTGCGAGGAAACATCTCTTTACGTTTAGTCAGACCATCCAAAGTATAGAATCTGTGCACAGAAACACTTTAAATATTGAATGACCTTTTCTTTTTAATAAAAAAAGCTGACATTTTGTGGAAGAAAATTCTTTATGCATTTATCTTTACAATGCATATTTACAGTAAGTGTATGACATAAAACATACCTTTGTTCTAATTTTCGTAAATGCTGTTTACATTATTTTTACAGCATTTTTAAAGCATTTACATTATGTTTGAAAGAAATGTTAACAGCATAACATTAAATGCTGGAACTATTACATTAAAACATCACTTTTGTTGAAGTCAGAAAAGTTTTTTCTCTTTATGAACTGTCTATAGGTATGGTTAATGCTTTGGAAGCGAAATATAATTTTCACATATCCTCTTTTAAGTACTATAAACAGTCAGTCATGGAAATGATTGTTGAATTTGAGGACACAGGAATGAACTAAAACTGCTTAACAGACCTGTTACTAATCATAAACCCATTCTGTATTTCTCAGCATTATTAAAATGTAAAATTTCTTGGAATCTAGGATGCAAATGTAACAAATTCTTCACCACATACATAGCAGTGAAACAATAAGTGTCTTGGTAACGTTGCAACCTAAATTCACCAGTAGATAAAAACTTGGAAAACAGAAAATCTGACAGTCTAAATGCAAAAATAGCATGTCTTGAAAGCTGCCTTCCACAGAAGGGAATTCTGCATTCAAATCAAAACCAGCAAAGAGTTAAATAGAGAATAGATACCAGCAATGTTAGTTATTTCCAATAATAGAAATTTGCCTGCCTCAAATTACAGAAAATGATTTATCTGTGTACTGGAGAACTGACTTACACCCTTTGTACACCACCCTGGAACTTCCATTGCATTCATAATGACAAGAGTCAGCTAAACAAAATTTATGATGTATACTATAAGCCAACAACTGATCTTAGACTACAACTACTTTAAGGCCTCTATTTTTTTAATTTATTAGAGGTGCGTAAAAGTGGCAGTAAAAAATTGGCTCAGATTTTAAATGTCGAGAATTCTTTTTAATGTGATGCTTACTGCAAAAGGCCACAAAAGGATATGAGTGTAGTACTCCTCTATGAAATCACTATTGGCTTCCATGCTGCTGTATCTTGCTGGCAATCAGGCTTCCCTTATAGGGATATCAGAGACCTATGGAAAACATACAGTGAGAAGAAATGTATGGAAGTACGTCAGTGATTTGCAGCGTGGACTATTATGACATGGACATATATTTCCTATAAAATGCACTGACAATATGTTATGGCTATCCTGTATCAATACTAACAGGCAGGAGTACTTTAAATGTAGTCTGTTGAATAGATGCCATTGAAAGGGTACCATACAAGCGTGAAATGTTAAGGAAAATGTTGTGGGTTTTTAATTTCATTCCCTTATTTATTGCCAAGAAAATAGATGCTTTTAAGCAAAAATGTAAGAACCTAAGAATGACTGTATGGGTTCAGTGCAGTGGTCTGTCTCATCTTCTATCCTGTCTCCAACAGCACTTGCAGGTTGGTGCTCAGGAGGACTGAAAGCAGGACAAGCATATTTAGTATTTCCCAGTACAACTCTTCCAGCTTTTCCCAGATAGTTTTCCTGAGCTTGATGTGATTTTCACATTAGTAATTCTCAATGGAACTTTCTTCTGCATACTTCTTCTGTCTTCTCTTGAATCCATCCACAACATCACAAGGTGTTCCACAGGTCTGCTTGTGTTGAGAACCATGTACTTCTGTTTCCCTAGAACATGCTGCTAGCTTCATTTGATTCCCAAGCTGTTATACTAGAAGAGATAAGGAATAGCTGGTCCATATCTACCTCCACCAAGTCACCATGATTTTGTCAACTACCATCACATCTCCAGATTTTTCCTCTTCTAGGCTGAAAATCCTTACCACTTAGAAATATTGTCTTTAATGACTTAACACTGATTCCTGTCCTGGTGATTATATTAATGTGTTTTTTAATTTCTACAAGTTAAAACATCTGCCCCAAATTATTAGCAAAGTTATTCAGTAATATCCACAAAGTGAGTAAACTTTGCTTTTTATAATCCCCTACATAATTCGTCATGATGTTTTCTTTTATTTTTTCTTGCTTTCCAGGTTCGCTATAAATTGATGGGGTGGGAGAATTGATGGTGTACGCAGAAATTGCTTTTTAAAACTACTGATATTTGCCTAGTTGCTGTTTGCATGATTGATGGTACTGTATATCTCATTATTGCTAGGGGCTACTGAATACTCTGTCTTGCAAATAAACCAGCAGCCAGTGTTTGAGCCTATAGGCTAATGGTAAGAAATGCATATCAGAAAGGTCTCAGTTAACAGAGTACTCTATTTGTAGTGTTGTAACCTTTGCTAGAGATACTCTGGTACTGACCTAGGAGGTGGGTACACTTCTATTCTCACATCACCCTATTTGTACAACTTCCCTGAGAAGACCCTACATACTGAGCTCTATAGTTCAGGGCTCTGTAAGCTTTCTATCTTTAGTACTGTTTCAATTAGCCTGCCACTTCCCATTTTAAGATGTGAAATCTCAATTGACTTCCTGTAATTCAGCTGAATGGTTAAAAGCTGTGTACCACATGAGGAGAAATTCGAGTTTCCTGTAGTTTCTTATCAGAAAGTATGAATTAGTATTGTCTGTCTAAAATTTGGGGATTTTTTCATTGAAGTGCTCTTCTAAATAACAGGAATATGTAGAAGGCATATAAAGGCAGGGAAGTTATGTTCCATTAATTCCCAAGTTGTCTTGATCGTTAGTTCACCAATGTACAAAATTCTACATTTGTCTCTGTGTTACACTTTAATGGTGTGCTTTTGTAGTGAGTAGTTTAGATAGTGGCTATTGGACATCAACACAGTATCACTGCTATTAAAGCACTGTGGAAAACTGAATTTTTCTTAAATGATTGGAGTGTGAATAAAACATTGTTTATGACCCTTTTAGAAATATAAGCCCAATAATCAGAAGATTTTTTTATGGGTACGACTATTTTATGAATAAGTGCCGTTTTCTGCTAGCATGATTTCCCTTGGATTCTGTATTTCCAAAGAGAATTGTAACATTTCCTTGTGCAGGATTCTGTTTTGGCACATAGCTAACAGCAGTAGATGTTAGATACTGTCTGTTACCCTGCCTCTGCCAACAACCACGAACGGAATGTTTGCATCTGCTTTGAGCCATGCTCCAAATTGGAAACAGTTGTCGTGCTTATACTGTGCCTGCACAACTGACTGATTACAACGACCCTTTAGAGTATAGAGGGGGATTTATGCCTAATTATTTTTACTGCAGTGCTGGGAACTTAAGAAAATCCTGTGAGCAAATCCTGGATAACTTCAAGTTAGGAATAATAAGGTAGTGAGAAGAATTGAGAAGATGATAGGAATTTGCCTGAAGCCAGAAAACAACTTTTCAGAATTAGATTAATCCTTTCATTTTTAATATTTTAAATGTTAGAGAAGGTCTGTAGTTGTGGGTTTTATTTTCATTTCCTTTGTAATTACTATAAATGCAGCAATCATTACTATAGTAACCCATAACATTTTCAAATGATTTTCTGGTACCTCCTCCTCCGTTCCTAGCAGTAATAAGGTTTTTTATGCATTACATGTGGCTTCGTGGTATTATGTTCAGTAATTTTTCACAAAAAAAGGCACATTATACTTAGTATCGGCACATTTTTCTCACATAAATTCTATCAGTTTAACCAAACCTCTAAGAAAAAGAGCAATTAATTTTTCTTGGAAATCGAAATTCACTTGAGACATACTTTTCTTAAAAAAAAAATGTAAAAGTTCATGTATATGTTACATGTATCTGAAACTAGAGATAATAATATTAAAACATTTTGAGTCAAATGATAATGCTTTTGGTCAGAAATTATGTTATTTGCAATCAAAATATGATCTTTAAAACAAATTATTATTTTCTTAATTTATTTCAACATTAAACTACTAAATTGGCCAGTAAATATCTGATTATCATATTTGGATTCAGTTGGTACTTAATTTGGCTTGGTTTTAAACATACTTGAAATTTCTGTAAAGAAATTTCATTCTCTGTATATTCATATATAGTGTGTGTTTTTGTGTATTTATATTTTTATATATATATATGAAATTATTAAATACTTCAAAAATGAAGTCATAGTTAACCTGTGTGCTGGTTTATGTGATTACTCTTTTAAATCTAAAATGAAGTCATAGTTAACCTGTGTGTTGGTTTATGTGATTACTCTTTTAAATCTAAATAAAGCCATTCTACAGCATCAGTCATTTTAATGTTGTCATCCAATATCAGGAATACTTACTGCTTCTTGGAAATGAGTTCATACGCAAGTGAGAAGTTGGTCTGATGAGATACCATCTTTTAAAGAGGAAAGCATCTAAGTTTCTAGGTTTTGGATGAAGCTGCTTTAGGAATAGCAGTGTAATGTGTTGCTGTGCTTTATTGCATATATTTTTTCAGAGAAAGGAAAGGTACCTATGACTGTAGCCGTATATATTGGAAATAATTGAGAAATGGGAAATACTTGGTCTTTTGAAAACTAATTTAATATATAAATTTCCACAGATGTTCTAACAAATTTGCATGTAGATGCTTACAAATATTACATTGAAAGACGGACTTAAAATCTCATCAGTGTGAACGGTTATCCTGAGCACGGTGAATAACCATGTGCAAATAACCTGTGTGTGGACATAGCTAATTGTCCTAAGCTGTGGCCTTGCTTTGTGGTTCACTGTGGTTCATAACAGAATACATAGATTCTAACAAGGATACTACTGAAGAACTTTAGTAGGCAATGCAACTTAAGATCACTGAGAAAGCCATATAGTTTCTCTAAAAATGAGACAGTGAAATCATGTTTTTCACCAAAAGCACTGTTTAGAATTTATTGTACATGCCTTATTAAGATACTTTCCTTATATATTTACTTTCTAGAATTTCTTTATTTCTTTTGTTCAAGAAACAAAAATTCTGCTTACAGGACTTCATTTTGTTTAGTTTTGTAGGACTTTGTTGTCAATTTTCAGTGGAATTTCTACCGTCAAGTATATTTTTTTTAAATACTTTTATATTCTTTCCTAACGCACGGGATTGGCAGTAACATTGTCTAACGATGCTGTGTACAGCACAAATGGTGGCGTTGCAGAAAGAGAGTGAGCAAGGGTAGCATCTCACAGCCAGCAAGTGACAGTAGCAGAGCAGAAGTGATACGTGAGGTCAGCACAGTAGAAGGTGCCTGGGCACTTCTCGGCTGAGCTGCTTGGGCCTTAGCAGATGAGGGGAATTCCTGAGAAACTGAAAAAAAAACCCGAAAACTTGCTGGGTTTGAGAAAATACGTAATTACACGCAATTCATACGCAATTACACCAATGAAAGCAACAACTTATGTGAACTCTGATTATTGGATCATGTAGGGATTTGTGGTGAGAAAGGCATGTAGGTTATGTTTGTTGAGAAAAGAGTTTCTTGCTTAGAAATTGGCCCTAAATTGCTGTCAGTGGATTCCCTCTCTACAACTCATTGTATCATAAAAATCATAATAAAAAGTAAGTACTGTCACAGCCACAGTGTGCACATAAACCATCCTTAAGAGTGGGCATTTGAGATACTGAAACAAAAATAATACATTTTCAAGCTACGTAGGGCCATCACAGCCAAGAAGGTAATAACCCAGTACAGGGCTTTACTTGCTATTCTCTACCACCAGAGAGAATGCTGCATAAATTGTAGAAAAGATACATGGACATCTGGTGAATTTTGAAAATTGGAAATCGAGAAATAAGATACAGAAATGTGGAAGTCCCAAAGGAAACTTCTGTCTACTTTGCTGTTCTAAGGACAGCTCTGGGGATAGGTTAACAGTAGGAATCTGAGGGTAGCAGAGAGAGGAGGGAGGCTTCTTTCTGGGGAAAATATGAGACTGAAAGGAGAGGGGATCTTTTATAACTCTGGTAACTGACTACTTAAAAGTGCAAATTAATGTCTTTGGGGTTTGGAGAAGCATTTGCATGATGTGCTGTTGTGCCTGCCCATTTTGCCTAATGTTTGTTATATTTCAGTAATTCATACGTTGAACTCAATTTTAAATCTGCTGCTTCAAGGTAGGGTGCATTGGTCATTATAGGAACCAAAGGAAGATAAGAAAAGTATTTAATTCCTTCCATTAAAACCTTATTGTCTTGCAGAGTTCTGCCGCAGTTGCATGCATCCATTTGGCAGGCCTTCATTCTTGTTGCTGTGTTTGTGCTGCACAGAATAATGGTAGCAACATTTCATTAAGAGGCAGCCTTGCTAAAAACTAATAAAAGTTTACTATTCTTTATGGCTGCTTTATAGATTTGACTCTCCTTTGGTGGGTATAACTTTTCTTCTGTCATGACCTGACTCTTTATAATTGTATGCAACCCTGGTAAGCAAGCTATTTATTGCTTTTGCTACCAGTTTTGTATCAGGATAGATAATGTACCAGTGTGTATGTGCGTTGTGTGTTTGTTTTGTGTACATTTATTTATAGTAATGGATTCATTTTAAAGAGTCTGTTCACATGATTCTGCATGACAGTATATTTCAGGGACAGGTATGAACTAATTTATTTGTGGAATATGTTTGGTCCTTGTTTTTTTAAGCTTTACACCGTGGTCTTCTAAAATAATAGCTACTCCAGGGGTGCACAGCACTTGCATGCGGACATTGTTTTTAGTGTGAGCTGTTAGGGAACAACAATTCGAAGTACAGTAAACACAGAAAGACTTTTTTAAGACTCTATTTCTAATGTCTCTGTAAGGAGATTAGCAGAGTGTCTTTACTTTGCTGTCTGTATCCTCTTTCTGCAGGAGACTCCTGATGGTGTATGAGGGCTTAGACATGCACACAAAGGAATAGTTAATGATGAATTCTCCTTCTATTTGTATGTGCTGATATGTAAAGCTATTCATATCTCTTGCAACACACTGGTACTTCCAGTAATGAAGGCATGTCTGACCAGGAATGGGGGTTTGCTACTAACCCTGAAAAGCTGAGGTTCACTGGCAGGCTAGATTCACTGTTTTTTAACTCAAGTATTTCTATGACTGAAGAGGTTCAAATAGTGGCCTTTTCTTCAGGAAAAGACTTTCTGTGGCATGATAGTGATTTTTCCATGTAAATTAATTAGTTAAACTAATACTGTAAGCAAGCAAACAAACCAACCAAACCCAACCAGTATTAGTAGATGTTATGGTTTAACCCCAGCTGGTAATTAAGTACCATGCAGCCTCTCACTCACCCCCCCACTGCCCTGCAGTGGGATGGGGAGGAGAACTGGAAAAAGGTAAAACTCTCAGGTTGAGATAAAAACAGTTTAATAATTAAAATAAAAATAAAATATACTACTAATAATTGTAATAGGGAAAAACAGAGAGAGGAATAAAACCCAAGAAAGACAAGTGATGAACAATACAATTGCTCACCACCTGCTGATCGATTTCCAGCCTGACCTGAGCAGCGATCGGTCCCTTCTGGATAACTCTCCCCAGTTTATATACTGGGCATGACATGCTGAGGTATGGAATACCCCTTTGCCTAGTTTGGGTCAGGTGTCCTGTCTCTGCTCCTTCCCAGCTTCCTATGTCCCTCCTCACTGGCAGAGCATGAGAGACTGACAAGTCCTTGATCAGAGTAAGCACTACATAGCAACAATTAAAACATCTGTAAATTATCAGCATTGTTCTCGCACTAAAGCCAAAACACAACATTGTACCAGCTACTAAGAAAAACATTAACTTTATCCCAGCTGAAACCGGGACAGTAAACAGATAACCAAAATATTTGTAATATATTCGTAATATTTTGGTTTTTTTTTTAATAGCTATGCTAATTCGATTTATGTTTTCTACAAGGATATATCAGCAGTAGGGCATATAATGCTTAATTACAACTCGGTGGTTTAGTGAAAGGAAATAGGTGTCTCCAAAACCCATTGTGCTTGCCCCAAAATACACAAACAGATAAACAAGAGATTCTATAGAATAGTAGAAATCTGGCATGCTAACTTGCTAAGCAAACTTGTCATCCTTAAACCTCCTATTCTATGGTATAATAAAAAATTCAACCACTATGTTATAAAGGAAACATCTTTTTTTTTTTTTTCCCTTTTTTTTTTCTATTCATAACCATTGGAAGAAAAAGACTCCCATATATATGTGCATTTCTCAGCTTCTGTGCCTCAGCCTGATTTTATAAGCATTTTGTTTTACATTGGAGAAAATTTCCAGAGACTTAGATCCTCTGTTTCCTTCATGTTTTAGTAGTAAAAGAGGATGGATATTTTACTACTAGAGTATTTGCTTTTCATATAGGAACACTGAGGGATGGAATTTGTGTTGCTGATTATCTGCTATTTATTGCATTCTATGGTGGGAGATGATCAGTCTGGCTTTCCTTATAATTTAAGTCCAGCAGAATGATTATTGTTTGTTGCTAGAAGAAAGCTAAAGGAAGCCATAGGGTGGTCACTGTGAATATAGATATGTGCCAACTTTCAATCATTTGGCTTGACAGAGAAGTAGAGCAGTGATGGAGGCCTATGTGTTTTCACAGTGAATATAACACATTACATTATTCTGCAAATTTTTTTCCCCAGATAAAGAAAACATTCTATGGTTTTGCTTTGCTTCACATGTCATAAAGTGTATTTGCAAGTTTTTCCAGATAAACCTCCAGAGAATGTATTCACCATACTTCAGACCTGAATTTCTCCTGCTTTCTCTGCATCTCAGTGTGCCTTTCCTTCTCCCCAGTTGTTTTCTTCAACATATAGTTAAAATTATCACCACAAGGTGGAGTTCTGAACTTTCCAACATGAACAATCTCTTCATTATATTAACAGGGAGTAAACATAATTTCTTCCTAACTATTATACTTCAATTACATCTGATTTTTTAAGGAGTATTTATAGGTATAAATGTTCAACAGAAGGCGGCAATAACTTTGGAACTACTTCTATGGTCAAGATAGAGTTTCAATGTGGAGTTAGTGGTGGTTTTAAACCTGAACTTCTTAATCTTTTCTGGTCATATATGTGCATAATTAACATTTACAAAGAAAAAAATGAAAAGAGAAAAAAGGTAGTAGTTCTACTGTCTAAGAACAGTGAACCACAGTCCTGCAGCACGTCAAAGATGTTGCTGAAATGAACTTGTTAGTGCTTACAAAGAAGGAATTTTATGTTATGTAGACACTCAGAGTTTTTGGAAGGAAAATCTACACTTACCACCTATATAAATAATGAATTTTATAATGTGGGATTTGGTATAATTAGTTGGCTGTTTAAAGGAATTCTATTATGCATGCTTAGTTGTTGAGCTGAAATGATTTCTTGCTTTGCAACTGTGACAGGATTTTCAAACACATATAGATTTAATGAATACATAATCATAAAGGAATTTCTTTGTTTTCCCCTACAAAAACAGCAGTTTATAAAATTATCAGTGTTTCCAGTTCATTGTAAATGACTTGCTGTACATATCTCAGATCTCAGATTGTACCTCAGATCTCAGTTTGAATAGTTTAACTTATGTCTTTTAACCATCTATATCTAGAGTCTGAAAACGATGGCAGCACTCTTCTTGTTTCGTAAGGTAAATAACCGCCGGGGTTAATTCGAGGAGTTGTAGCGGTACAAGAGTCGGTAATAACGCGGCAGGTTGTGGTGCTGAAGGGACAGCTCATGGCAGTGCGGGAAAGCCTTGCTCCGACAGTAACCGGCGTGCAAGGGCAGAGAAATGATTGGGTTATAAACATCATCTAGAAATGATCTGTTAGAAATTTTAAAAACTGCATTTATAATAACTCTGATTGATTATAAACAACTATTTGTAGTGTTCTTCTTCCTTAGGGAATGCACTACATCCTCTGAGGTGATGCAAATCTGTCCTTTAGGAGTGCTGTGATCAAGTCCTTCCTTTAAATAGTTCTGCTTTAACGCTTAGGAAAGGGTGCAAACTAAGATATTGGGTATTATTTTGGTTTTGGGTTTTTTTTTCTTTCTCTCTTTTTTCCCCTTCAGTTTGTTACATTAATTTATAGCATTAATTTATACATTAATTTACAGCAGCTTCCCTGCAAATCGCTTGGTTTTGGCTGTCATGCAATATGATTTGACTCCTTTATGTTACTCAGTAGTAATGAAAGTTCAAAATATTAACGTTTAATTGAACAAAATAAAACTAGCAGAATTTTAAAGATGCAATTAACATTTTGCTCTGGTTTTCCTTAACCCGCTTACTCAGTCATTAGGAATTTAATCTCTGATATTTTGAGCAAACTTTGAAAATCCTATTGATCTTTTGACTTTTCATATGCTATACGTATGTCCCTTACAGGCTTAAAATGTTGTCTTAAACCTCCAGTTTTAGCAATAATCACTTTTAGCTGCCTTAGATCAGGCTTTTGCCAGTGTTTTGAAAATCTGTTTCTTAGATTGTTAGGTACATGTCATTTTCATACTGAGTATGTAACATAAATACTGTACATGGTTTTGGAGCAATAATGCATTATCTATTTAGTTCATTGCCAAAATCCATGTGGAGTTGATTGCAGTATCATTTCTGTGGACATGGAAGCCTGTGGAAGAAACATCTTTGCCATGGTGGCCTGCAGGTGCATGCGTTAGCTAGTATTGGGTGCTACTGTTAATCTGAACAACCCTGCTTCTGCACCCACTTCTGTTAGAAATGTTTTCCTATGTCAGAAATAAGAGCAAGACCCCACATAGAAGTATTATTTCTTGGAACCAAGTCCTTCTGGCTGTCTTTAAAGCTTGACGTTATATAGTCATGATTATTTGCTGAAGTAACTTCTCCAGAAATTTGTAAGTACATCACTAAGTCCAAGGAAGCAACCCCTTCCTGATTTGCAGACAGCTATAGCCATCACTTTCTCTTTTCACTGAGATGCAGATCAAGGACAATGCAGATCACAGTCACAATTGAACGGGAATGGTGTTTTGTGGTTCTTCTTTAGTTTAATATTGACCCAGTGCCAACTGCTGTATTTTAATAATATAGATCAAAGGGCCTGTTTTAGTTAGTTCTGTCATCTGACTGCAAGGGGTGTACTGTTTGTCATGTGATTTGAGACTTTGGATGTTAGGAGTCTGAATCATTTATTCTCACCTTATTGAATACAACATACTAAATTTCTAAACAAAAGCCATTAACTTTTGGAAAAGACAACAACAACAAAAAAATCTTACTCTAATAGTGGCAAGATCACAAATAGGTAAACTAAGATGTTTCTGCAGCTTGTGTTTTAATACCAGAAGTATATGACAACTATACAGACTTACCATAACTAAATATACTATATTCCATAAAGATGTAGCTCTTGCATATTTCAGGCCTAAAAATAGTTATTTTTCTAGTGTAAGTAGGACAGAAAAGTCTCACAGTCTTCAACATGTTTCTCATGTAGGTTTGGGAGCAGATAGGCACCAGACTTTTCTAAGTTCTCTTTACCTTTCAGAAGTTTTATTCCAGTTTAGATATTCCCAGGAACTCTCCACCATTGCATGTCACTTGCATTTCTATGAAAATTCTTATCTGCTCATACTGAACCTTTTCATGCAACCACAAAGGCAAGATCATAAAACTAGCCTATACACCAAAGATGACTCATATACAAGGAGTGCAAAATTTAACTGAGAAAGTAGCTGATCAGCCCAATGACATCATTTTGCAATATCCTGGTTATTTCTAACATTTTTTTGGTTCTCAAATTAAAGGATGGGCTCAGTTTCTTCTTCTGAATATATTTTAATTTCTTCAGTGTTTGTTTTAATTTACCAAAGTCTGTCAGCTTTATGATTAAAATTGGGTGGCCTACAATAAAACTTCATCTAAATATATGCTATTTGCAGGTTTAATACAATTTATTTGGTTTCACTTACTGGTATGGTGTAGCTTTTGTTGCAACTAGAGTAATGTGAAGAAAGGTCATGTTATTAGATTATTTCTTTATCCTACTTCTTGGCTTCACAATTTGAATTATTTGCTGGTTCACACCTACTATGGTGCAGATGGAAAACTGGATCGTATTAGTTCAGTCTGTGTGCTTAGCTCTTGAATATGAGATAAATAGTTTCATGTCTGTTGGGTTCCAGTTGGGTTCCCATCTTGTGGCTGAATTACTCAGTGATTTCCTTAGGGTATATCTGACAAGACGTAGTAGCACCATCTTCACGGAAACAGCTGGATAGACATTAATCTGCTGAGATTATCATCAGTTATTTTGTTATGGTACTTCTTCCTGTAGACTGAACTGTGTCATTACACATACATTACTGCACATGAGTATGAACATAATTATGACTCTTTAACCACTGACAGTGCAGTTATTTTGTTAATCCAGTGAAATTACTACTAGATGTGATTTGAAGTATCCTTCATTTCACGAAAGAATCCACAATTTGATTTACATGAATTTTTGCTGTCAACTTTGATTTCTCCCATTTTGGTTAAGTTTTGCCTGAATTATTAAGACAGGATAAGAGACAATGGGTATAAATTGAAATACAACAAATTCCATTTAAACATAAGAGAAATCTTTTTTTCTTCTTCTTTTTTTTTTTTTTTAAATTTACTTGTAAGAGTGATCGAGCACTGCAACATTTTGTTCACCACGGGTGTGGTGATCCACATCCTGACAGAGAGAGTCCTGTGTGACCTGCATCGCCAGTTGACTCTGCTCTGAGCAGGGACATTCGACTAGATGATCTCCAGAGGTTACTTCAAACCTCAACTATTCAGTGATTCTCTGATTCTGTGAAATTTGAGGAAATGATCTGTGTTTCCCAGTGAAATGAGGCAGTTTTGTGTTTTCACTTTGAGCTCCTATGTGATAGCTACCAGTAGTTCCCCAGATTTTTCTCACTCATTGGGCCCTTGTTTTCTGAGCAAAGGTCAGAAGGACTGTGTGCTTTCCCACAGTCAAGCACGGACACAGGATAAACCAAACCAAACCCAACAAAAACACCCCACAAGTAGATTTCTGACTGTCTTTTAGAATTCATTTCCCAAATTGGAGATTATTAATGCAGGCAGTGAAAGTGAGACCTTCAATGAGAGAGAATGAATTTACTTTGCTTGTGCTGTTCTCTGAGAGCTTACCTCTCTATGTTGTTGACAATCTGTTAGCTCCTGGTATAATTAGCACAATGCTGCTCATGACCAAATGTCAAGTAAAATTTTTTTTTTTTTTCTTTTCACTGAGTCATCATCATTCCCTTTGCTGTGGTTGGGGATGGTGGTTGTCCATTTTAAGTGAAGCCATCCATTTTAACTGATACTCACAATACTGAGACTCCTTTTGTTGAGCTGATCTTTCTGTGAGAAATGACAGGTGCTATTGTCTAAACCATCACAACTAGCTGGGACTCCTACAGCTTGCCTAGCTCCATATGTTCATATTTAACAGCTTAACTTTCAGTTTCCAGTATGAGATTCCTGTGGCTTTCTTCATTAGTGTTTGGCCAGGCACTCCACAAACTTCACAGCAGAGGGCCCTTGCTAACATCTTGTAAGTGGGCTCTCCAGTATCTGCTTTTAGATGCTGTAGTCTTTCTTTGCAGTTTTTCTGAAAAGCATCCTGCAGGTTCCTCCACATTCTAGGAAGAGGTTCATTTTCTCCTTGAGTGAGGACTTTGTTCCATATACGCTCTTCTGGACTTGTGAAATGGTGATATTTTTTTCAATGAATCCTTTATACAGTAACTTCTATACTACATATAAATATAGCCATTCTAATAAACTAAACTCCAGTGAATATGAAATGTTTGTATAAGGGACCATAATCATTCTTAGCATCAGCTATGTAGGCTGCCATTCCATGAAGTGAAAATACGCTTGTTGGTATTATTAGGGCTTTTGTATAATTTCAGAAAACTGAATAGTTTTTCCCAGTCAGCTGTATATCTGGGGACAAAGTAGGATGAAGAATATAGTAACCTGTTCTAACCAGGTAACATGGTCTCATTTTTACAAAGCAGTTCTGGAGGGGATTATATCTCCAAGAGGGTGCTCCAAGTTTAAAGTCTTTCTTTAGTCCTTTGTTAGAAACAATTCCTCCACTCCTGTTTGACTGTTCAAACACTGCATCCCATTTGGAACTTGGAACTATTTAATACTATTATTCTTTTATTTGAGTGCAGTTCCAGTTATCTCCATCCAGTCCTTGTTTCAACAATCTCAAAAGAAATGAAAGGAGACAAACTGATTGTGCAGGACACCAGATCGTTGTCTTTCATGCGACATTTGTTTGGCTTTTATGAAACAGAACTATCTGTACTCGTATCGAATCAGAGTAGTTTTTCTGCATGTGCAAATGTAAGCAGGTAGCTTCTAGGAACAGGAGAAAACCCCTTGCCCTGGACTTGTGAGAATCAGAGAAAATTAAAAGCTATTCTTCAACCTAACTGAGCACCTAGGATCTACTGTAGCAAGAGTGGCTCTT
Organism: Strigops habroptila; assembly: GCF_004027225.2. Classification (NCBI taxonomy): domain Eukaryota; kingdom Metazoa; phylum Chordata; class Aves; order Psittaciformes; family Psittacidae; genus Strigops; species Strigops habroptila. The sequence continues at coordinate 17,804,204 of NC_044279.2, forward strand.
TTTTTAATCTGATAATTTTGCTAATTTACAGTCTATCTTCATAATTTTTCTATTAACTCACTGGTAATAAAAATGATAATAGTATTATAATAATAGAAGTACCTAGTCATTGCAGTTTTCTGGTCCTGTTATGAAGGTAAGATAGGAACTTAAATCACATTTTATCTAAATTTGTATATCTTTATGTAGTCTTATAAGGAATAGATATCTGGTCTTTCAGAGTAGGATGTTCCTTAACATGCTAAGGTTGCTAAAGGCAGACACCTCAGGAATTTACAGTCCAACTGGGGATGTGTCACTTTAAAAGCACATAGGAAGAACAGAAGGAGGAATGAAAGGATGAGAGAAGAAAGAAAAACAGAAAGGAAGAGATAGAGCTGATGGGGGTCAGAGGGAGGATGAAAGCAAAAGGGGAAAGAGAAAGGGATACTAAGAAAGAAAGAGACTTCTGGAGAAGGGAAAGGGAGAAGAGAAAAAGGAGGTAATAAGGGATTCCAGAATAGGGATTCATGGAGAATAAGTAATCGGAATAACTGTATATATTATTTGTACAGTGATTAAATATATGTGTTAGACTGGAATGGATCTGAGGACACAATCTAGTCTATCCTCTTATGTGAATTAAGATCACACCTAATGGATATTTATTTAGCATGTTCTTAAACGTGCTGAGATTTGGATTCCCTATCAATGATAATCTGATAGCTGGGCTGTTATCAGTTAGCATCTAATGTACTGGTAGCTCTAATTAAAACCAGGTCTAATTTATCTACATCTTTCTTAAATCATGATGCCACAAACTGAGAAGTGTGCTGTTGTTGGAACTTCAGGAGTGAAGTTCAAGAGACAGTACTGACCTTGTCTTTTGTTTCTGCCAGTGAATTTCACTTTGTTGCAACAGTATTGTAATTTTGCAGATCCTTATTCACTTTGTGATCTACTACACTTTCGTACCCTTTTCCATTATTTATGTAGTTGTCCTCTTATTTCCTCTTCTTTAATTGTTTAGCATTTAAGGAAAATGCAATGCCTATGCTTCCCCCCTGCCAAAATGAAAGACAAGTTGCTGTGCTCCTGATTCAAAGAATCCTGTTATCATTTGATCAAATCTCTGAATTCATTAAAATGAATCTAAATGACTGGAAAACTATATATATGTATAAATATCATATATATGCATGATTATAATATTAAATTTATAAGCCAAATCCTGTTCTCTGATATTCAGGGATAAATACACTAACTGCAGTTGTCCCTCCAGATTTGACCTCATTAAAACTGAAAAACTGAAAATACTGTATATGTCTTATTACAGAAATAGTTTATCTAAAAGGAACTATGTAGGGAATACAGATAGCCCTTCTTTTTTCTTTTTCTTTCTTTTTCTTTCTTTTTTAATTTTTTTCTCAAAACCAGACTTCTCTGTATAATGAAATACTTCACATTATCTGAAGGAAAATATTTTGGTATCAAAGTCATGTTCTGCATATGATGCCTCCTGTTCTGAATGTGACGATCAGGGAATTCTCTTTCACTGCTTTTGTATTTCAGAACCAGTTATGGCCCATATAACTGTCATTGTTTCAGTAACCTGCAAATTTGTTACCGTAATGAAGCTTCCCGATAAACAAAGTTATTTTTATTTATTAAGTCAGTGGTTGGATCTACAGCTGAACAGAAAAGCTTATTGTGTAAAGATGCAAGGTTGTATGTACCATATTTCGAAATGTTGTATACGGGCAGGAGAATATAGTCATGGTTACGGAGCGGGCAGGAAATCACAGTTTTGAGTCTTGGCTGTGCCACAGACATTCTGTGTGACTTTGGACAAGCTACTCTTTGTGCATTAGCTAATAATACTATCTCTATCTCCCAGGGGTGTTGTGAGAATACATTCATTAATGTTTGTAAGGCACTTGGGTACTATAGTGACGGGGCCATATAAGCACTTTTAGAGAAACAATCCATTTTTGCAACAATGTGCTTTCCCTGACTAAGGACTTTTTTGTTGGAAGTTTTTCATAGATGCTTGTTATGATTAAATCTACTTTATAATGATACAGTGAGGTTAAACTGCCTTTTGGAGTGCAGTTTCACTTTAGTATTCAGAACAGGTGTAAACAGTCATAAGTTTGAAAGCTGTTCCCAGAGAAAGAGAATAGAATGTTTATAGTCAGACATTTGAATAGAAAAGATACCTCTCCTGATTCATCTAGTTCAAAACATGGAGGATTATTTACATCTGTATCTGTCTCACAAATAGTTTAAGCACTTCTCATTACATTGTCTAAACTACCTCCTCGGGCAAGTCATTCCATTGCCTAATTGCCTTTAAAGTTAAACAGTTTGCTCAAATGTCTACCCTATTTTTTCCTTGTGGATATAAGCTACTCTTTCAGTCTGTCCTTTCTTTCTGAACTAAACTTTACTTATACATGTTCATTTCAGACACACAACACAGTTACAGCAGGTTAACAAGGTATTGCTTTAGACTTGATGGGAGGCAAATTGGTAAGCCACTGTAATTTGATTTGATAATTTGCCTGGCTGAGTGCTGTACAGTATTAAAATCTGAATATGGGGCTCAGAATATTAGCACCAAGGAGAAGTAAAAGAATATTCAATATTCCCAAGGCCTTGTAGGGGACTTGTTGGTGAAAGATTTTCAACCTAGGGGAATAGGTGCTGCAAAGGCTTCATAAAAGATTTTGTTTGGTTATGGCCTTATATTTGTTTATATTTGTAGAAGCTAGTGGCAGCAGACAAATTATGGAAGTAAGAAATGTTGAAGAGTGCCAGCAGTCCCGGAGGATAGTGAAGAGAACTCTACAGTTTTTGAGGTTTGGGAAGCAAGATCTCTGTTGTGCTTTTGTGTAAAACATTTTAATATGGGGTCTTAGTTCAACCAAATTTCTCAGAGAGACAGAAGTATCATATTCGATACTTCAGAATGTTTCAAAGTGTTTATGAAAATCAGTGATCATTAGACAGAGACCCTATAAATGTCCCAATGGTGGGAACAAATACTATGTCTTTTCCTACCATATTAAATGTAGAGAATTGACATGGTCTTAAAAATTATGAAATTGTAGGAAATCAAAGCTTGTAGTCAATTACAAGATTTAAACAAGCAGAAGAGGCCTCATTTGTTCTGGAGTACATGGGGTTGCTTGTTTGCTTTGAAGTCCACCCTCCACAATTGTTTGAATATGCACTGAATAGGATTGCTTTTAATAAGGTTCCCATATGAGTGACAGTGGAAATCCTTCTCAAGATGATGGCTTCTCAAGATGAATATTGTTTTAAGCTATGGTTAGGCTTTCCTCACAATACAGAAGAGAGCTTTGTCATCATTACTTTTTTTCTCTCTCTGAGTATTGGGGATTGAATGGGTTTGATATTATCATCTATCATACACATACATAACATATACTACTCTGAACAGAAGAACTAAAAATGAAACGAAGTAAAGTACCCTACTGAAGCGTTGTACAAACTTATAACAAAAGGAGCCACAAGCATCAACTCCTAATCTTAACTTGGATTCACAACCATCAGGCAGCTCCCAACCTCATGTATTGTATCGTGTTACCGAGTTTAGCTAAAGGCTCAGTACAGGTATCTGTTCTTTCAGTTTGCCAGTAAATGCAGGACCTGTATTAGGGGATTCTTAATCAAAATTTTATATTTTTAATATAACTTGACACAAGATTGAAGAAAAACTATTAATAAAGTCAAGGAGAGGAAGTGTCATTAACAGTTGTTAATGAAACATTTCCTCTCAGCTGTTTCATACTATAACATGTCTTTCCAACTTTTCATTCATTCACATTTCTGTTTATTAGACATTATTTAAGTAAAATCCTTTGTTACAAAAAATTTCCTGTACAAATATATTTTCATAGTAGGCTACTGCAGTGACAACAAAATCTCTACAAAAATATTCAGGAAAAAATGTAAATGGAAGGATTACTTTTATCTTCTTAAAAAAATAGGAAAAATTTTACTTTTTGTGTCAAACTAATCCTCTTTGATGCACTGTATGCATCAAACAAAAAATAATTGGGATGATAAAGATTAATGTAGTTTGAAAAAAAAAAGAAGAGTTTAAAACCCCCAAAGATGCCTGTTTACAAATCTCGGTTCTGATATTCAGCCAATTAAAAAATATGAGCACCACAAACAGTGGAAAGTTCAAATTTCTGTCCAAAATTTTTTGTCTGATATTGTGCCTGTCAGAAGAAAGATGCACATCTTTGGCAGTATATCTGGAAAAGGAAAAGTTAAGCCTACTCAAGCTATTACAGTTGCATTACTATGTTTTAATGACTGCCTTCTTGAGGATGTTTTTCTGTAGCAGAAGCAGCAGGGTACATGAGCTGGAAAGGATAAGGACTTTTTCTTATGGGCAAGTAAATTGCAGCAGTTTCTCACAGTGGGAGGTCACTGGTCATATACTGATTCTACCCACTTTGATAGAACAACATTATTGATAAACACCTTCATACCTGTGGCATGTCTTCTTTAGGACTGATGCCAGTTCCATGTGTTTGCATCAACAAAATAACTTCTCCCTTGCTGATCCCTCAGGCAATACTTAATATACAATTAGAAGTTATCTTGCTCGTACCATTTGATATTTCAGTTTACTACATAAAGTACACACCTGCTTCTCATGTCTCCTCTGTATTGTTCTGAAGTGATTATAAAAAAAATAAATTAAAACCTAGTGGTTCCTAATGGAAGAAAAAAAATCTGTTATGTGTAGGCAAAGAGAAGAAAATAAGACGTGGTTGGCATTCAAAATAAATCTAAAATACCCTTTTTTAACCATAGCAATTATTGTAGTTAGTGTACTGTCTGCTAATCCCTCATTTCTAGAAGTAATTGTCAAATTGTCATATGTTTTGGGAATTTGACTTGTTCTGGTTTTATAGAATTCTATTAGTTTTCTGATTCCATTAGTTTTCTGTGGAAAAAAAGATTTTTTTTTTTTTTTTTTTTTGGCATTGTTTCTTCATAAAGCTAAAAAAAAGAAACCACGAAGCAAGCTGTTTGTGGATCCAACATTTGGTGGCATTATGGCATTAGATTTTAAGGTTTTATTTAATGCAGTTTTATTACAAAGGCTATAACTAGGTAAGTGCTATGTACTGTATCTCTTTTATAGGGAAGATATGAATGCTTAACCTCTTTAAAGAGAGAAGGAGAGATGGGGGAGAGAGACTCCTTTAACCAAGTTTCAGTTATGCTGTTGGATGTGTTTGGTTAACTCATATCTGAAATGATGCAAAAAACCTCTTCTAAAATCAGTGAAGGTCAATTTTATGAATACTGTTCTCAGCAAGCTCTTACACACAGTAGGATGGTTGTGAGGGAAACGCCAAAGCCTTCAATTCCAAAACTTCAGGTGTGCGGTCTATTGTAGTTTATTTTGTGTTCCTTTTGCATTTTCAGAAGTGATTTCAATTGAATCATTTATGGTTCTTCCATTCAGATTATAACAGCTATTTTGGAGCGGATAACCCTCAATGGCTGTATATGAAACATTGCCCGGGGTGCTTCCAAGATGCTTTTGAGCTGGGTAAGGAAATTATCGAGTGTTGACACATTCTCAAAGCACTATGGCATGGATTGAGAGCGTATAGTTTATAAACTGTGTTATTGACCTATTATTCTGTATATTACTGACAGAATAGACTATACCAGTTTCCTCTGAAATGTTAAAAAAATTCAACAAGCATTTTTTTCTAAAGTTAAAAATATTTTAAAAAATTAAATACAATATCTAATCTGTTTGTGATAATTCATACATAAGAACTTTAATTCATCATTACCCATTTCTGATGTGTCTACTTATACTACAGTAGCCATTCAATGTATAATATTATACTAATGTAATGTCATAATATTACCATTATATTAGTATACTGGTGAGGTAAATCATGCTCAGATTTTTGCTGTGACTTTAAGGTCAAAGCTGTTTCTGCAGGCATGGCTTAACCAATATGCTACTTTAAGACTTTAAGACTATCACATTCAAGTCATAATTCCCAGATCATCACTAGTATCTACATACTGCATTATACACTTTTGTTCCGTAAGGAATATGACTCATCTCCCCTTTCATTTATGGACACAGGCAATTAAAAACATACAGGCTAGTGGACTTGAACCTGTGCATGAAGGACAATGTAGCCGTGGAGTGTTGGTGCAGGGCTGTCACTGTGTGTGCATTAAGCGAAGAAATCAGAGAAAGCTTTCTGTCTCTTGTTCAAAAGCCTGCTGATGAGTATGATGAATGGGACAGTCCAGCATGGGTGTGATGCTAAAAACTTTGAGGAGCTGGCACAAAGAGGGGTCCATGATCCACTTCGTTCCTTATCTATTTAAGGTTAAGCAGTGTCCAGGGAGAGTGTACATTCAGCTGTAGAGAAGGATGTTCTATCTATCTCTTATAGTGTTTGTATAATGCTCTTTGCAATGTTTTATACAGCTGAAATCCATCTGAATAAGCTACAATGTCTCCAGGCTTTTACAGAAGTTAGTTCAGGCTGTGCACTGTCACTGCCCCATGTGCCAACGGTACTATTTTAATATCTGTCTTTTTTGTTAAATGCCAAAATCTTAGATGCTCCATTTCATGTTGTAATTAAAGCTTTCTATTTTAAAACAATGTAATTATGCAGAAAAATGGTTCCTATTAGAAGACCATAATTCAAACCAAACCCAAAGAGGTTGTTACCCTTTTAAAACATGTTTTTCACAAAAAGTTTTGTGCAGCGCTGCTATACAGTGGCTACTTCATTAACTGTAGTAGGCTATAGGCTGCCTGAGGTATCTGGTAAATAGAAGAAATAAACTTCTCAAACCCCAAACAGACAAGCAAATAATGAATAGGTTGTGCATGCAAGGGAAGGTTATATTAATCTGCGGTTCCTGCCGTTATCCTGCCCCAGGTATACGTAGATGGGCCTCTGGTGTATTAATTCCAGAGAGTCCAGTAATAAACCTCAGATTAGTTCGCAGTAATCCAGTTCATCCTACTGAACAAAATATGTCTTATACCATTTAGTATTAACTGTCCATGTCTAATAATAGCTAGAGACTGGCTAATACTTTTTATTCCTTTACTATTGAGAACTAGTGGACTATATTATACATGAATGTCTTGTAAAAGTATTGGTTTATATTTCAGAATGACAAAACAAGCTTGTGTTCTATGATTATAGATTTGAAAAAAACACTTTCTCCTTTACTTATTCAATATTTTAGAATGAAGTCCTGAACACAGACCCAAAAGAAAGTTAATATATAAAATTCTGGGCCTCTTTAAATGTCACAGTCTGACGCAGGTGTAGCTCTCTTGAAAACATGAGAATTTTCAGATTTAAAAAAAAAAGAAAGAGTGCCATAGTGGTAAACCCATTTTAATTTATACATAAAATGTAATATTTGTTCATTTTGTGCATGTAACAATTTTCAACTGTTTGTTTGAGGATTTGAGTAATTTTTAAAGCACCTGCACTTAACATTTGTCTGAAAAATATTTGCTTCCCCTCCACTAGCTTATTAGCAACCAAAGATTACCTCTTCCCTCAGTAATATCTACCCAGTGTGCTCAAATATTACAGAGGCAGTTGTCTCTTCCTCATATATTCAGAACCTGTCCTAACAAACTGTGGACATGCCTGGTTTGTTCTGGATATGCTCCATTTTTACTGCAGCTCCTTCTCTTACTTACTAGAGAACCACTTAGAGAAAGAATTAAGTGTCCATTGTGGCCTGACTTCAGCTCCTGATCAATTTTTGTGATATCCAGGTTTTGAGGTGGAAAGTCAACAGCAAATTAAATGTAAAGAAAGTTCTCTGGTTAAAGTTCAAGCTACAGGTCAAAGCGCTTATTCGTTAAGTTGCCAGTGAGTATGAGTTTGTATAGTAGTATTCACTCTTGAAGAATTTGAATTTTGTTCATTTTCTCCCTCCACTAAGGTCGGAAGAAGCAACAAAACCCCCAACTATATTAGTTTATTAACTTTTCCCCACAACACTGCTGTTGGCCATTCTATAAAGGTTTACTGTGACTTGACTCATAGAATCACTGCTTGTTCAGCATGGCTTTCTCCACGCGTCTCATTTTCAATCAAGAACTTACTGAATGTTACAGCATTTTCGTTGTGTGCATTTAGACTAGACCCTCAGGAATCGATGCTGGAAACTGTTGATCATGACTAAATTCTGTTAATTTCATGTGTTTAATCATGCTGGTTATAATACAAACCCTTTTTCTTAACAGACACCCCCCCCCCAAAAAAAAAAAGAAAAAAAAAAGGAGTAAACAAGTGTATTTTCAGGAGAGTTTAAAACTCTAGATGATCTTGAAATATATGAGGATATGCCCTCTCAATTTCACTGTGCTTTTTGTGAATATCCGTGTAATCTTTGGAACATTCATGCCTATGCCTTGCCCACCAGTTTTAACTGTGAGTTTCAACAGCTGTATGCTCTCTCTGAATTATCACAGAATCACAGAATCACAGAATGGTTTGGGTTGGAAGGGACCTTCAAAGATCTAGTTCCACCCCTCCTGCCATGGGCAGGGACATCTTTCACTAGACCAGGTTGCTCAAAGCCCCATCCAGCATGGCCTTGAACACTTCATTATCATTTCAAGGCAATAAAGTTACAACTGGAGGCAGGTAGAAAGGCCCTGGAGACCTTGTAGACTCTGAGATTAGTAGTTCTCCTGGATGTAAATTCCTGCCTACACAGGTCGTCTTAGCTTAATGAAGGCATATTTTTAAACAAGAATAGATGAAGGCCATAAATAAACCCGAAAAAAAATTTGGAGTAGGAAGGATGGGCAGGTGGACGCTATAGTGTTACAAGTTCTCCATTAAGACAGATGTAGTTCTGTCAATTTAATCCTGAGTTTCTTTTTCCACTCAAATATACAAAACTATCTATAGGCATCCATAGCATATATAATCATGTATCGTAGAAACTAAATCACATGATTTAGATGTCTTTTTCTTCAGACATTAGAATATTTCAGGTTGAATGAAAACTTGGTACATCTTGGATGTACCCAAACCCGCCATACTCTGGAAGGCAAGAATGAGTTTTAGCACTGGAAATTCTTCACACAGGATATGCTGCCCTGGCTCCCTCCTTATTGGCAGCTCATCATTACAGCTCATGCATTTTCTCGTATGCATACTGGCACTAGTTCCTGTACTGGCTGCAAATACCATCCATGTAGAGGCTGGATTTTTTTAAGGTTCTAAATTTTGTAATCCCAGATGCATCAGGGTTTTTCTATTTAGAAAATTCCCTGGGTCATAATGCTGTCATTGTTCTCAGTGGGAAACCTTAATTGCAGAGCTTGTTGGATAAGAGTTGGATTAGCTGGCGGAGTGTTGTCTGGAAAATCTTTCAGCTGTGCAATGTTATTGCTTCCCCTATGTCCCCCCGCCCCCACCCCTGAGGATTCCTAGCCTACTGCATTTGGTGAGATACATATGTTTTCCCCAGCTACAGGAGCTGTGAAGGGTTCCTCTGGGATATCTAAGTATAAATACCTAAGTGTGTCTTCAGTTGCTAGGTTATTTTTAGTCAATGGGTGGTTACCAAGTCATCTATAATTGTGCTGTTAAATGTGTCAGAGCAGCTACTGCAAAGCTGGGTGCTCCCTCTAAAAGGTTAAGTGTGTAAGGTAAAATGAAAGAGGACAAAAGTGGAATTTCAGAATTAAGCTGTTTAAGGATTTGAATTCTATTAGGGGAGATTGCTTGATGAGGAGATATGAGGAAGATGATCCATGAGCACAACATGGATGGAGAAGCACGGAAACATAGTTCCACTATGTACCCATAGTACCTGTGCCTGGTGTATTGTGTCATTTGAGATTTGTGTTTGGGGGGTATTTACCAGTGGTTCAGGGGATCTGAGTGGTCTTACAGAATCTTCCACTTCTTAGGCAGCTCTGTCAGTAGTGGCCAAAAGCTATTACCAAGTAGTGACTGCTATGTTGGAGAAAGTGCAATGAGTTTCCTGGTGGACAACTGTTCACATGACATGAACTGGTGGCACAGTTCTTTCTCTATAAACAAAAAAGAGGAAGAATATTGAACCCGAATAGAAAGTAGGTAAGCTGGTAGGAAGAAGACAAGAAAGATATGATAAGCAAATCAAGCAAAATAATACAACTGAAAAGCAAAAGAAAAGAAAATTACTTAAAAAAACCCCCAACCAACCAACCAACCAACCAAACATCAAAACATCAAAAGTTCTAAGGAGCAAGGAAATTACACATTAGTTACTCTAAATTGTCTAGGTTGCACTATCCCTTTTATGAATTAGCCATTAGGAGAAATAATAGGAAGCAGGGTTTGATCTGTCAAAAAATTATTGAAAACATATGAACATATCACCTAATCAGGTAAGTGAAGGAAAAGCAAGTGAAAATTGTAGGTGTTCATGGAAGGAGATGGTCAAATGGAAATTTTGAGGACTACTGTAGTCACAACTAGCCCAGTAGCAAAGAAATGTGAACCAGCCACTGGCATGCAGAGAATGCAGAGAACAGAGAGGGGAAAAACATACTGGCAGGCTGCAAAAACTAATTGGTGGAAATATATCCATCTGTATTCATTACTATATATCCAGTGTATCATCTATTTTGGTTAGATTCAAAATGGAAAAAGATTTATAATGTCACTTCAGGCATATGTGAAGGATGAACTGGGTGAATTTCAACAAAATAAAATGTTAAACTTAGCATCAGGAGAAACATTCCATCTGAGAGAACCACTGGGCTGGAATAATCACCTCAAGTGACTGGTGACAGACTATTGCCTGAGTAACTAAAAAGTAACAAAAATTAAATCCAGTGGGCATTGGCGAAGGTTCGGTCTAGATAACCTAATAATAGATATCGTCTGCTCTAGTTTTTGTGATTCAAAGCCAATAGTAGTTTCCAAATTCATTAGTGAAAATGGGCTAACGTCATCTCTTGTGCTCTTGCATTTAGACCTGCATTGGCCGTGCATAATTTGGGGTTTTATTGCATGAAAAGGAGTAAAACAATTGCACAAAAGGTGGTCGACACAACTGAAAACACAAGGGGCTTAGTTATATAATGTAGTTATAGGTGTATGGAATACAGTCTGAACATGATTGTTTTCCAGGAATTTTAGCACGTTTTTATTTATAAAATATCTTAGTAGTGAAGAATAAATCTTTTGAAGTTTCATAGAATCTTTTCACATAATTAGATGCAGAGTACAACTAATATTTTTAAATCTCTAGAATTGAGCAAAAGCTGCTGCCTTTGCTGCATAGTTCCAGTTTTAGTAATTCTGTGGAGCTAGATTGAAGTTTTGGTAAAAAAGAGCAAATGAGCTCTATTTCCAAAAGAGAACACGCATTTGGAAATTATGCACTTCATTTTGATGCTGCTTTCCCATAAGAACTCAGAACTTGTATCTTATACACACTTTCTCTTGCTCATAAGGAAAATGCATTCCTCAGCTCCTCACTACTTTTCCCAGCTGCAACTGTCTTCTGTATTGGAAATGTCTTCCAATGCCATAACCACCCTTCACCAGCTTTCAGGTGCTAAGCGTCCCTCCCTTAGCATTAAAACACGACTGGGAAAGTTCCTGTGTAGTGGTTCCCTGACAGGAGCTACTACTGGCAACACCCACCGCCTTTTGCCTCTCTATTGCTGGGGACGTGTGGGGTCACAGCTCTGGCAGACAGCTGGAAATTCACAGCGAGATAGTTCTGTAGACCTCTCTTGGCCTAAGCAGCTTAGAAGTTGTTTGATGGGTGTTATTCCATTAGTTGGGGATACAAATCTTAACAGCCTGAAAGGGGGAAATTTTATGAGTGGAATTCATTCAGAAAAGCCTTCCAGAGAAGTCTACATTGGTAACTTGAGACATCTTTAATATTTTATAGCTCTTTATGCAGCTGACAAGAAATTGAAAATGAATATTTTTAAATAGGATTCATCCTATTTGAAAGGTCCAAAGCTATTTAGAAAATACAAAAACCACAGTGAACCATATTTAGTACAGCAAGCGGCGTTGCCAGGTACCACTGTCCCCTCAAATGGGAAGTCTTCTGGAATCCCTCGTTGCTATGAGACTAAATATCTCCGTACAGCGTGAGCACTGAACCAGTTTTTGCTCCCACTTACACTGGTGTGCATGTAGAGTGACTCCCCCATGGCTGGGAAGCCCGGTGCCACATTTTGATGTTCTGGCTTATAAAAAGGTCTGATCCAAAGCCCACAGAAGCCCAGGAGTATTCGCCTAGTTCAGAAGCTCAAGTAAGTAAGACTAGTTTCAAATGTAAGAAGGGCTACTATCATCTTCCACCTCAAAAGGGGCAAGGAATCTGGGGACTTTGACCCATTGAAAGTGGGTCTTCTCATGCTTTTAGTCAAAAAGGAAAGTAATATGTGAAATATTTCATAGGATTTCTCTCCAAACTTAGCATGTTCACACAGAAAGATACATATTGCTTATCCTGGACCATGTAACCTCTGAAGTTTGAGACACTTCTAAAATCCACTTATCTGTGAACTTAAAAGCTGCTGTGTCAGGCTTTGTGTGTTTATTTGCTAAAGTATAAAATGTGTGAATTTCCTTTAGCTAATCGACACTTTTTTCTTTCACCCAGAAGACAAATAAACAAACAAAACCCAACTTGAACTGCGCCCAAGCATGGCCAATTTCTCACTGAAGCGTACATTGCAGAATGAAACATTTACAGTGGAATATCTTTAGTGTAGCTATGACATTGCTTTAACATTGCATTGCTGTAATCTTCAAGTACAGTAAATGCAATAAATGGGTTTATAAGGATTTGTGTGAAATTTAGAATTCAAAACATAGTCGTTTTTAAGGTTTCTCTGTACTATCTGTGAAAAACCAGAAAGTGCAGGGATAAACTTAACACGTATCATCAACAAGGGAGATGTTTGCTCAAAGAAAATATTGATCTTTTATTAATCTGTCCTTCCAAGCATCTGGAAACCCTCCCGGTTTTTTTTGAATTAAGAAACTATTTAAGTATTAAAAAAACCCAACAAACATAAATACAAACATGTAACCAAAGACCTATGAAAACAGAGCTCTTGGCGTGCAAGTATTCCCTTACTTGGTTTACATCCACAAAACTGCGGGTGCGCTTCCACGGCTATCCCGGGTGAACCGGGGTAACGCTCCGGCCACCGGGGCGTTACTGCCATTTCCAGTGTAGTGCGGTAGCTCTACCGGCGTCCTGAGCACCACTGCAACTTCTGCTCACCGCGGAGCTGCCCGCCCGGGAGGACCCGCCGCTGTGCCCCTGTAGTGCCGTGCCGGCCGACGCTCTGCCCGCCTTCTGCCCGCAGCCTTCCGCGGAGCTTCCCGCGGTGCTGGCTCCGCTCCTGTCGCTTCCCGCTCCTGCTCTGCTTTCCCCTCCTCTCCCGCGTTACGCGCCGCCGCTCGCAGCCCGCCGACACCCGCTGCGTCCCGCCGCGCCGCTCCGCGGCCGCAGGGGCCCCCGGTTGGAGCGCGGCCCCAGCAGCCGCCTCCGCCGCCCCAGCACCGCGCTCCGAAGCGCTACAGCGCGTAGCTATTCCCTACCCCGCACGACCGCCGGCCGCCTGTGCGGCGCGGAGCTCGGAGCCCTGCCCGGGCAGCCCCGTCCGTCGGGCCGCGGCAGGGCTGCAGCGCGTCCCACAACGGCGGGGCCGAGGGCGCAGCCCCCGCGGAGCGGCTTCGCATCGCAACACCTCCCCGGCTTCCCTACGGCGGCCAGCCGGGTGGGCCGGTACTTTCCCTGGGGTGGGAGGGCGACAGCGAAATCCCAGCATTGGCTTTTAAATATATTTATTTATTTTATTTATGGCATTCTTTCATTTGCGTTCTTGCTTTCCGCGGGGATGGCTGCAGCGGAGGCATCAACCTGTAGACTGAGCTAGCTCTGGCTGTAGCCCGGCCCAGCTGCTGGGAGCGCGCTCTGCGGAGCCGTCCGGACAGGGCAGACCCCGCGGGCGGGCGAGGGAAGGAGCGGGGCCGGCGGCAGCGCCCGGGGCAGCGTCAGGAGCCGGGCGGTGGGGTGAGAGCCCGAGGGGAAGCCAGCGATCTATGCAAGAGCCCCCCAGCGGCCCCGCGTTCGCCGGAGACGGCGGGATGAACTGACTCCCCACCTCACCGCACCAGAGAGGATCTCCGAGCTGGGGAGGAGGGACGGGGGTGCAACAAATTGCCGCCAGCCGGGAGAAGTTGCAGTAAAGAGAGGTCCCTCCTCCCCGTTCCCTCCCCTCCCCACTCGCTCTCTCCTCCCCGAGCCGTGGCAGCGAGCGGCGGAGCGGCGGCCCGGCGGGCTAGGGAAGGAGCGAGCAGCGTCCGCAGCCCGGCGATGCTGCAGCGGCTCCCGCGGAGCCTCGGCGGGGAGGGCCCGGCCCCCGCGCGCCCCGCACCGCCCGGCGGCGGCGCGCCCTGAGCGGGCGGCGGCGGCCCCGCGGCGCAGCGGGCGCTGTTGCGCAGCGCTGCCCGGCGCCGCCGGCCTCCTGCCCCCGCCGCCGGCTCGGCTCGGCGCGGCTCCCGCGGAGACGGAGCGCTGATTCATGGGGCCCCGTGCCGGCTGCCTGGGCGAGGAGAGCGCGGCGCTGCCGCTGCCCCCGCGCGGGGTGTGAAGCCCCGGCCCCTCCTCCGCAGCCCCGGGCTCGCCCGCCCTGCTCGGGAGTGTGGTCCCTGCCGGGAGCCGCCGCGCCTGGCGCACGGAGGGAAGCGTTGATGCATCGCTGTGGAAATTCATTGTGTGACTTTCTGGGTATTTACTGAGTTTCAGACCGAGATGCAGCTCTTGAAAGCTTTATGGGCACTAGCAGGAGCAGCGATCTGCTGTTTTCTTATATTTGTCATCCACTCACAGTTTCTTAAAGAAGGTAATTATATCTGCATGTCTGCATACCCCGTTCTTTAATACTGAGGTCTTTACGAGGTGCCTTAATTATTTTTAATGTTTCCAGTATGTTCTATTTACAGCAGTGCTTCCACGCTGTTTTTCCTTTCTGCTAAAGCTTTCTCATTTTTGTTCCTTTAGATAATAGGTAGTGTTAGACTTATATTCTTGGTTAATGTGTATATATATCTCTATAAAATCTGTATGCTGTTTGTGTTGAGTGCTTTAGCCGACGTCTCATTTCTTTATGGGGCATGTATAGTGTATAGAAAATATTTGTTGCTATCAGATGACCATAGAACAGTAGTCATCATTGGGAGTATTAATAAACCAAAAACCCCTTAACAAGTAAACGTCTTATTTTTATACCAAATCAATAGGCAGCCTTTCCTTCTTCCTTGTTCGGTACGTTTTCAATAGATGGCACTAAAGTTCTATGGAAAGGGCAGGGCAGAGCAAATTCTGGGCATTCGGCATCCTCCTCCTCCTCCTGGCTGCCCCGAAACTGGAAGAGGCCTTTGCATGCTTTCAAGGCTCCTGTTTTTTTCCGCCTTGTGGTCAGAAAATTGTGATTACAACTTACAGGAGAAAATAGTTTGAATTGTGGGGCAGGCTTGCTTTTTTTCCCTATATGAGTTGGGTGAAAAAAAATGATTAAGTGGATGGAGGAATTTTCTTGGGAAGTAACCCTCATATTGCTCTTTTTTTGTGTTTTGGTTTGGTGGTTTGTTTTCTTTCCTCAGGAAATTACTCCTTTTTTTTTCTTCTTTTTCTTTTTTATTTCTTCTTCTGTTAAACAGTAATTCCATTGCTGATCTTTAAAGCAAACTGTACTCTGAGATTCAAGTGTGAATCCTGAGAGAGGTGTATATATATTTGGTGGCATATGGGAAAGCCCAGTGCTGTTCTTTAAGCAGTCTTACCAAACACAACACGACAGTATGGGGGTTTTAGTGAACCCGTTTATTCTTTTTTAGCACTGTAATGCTGTTGAGGTTCGAGCTGCCGGAGGAAGAAGCCTAGCTCAGCTTGGAGTGCTGGCTGTGCAGAGTCTGGAAAAAACTTTTATGTGGCTGGGACAAAGTTTCACTCGAGATTGGGCAAAGCGACAACCTCGCAACCACTGAGGGGCCGCCACTGGTTTTAGTTTAGTGCCAGTCCAGAAAAAGCACCAGATGTACATTTTCACAGATTTTTTTCTTACATGAATAAACACTGATTTACCTGGTTTGGGTAATTAAGAAGCCTTATCCAGATACCTCCAATGCCAGAGATTTCTCCTTTAAGAAACCTGCCCATGCTTTAACAGCGTTGTGTGCAATGCCTCCCACAGAGTCACTTATTTGACATTCTTTTAAAATGCTCAGATGAATGTATGTGTACATTTCTGTCTAATAAGATGGTCCGTTTTGAGGAGGTTTTGCAGAATGAAATATTGCCAGTCATTTCAGGCTGGTTTTTTTTGTCAGTATTTGCCATTATGCTGCGTGGTTGGTTGTTGGTTTTGGTTGTTTTTTTTTTTTTTTTTCTTCAGTCTTTCACTGCTTGCTTTTGAGACCTGTGTTACTGTAAATAATCCATAAAGGAAGAAGCATTTTGTTTCAGTTAGAATATTTGCTCTTGCACTGTAGGTGTAGAAAGCTAGCAAATTAATACATTAAAACAGTAACCATGGCCATGCACCAAGGACTTTAACACATTTTATGCTGCTGCTCCTCCAGCAATCACAGCCACTCAGTGTGGACTGCAGAGAGAAAACTGAAGCTCTTGAGCTTGTCGGATAACTTAATTACAGCAGTTTGTTTATATTTGTGAGGAAATTATTTCTGCTTTCTTTAACACTGAGAACTATATACTTACTGTAAAAACAGATTGTGTGTGTTGGGCTGGTTGTCAGCCTTTTCTTGGCGGGTGCTAATCTTCACAATAGCAGTTTGACCCCTTTCGTATAATTACTTCAGCAGTGTATGTATTCCTCACTGTAGTTTCAATAATGACACTGAATAGTTTAGTGGAATTGGTTGAAAGTCTGCGTGGCATAACTGAGTCTCTATTAAGAACTTTAAAAAGATGCAATAAAAATTATTGATTTAAGCATAATCTATTCAAATGCAGGTATCTAAGATAAGGAGAAATAGATAACAGTGGATTTAAGCTATATATTCTAAACAGTTTGCAAAAGCAAGATTAACATTTCCTTTTTAATTTTAAAACCTGCTTTTTTATTATTTTCAGTAAGAAAACAAGGGCAAGAAGTGTGAGGAAAGGACTAGCAAATCATTTAACCATATGTCTACCACATTAGTTGGCTAAGTAAATACGTATAAAGAAGAATACATGTGAGATGGCTATTACCTTGCCTTCAGAAGCTTTGAAATTCTTTTCTGATAGGAGAATTTGCCCTTTACGCTAACATTTTATGAAAAGTTAGGAATGGTATGTCTCATTGCACATGATGTTGTTAGGCTGTTGATTTCCTGGCAAAAAGATTAATTTCCTATTGGAGCCTAATGAACTACATGGGCTCATTGTTTGTAACTCAGCTGTGTGGTTGAATTCTTAAGTTAAATGCCTGGACGTTTTCATTTGATTATTTCTTGTGCCGAAGGATAATTTCCTGTAGTCCCAGAGAACAAACAAGTAAACCACCAGTTTGCCTGGCTTGATCAGATTAGCTGATAACATGTATCTCGTGAGACAGTTTGACAGTAGAAGTTCATATACTGAGCATCTCTTTTGTATGCAAGACAATTTAAGAAGAATGACATGTAAAATTAATTAAAGATCTGACTTAATTTATTAATGCTCGCTCTTGCTATTTTTGCATGATTTGCAATATTTACTGCTTATTATTTTTCCAGAGGCAGGTCTTAAATAGAAAACTGACATAATCTTCACTTCTTACAACAACTCAAAATAATATAATTACCACATGTCTTTTTCTGTATTCATTTTCCCTTTGCTCACTTGGAATTACTTATGTTTTCTTTATGTTAAACTCTTATCACCTACTCACACAAGATAGTTTTATAATTTCAGTTGTACTGCATGGCTATAGTGTAGAATTTCCATTACATCCAACTGAAACTTATTTACTGGAACCAAATCCTCCTTCAGTCACATTCATAAATATGAGATTGTGTGTTGCAACAGTCAGCTGAGAGTTTTCACACGATTAGTTTTTCATTTTAGTTCCTATGCTGAACTTAGCTTTTTCTCTAAGTAGTTATGTATATTTGTGTATACATTTTTGAATGTGTACACAATTCAAAGGGCAGTTCGGTAGTAGCATTACATTACTGCCATTTAAATGGTGTTAAGAAACAATGAATGCTTGTTCTAAGATGAGTGCGAAAGAGCTGTTTAAATGTCTATTTTCATGAATATGTTTTTTTTCAGGAAGTGAAGAATGGGTGACACAGGGTGCCATTTTTCCACACTTAGGCTTTTGTGTGAAAATGCAGGTCGTCCTGTGGCTAATCCGTTCCCCTATGTCCAATCTGTCCTTCAGTGTTTCTAAAAGATGAATAGAGCTGTGAACCCAGAAAAGGGTATTGTGATATATAATTGCAGTCCCATGCCTGTCTGATCTTCCTGCAAAGCAGTTTAGCATACTCTAGTCAGCTGCAGCCAGTATAGAGGGGCGTTAAAAATCGAAATAGCTAAAACTTTTTGCAAACACCATTGAGAATTAAAAGCAAGGATTTAAATTCACAAGCCATGCCTGATTTTAAATGATTTATAAACTATTATTGTTTAACACATTTATTCAAAGAGAACTGAAAAACACCGAGTTGATGTTGCACACATTAATTGTGGGAATTCCTCTGCCCCCAGACAAGTACCCTTTTCACCTAGTAGAACATTTTAACCATTCAGACACAGTAGTGATGGGGAAAGGAAAGGATACACTTTCTAAATGTCTGTTTGAATCCCATGGAAAGTAGTGCAGTTAGGGAGTAACTTCAGAAGGGTATATGTATTGTAGCCAGGGTGTGTTACAGCCCTGGATATACTTTGAAGCTTTGCTTATCCTGTGATTGCTCATTAAGAAACTGGAATGTCTTATCTGCCAAGGGTGATTTAATATTTTGAATAGTTTATTAGATTAGGGTGGTGTGAGCCTTGTTTGGAGAGGGACTACAGAGAAAAATGGATTCAGTCTCAAGAATCTTACTTAAAGTATAGAGGATTGGAGTATGCAGATCTCAAAACTGCATTGTTAATCTGTTGGGTAGATGTTCAGTAGTAAGCTGTGTAAAATAGGGTGATTTTCTGTTGATTCACTGCTGCAGTTAAGTGGAGAAAAGAGACTTCCAGTACTTGTGTTATAACCAGGTGTTATGGCTATAAACCAGAATTTTACTATAATTTGTGTAGATTTAGTATATACTTACATATATGAATAAGGTATCCTACGCAGAAGGTCTCTTATGAGTAAAATATTTGCTAAACTTGAAAGGTTTAGCACATTTTTCATAATTATAATTTTTTTCTGCCTTAGGTAAAAGTGAGCAATTGTTGGTTACAGTCTCGTGGGTACTTCTCTATCAAACACATTCAGAAGAATTAGTGTCACAATAGCAAAAAATGCTGCAGTGCTTTCTTTAAAATAATGCATTTATTACACATAATAACTTAGTTTAATATTATACTTAATATCTTTATTCTGTCACCTTTTACAGATTGAAATATTTTAGCCCGCTCTGAAAGTATGGAAAAAGCTTTATGTGTATTTTTGTGGTTTTAGGGTATACATTTTGACACTGAAAATAATAAGGAACATTATTCTGTTTAGCTCTGTAACCCTTAACAACTCTACTACTCCCCTGCTAATGCTTGGAAATGTCTACTGACAGTATACCCAAGATAGTTTTTTCTCTTCATATAACTTGATAGCTTTGTGAAGTTGGTAAAACTCGCGCATAATGCTGTGCAAAACATATTGAGGAAAGAAATGGTTATCTTCTAAAACTTTTGGAGGGTTTGGCACTTCAAATTTTCCTGGAAAGCATTTGAATGCGACTTATTACAACAGATAATATTGCCAGCCTTTCTTTCATTCCTTTTCTTTTCTTTTATCTTTTAAACATCAAAACCCTACCTTGAAATAATTAAACATTAAGTGAGAAAGAGAATTGCATTGAAGAATGTTGGGAAAAAAGTCTGGGTTCATGTGGGAGTTGGTTTTTTTTTTCAGTTTGCCCTTTTCTGCTTAACCTGTGTCTCAGAACAGTAAGATATCTTGCGTACCAGATGTGCTGCATATGTTACCTATATAAAGTAAAGCTGAATTGAGGACAGTGTGTCCCAGCTGCAAATTTGTCTGCTTTTGAAAAGTTTGTTACTGTTAACATACTGTAGTATAATTCTTTTCTTCTGATTTAGTGGGGCTTGTGGAGAGGCAGATGTGAATGAGATTATCAGAGCAGCACATCAGGCTAGAGAGAGTCACCAAATGCAAAAGTGGAAGGTTTCTCTTCACATCCAGGAGTCAGATTTGGCAGTTACGAAGTCCTAAGCTTGCATACATGCTGCACAAGGAAAGAAAATGTGAAAGGTAACAAGTACGGGGGGATTGTTCGCAGGTTTTTTATAGTTTTATGTCAAATAAATCAAATGAAGACCACCCAGTTCAGTGGTTATTTCACAGTGTGTGGCACATCGGTACTGCAGAAAAATGAGAGAAGGTCCTGCTTCGAGATAAAATAGCTTATTTGACAAGTTCTGATATTTTCAGAGTTTTGCGTTTTGTTCCTTTTTTTTTTTTTTTTTTTAAAGAGAGGGTTAGATAACTATAGCTGTGAAAGGAACCTTTATAGCCAAAAGTTCTCAATAATTTTCTTCTCAGGGAGGTGAGAAAGCTGTTCTCTCTCTGGCATCTGGTGCACCGGGATGTACCAAGAGGGGGAGTGTGGCAGTTTCCCTCTCCATAAAAGGTAGCTTTGAAACAGGCTTTGGTTTTGGGTGATGAAAAGGAAAGATGTGTGTATGTCTTCATAGGGAAGTGCACCATAGATGGTATAAATCCCCTCCTTTTCCTAGTTGAGCAACTTGAAAAAGGAATTAGTAACAGGTTTTCAGTAGCCTTTTTATGACTGCCTGTTTTCATGCCCCAAGAGCACAAGTGAGGAGGTATTGACCTTTCTCAGCATTTATCAGCACTACGTGTTCCTAAAGGCAGTACTATAGACTGATGTGAGTCACATCATACAAAAGTGAATGCTTTTTAGATCTGTTGACTAGTACTTATTTTTCTTGTTTCTTAGTAGGCATACACTGTATCAAATATAAAACTGGAATAAAAACAAGACACACAATTGAGGTATTTTTAAACTGAATTTAAAAGGGGACATTGAAAAAAGGCATGTATTTAGAGGTCAAAAGTTCAATATAGTATTGGTAAGAAAAGCCATAAATGTCTTTAATTCAGTAGTCAAAAAATAGGTAAAATTATTCTTTTCTCATATATGTTTAAAAATAACTTTTTATAATCATATGAAGAAAAGAGGCAACACAAGCTTTTGTACTGATGATAACAGCAGTATTTGTTTGCTGGTAGTATTTAGAGGTCCCATTTGGAATTGGTGTCTTAGCCAGGTGTGACTGGGCAGCTGTAGTGTGTGTTCATACAAGTCCAAGCCAAGCATCTATTCCATCCAGTATCTGGATTTTAGCAAAGATTTATTTTGCTCAGAAATTATAACCTCTTGCCACTTACAACCCATAGTGATAGAAGGTTCTGTTTAATGACAAAGTATGATTTGTCTAAATGTGCTTTTTATGCCTGTTCTAGAAATCCAACACAATATAATGAATCTGCCTATTTATTATGTTTTACCTTTGGCACTACATCGGTTCACAAGTAAACGCTAGTCAGAACAATAGATCTTCTTACTAATTGTTGTTAGTCTTGTGAAAAGCAATGAGTAAAGTGTTTGGCACATATCCAAACAGCAAATTAACATATAAATGACCAGAAAAAAATAATGTAATAGATCAATACCTATTGAAATATTTTCTGAAAGCAGATACTGTACTAATGCGAATTTTCATGTGGGTCATTTATTATTTTTGTCCGTATGGAGGAAAGTAGAAGAAGATTGTGTTAGTTCTTCAGGTGAAAAATTGTATTTATAACAGACGAGTACATTCTGGATCTCAGCTTCTTTCTAACATGCCACAAGGCTATAACGGTATTCCAGAGTCCAGGTGTTTAATTGCAGTCACACATGAGGAAAGAGGGAGGCCAAATTAAGTGGATCCACAGGAGAACAAATGGAATAACGACAACTTTAGAAGGTATGTCCTAGAAAGAAGTACTGAAGAGACTGGAGTTACTGAGTTTAGAGAAAAGATATTAGCAGGATAAGAGCTTCCAGTGGGCAGAATTCTGCTGTAAGAGTAACAAACTGTTCTTTCTGTAAAGTGTGAAGATTACAAGAAGCAATGAATGCAAACTGATTTGAGGGAGATTTAGGTTAGACTTAGGAAAGATTGCAGCAAGGCAAATTTGTGCAGTGCATCAGGGAAGACTTGCCAATGGCAAGAACAGTTAAGCATTGGAATAGATTTTCTTGGGGAGTTGTGAAACAGGAGAGTTTTACTTTCAGGTTAAAATATTGTCTGTTGGGAGCAGTTTCATTAAGTTAAAGCAGACAGGCAGACTATGTGCCTTCTTGGAGTCCGTTCAAGTCTTTTACCCTCCAAATCGTGCACTTGCCTGAAACTTAGAAAAGTGAAAGGTATTTAAATGTCTGACTTTAGAATAGTTTCCTGTTGACTGCTAACGTGAATAGGCTTATGAGAAGATACACTAGGATCTGAAAGTATACAGAGGACAAATAAAACCCTCAAGAAAACAACCAGTGTTTTAAGTATTTTATTAGCTAAATCATGGCACTTTCTGAATTGCAGATGATGTTAAAAAAAAACCAAACCAAAACCCACAAAAACCCCCACCAACAACAAGAAAAGAAAAAGAAAAACCACCCCAAACTGAAAATCTCATGATTTGTGTCGTTAAAGATCACTCTTTTAAGTGCTATTTCTGTTGCAAGCTCTTTAGGACTTCAAGGCGTTTGAAGCAGAGCCTTGCTCTGTTCACTCTTCTTCGTCTACAAAGAGCAATGAAATTAGAATATCAGTATCATTCACCTTCTGGTATTTCTTGTGGGATGAGGATTTGGCTTAAGGATTCTTGAGTTCTGCCAGTCTGTTCTTGTTTCCCCAGTACTTGGAGGGCTTATCTCCAAGTGGCCCCATGACTGCTCTGACCTGTGGTATGGGAAGCACAGAACCAGCCCCACGACAGGGTGAGCGGCAAATGGCTTCAGACGGGTTCTCTGTCAACCTGTGCCTATTTTGGTGCTACAGCTGATTAAGAGCTTTGGGTTCATTGCTGTCTGTCGTGGTGTGTACCTTGATCCAACAATTTTTATGATGTCTGCATGGTTTCAAATCCAGTAGCAAAATGAGAGCTAGCAAATTGTGCTGACGGAAAGGCTCGTGGGTCAAGATAAGGACAGGGAGAGATCACTCACCAGTTACCATCACGGGCAAAACAGACTCAACTTGGGGAAATTAATTTAATTTATTGCCAATCAAAACCAGAGTAGGGTCATGAGAAACAGCTACAAACCTTAAAACAACTTCCCCCCACCCCTCCCTTCTTCCTGGGCTCAACTTGATTTTCTCTATCTCTTCCTGTCTGAGCAGTGCAGGGGAATGGGGAATGGAGATTGTGGTCAGTTAATCACACATTGCCTCTGCTGCTCCTTCCTCTTCAGGGGAGGACTCCGTACACTTTTCACCTGCTCCAGTGTGGGGTCCCTCCCACAGGGTTCAGTCCTCCATGAACTTCTCCAACATGAGTCCTTCCCATGGGCTGCAGTTCTTCATGAACTGCTCCAGCGTGGGTCCCTCACAGGTCACAAGTCCTGCAGCAAACCTGCTCCAGTGTGGGCTCCACTCTCCATGGGGCCACAGGTCCTGCCAGGAGCCTGCTCCAGCACAGGCTTCCCACGGGATCACAGCCTCCTTCAGGCATCCCCCTGCTCTGGTGTGGGGTCCTCCCTGGGCTGCAGGTGGAGATCTGCTCCACCATGGACCTCCCTGGGCTGCAGGGGCACAGCCTGCCTCACATGGTCTGCACAACGGGCTGCAGGGGAATCTGCTGTGGTGCCTGGAGCACCTCCTTCCCTCCTTCTGCACTGACCTTGGTGTCTGCAGAGCTGTTTCTCTCACGTATTGTTACTACTCTCTTCTGACTGCTGCTAGTGCTTCACAGGTTTTTTCTCCCCTTCTTAAATATTTTATCCCAGATTCATCACCACTGTCGCTGATGGGCTCAGCCTTGGCCGGTGGTGGGTCTGTCTTGGAACTGTCTGACATTGGCTTTACCGAACATGAGGGAAACTTCTAGCAGCTTCTCACAGGAGCCACCTCTGTACCCCCTCTGCTACCAAAACTTTGCCGCTCAAATCCAAAGCAGTCATACTCTACAACTTGTGCTTGAAGCAGGTCCTGTCTGGAATTTGTTCATGCCTGTGGAACAGTTACGCACTACAACATTGTTCTGCTTAAAGGTGTAGAAGATTTGGTAATAGCTATTGTTTCCTTGAGTGGCACTAATATTTCTGTATGGAAATAAAGTTTTTACAAGTTACTGTATTGCAAGTCACATTTTCTTTCCCCCTTTACTGTAGTTTGTCAAAAAGCACTCCCATTTTACGTGGTTCTGTGGTGACTGCTAATTAATCATGACAGTGATCTTATCTGATAACTTTTGTACTTTGCTACAGTTTTTATTGTATTAGATTACATGGTTTTCAGCATGATTCTTTCAATACAGATTTATGGCTTTAAGGCAGGAAAAAACAAACCGCTGCTCCATTATTCAGAGTTGTACATGTTATGGAGATGTGCATCATGGATTTGGGAATAGATTTAGCCTCAAGAGAATCAAACAGTTGTTTGAAACGGTCACTGCTTGAGTACGACCTTGCTTATGGCTATGAACTAATTGAGATTAAACTAAAATGATTGTAAGATTCTTCTTTTTCCTGTGCATTGGCAGTTCCCACTATCTGTTCATGCCTTAACAGTATTATTTAGTCATTAAAAAAAATGGATGTGCTTCTGGGTTCCTCTTTTGTTCTAGCTTTTGCCTTTGGTTTTCTAAATGCATGCTGGTACATGAAGAGCCTTTAGCTTCATTTATTGTGAGAAGATCTCATAACTGTTGTAAGCATTTTTGTATGCTTGGCTATAAAAATATATAGATTGTACCAGATGCTGCCTTAACTTATTTTATAGAATTATAATGGATGCTGATGAGTCCTAGAGTCAAACCTTTAAAGATAAAAATTCCCTTGCTATGTGGTTTGGTTTTTTTTTCCTTTTTTTTTTGGTAGTATATAGTAACAGGCTCATTTTATTGAATCTTTTCACCTTTCCATTATTTTGATTAACATTTCAGTAGAACTTTTTATATTTTAATAAGAAGTTTCATGTCTTCCCTAAAGAATATAACAACATTAAAAATGTATTTTACCTGTTATTTAGATAGTAAGTGGCATGATTTTCTATTGCCTGCAATTAGGGATGGTGTGATAAAACATATGGGTTGAGCATTTTCTTGGCCATCTCCACTTACTAATTTTATGCCAAGGCCCAACAGCTTTATTGTTATTACTGGTTAATTCATAACTAGACAAATATCCATTTGTTGTGATATATATACATCACTTGTAGTGTTATATATAAAAAATGCATTATAAGATCGGTGTTTTTTCCTTTTTATTGCACTTTCCTGAGCCCAAAAGCATTTTGCCACACACAGCTTTTCACTTATAAGTAAACTGTGTCTGGTAACAGTCTTCAGAAAGTAATCTGTAAGGTATGAAAGTTGAAGGAAGCAACGTGGTTAGAGAAAATGAGTACACTATTTGATGTTTGGAATGAAATGTTGTCTCCATTTGAGTTGATGGTGAACTTCTTGCCATTTTCACTGAGGTCCCAGTTTTAGCTGTGTTGGGCAGCATGAGGTTCTATTTTGGTATACTTTCGCCTTGGTTTATTCATTTGGGAAAGTGTCCTTTCCTATCTGTGAGATGTGTGAGGTAAATGACTTTGAAAGGTAACTCCTACTGAAGCTCTCTTCAAAGCATGAACTTCACTGGGCAAGTTCTGCTTCATACTACAGTTCCTTGTGCCATACTTCAGTACTCCAGCTCCTGGTGACATTGTCTTTCTACTGGTAACATGAGGTTATTTTCCTTGTTCCACAGATGCTAAAAACTATGGCTGTTGTGTAACTGCATGCTGCAGTTATTAGTGTTAGTGGTCTGTGCTTCTGTTTAATTATGCACTGAGGCCTTACCTAGAGCCAGAACCGTACCCTTGCAGTCACTTAACGAATCTAGAGACACTTGCAGTTCACAGAAGAAGTACGAGAAAAAGATAAGTAAATTAAACATGAGCAAGTAGTTAAAATAACAGAAGTTAGGAACTATCGTTTCTCCTCAGTGTCTCTTACAGGCTTAATGCATCTTTCCAGCTAGAATTGCCTAATTTCTTCAGTGGTCCTTGTCTACTTCCAGTACGCTCCATCAGCCTTCTGCTTTGCATGCTCTCCCAGGTGAATGCAGCTTCATTTTTATGCACGTATAGGAACACTGGCAAAAAAGGAGATGGTCAAGGGATCTGTTATGATTCTGAATGTTGTGCTTTTCTTCCCTAGTTTCTAGGCTCTCTTAGAAATAAATTTCATACTAGCTTTGCTTGTATGCTTGTATAACTGTATGTATAGCCTTGACTGCCTCTCTACCCATTGTGAAAATCTTCCAGTCTGATTTTGAGGTTAGAATATGGCTGGCCATACACTCTAGTTCATTGGGCATTAGGGCATTGTGTATTAGCTAATGAATTAACAGTGTTCTGATTTAGTTTTGTTAGAGTACAGTCTGAAAATTTTAATTTCTAGTACTGACAGAGAACTAAGATGAACAAGGAGTTTCTGCCCTTTTTGTAATTACTTCCTCTTCGTTAGATGGGAATTTTTCACTAGATGACTCAGTTGCAAACTTCCAGGCAACCGGTCCTTTAGGAAGCCAGTACGGGTCACGGAATCATAAAGTCATGGTTTAGGTTTAGGTTGGAAGGGACCTTAAAGATCATATGGTTCCAACCCCACTGCCGTGTGCAGGGATGCCTTCCACTAGACCAGGTTGCTTAGATGACCACGCTGGGGAGACCAAGTCCATGTGTAGTTAAGGTTGTATAGTTTCACTTACATTTCATTGTAGTGTTCCCTTTTAAGTTTTCTTGTTCAGTTTTATAGCTCTATCGTGGTGAGAGCTAAACTGCATTAGATTTGTAATAATTTTTAATATTAAACCCAGTTCACAGAAATTATGTATGTTTAGTAATTTGTATTATGGTGGAAAATGAATGTAAAGTCTCTATTTTTTACAGGTATTTTAATGATTAGTTTGAAAATGATTCACAAGAGATTTGCAAACCTCCCTTTTTCAGCAGACAAATGATAGAAGTCAAATTAAAAGGAGTAGCTTGTCTCTCAGATTCATTCTAATGCTATGACTTTCTGACATGCTGTTGAAGATGTCACATCTATCTCTAGGCTTCCTGTTCACTGTAACAGGAACTGCAGACACCTGTGCATCTTTAGGCAGACAGGTTCTTGAATTCAGTAAAGCCGTCCAGTACTAGAGTGGCATGTCAAAACACAATTTCCTTCATAAGAAAACAGAGCAATCATATTTTCTTCTCCAGATTTATATGTTTTTTTTTTTTTCTTCTTAGAAAAAGAGCAAAGGACACAGAAAAATTTCAGTGGAATTAGCAGTAAAAAGAGCAAGAAAAGGCCTGCAATTTGCAGCATATTTTCCTTTTCTAATAGTTTGTCATTATAAAAGCCAAGCAGAGAAACCTTTGCCGTAGAAGTACTCATTTGTTTGATTGCTATCTCCTGAACTCATTTATGTTATGGCTTTACAGTGGTCAAGGTTAAGCAGAGATGTGCTTACTAACTGAGATTTAATCCTGACTCCACAATGTAGCTGCATCTTTTAGTATAAACTGTAGCCGTTTAAAGTAAAAAGAGCTATTCTGAATCCATATATGAGAAGAGTATGTACAGACACAAAGGAAATAAAGAGTTTGTAATGAAGCCTCACTGTTAATTTACATTTTGAGAAAACAAAAAGTTGCCATAGTAACATGTAGGTTG
This sequence comes from Strigops habroptila, assembly GCF_004027225.2. Lineage (NCBI taxonomy): Eukaryota > Metazoa > Chordata > Aves > Psittaciformes > Psittacidae > Strigops > Strigops habroptila. The sequence continues at coordinate 17,832,420 of NC_044279.2, forward strand.
CAAAAATTTTCTAAATCTGATGTATTAGATTAAGGAAACTCTTAACTTGCGTGACATGTTTCTCAAGTTTCGTGAATAAGAAAGAGCATTTTGTGCATTTGTGGGGTTGACCTCAAATAGTTTACATTTGTGCAAAATGTAATAAAATATGAAGGCATTGGTAAGTTATGCAAACAGAGCCTTTTCCAGTCAGCTTTCTAATTATGTTGTTCCTAAGATAATTGTTGTTTGGGTTTCTTTCCTAAAAAAATGGTAAAATATATAGGTATTTCTCGGTATAGAAATCTGTTGCAGTTTTGTTGTTGTTCAGAAGCTATGCATTTAATATTGGTGATTTTTAAATATGCAGGACAGTATATTCTGTCTTTTCTCATAACCATCCTATGATTCTGTAAATTTATTTTTAATTCTATTTCATTCCCTAATTCTTTTTTCTAGAACAAACTTACCAATAATACTTCCTGTGTGAAACAGAGCTTTAGTAAACAGACCAAAAGATAGAGTTAATAGTGAGATCCATTTTTGCTATTTCAAAAGGCTGGTTGTAGTACTGTGCACTATGAGTATTGTAAACTCTAGTTCTGAGAGCCATGATCTGCTCTGTTAGCTTTCTAACTCCATGTGCAGAAAACTGAGCAAATACTTTTATGGAGCAATTTGAAGGGTCAGTTGTTTAACTTGTTAATTTACTGCATATCTCAAGTCAGCAAAACAGCCAGTTTTTACTTTCAGTACTATTTATGTATTTTATATTATTTAAGAATTATGTAAGAAATAATCTTTTCCCTCAATCATCAGCTAATGATTTCTAAATATCGTTTTATTGGATCTAGCTCTGCTGATGATGGCCAGTGACCTTTTGATTGATGGGATGTATGAGCTGTTTAACTTCTTAGGGTGAAGTTTTTGCTGATGCCTGATCCAGTTGAGTGTTATAGCTTGAATAATTCTTCCATAGTGGTATGTGAGACTTAAAAATAAATCTCTTTTTTGAATATGTTTAGTGTAATAGCAGAAGCTACTTACTACTAGATAGCATTAGGGTATTTCACCATTTTTCAGCTGCAGTTCTATTTCAAAGTGTCCTTTTCCATTATAAATTATTAGAATCTCTCTTTTTTTAAGTAACTTGTAAGTTCTGTATAGAATTGTAAAAAATAACTTGAAAGCCCACCTAAACCATTGCTCTGCCTTAAGACCTCTAATGATGGAGATTCTACAGCTTTCCTGGATTTTCATGCTGCACTTTGACGAGACGGACAATGTCGGACTCCAAGCAACTCTATAAGAGTTATAGTTGAAGACCTTTATTTGAATCATCTGCTCCAATATATATCCTTAAGCCCTATTATCACACTCCTTAAGCATAGCTGATTGGTTACATTTGCTTTCCACGTGCCATTCACGCGCTCTAAGCTAATACATGATTGGTTGGCTAGCTATACTGCGTTACCGCCCAGTTCCTGGTTATCGCAATTGTCCATCCTGTTTTCGTTCTTGCTTTGTTGCTTATCTTCCTCATTCCACATCCTCAAGTGTCTTTAGATGCACGTCAGGATCGGGCCTACATGACTTCTGTCAAGTACATGACTCTTGCACAGGGTCGACTCCATTTCCATATGAGCATGCCCATTTTCTTCTAGAAAGGATCCCACAGCACTTATCTATTATGTCTGCGTTTACTCTGAGTGGTTGCTGCGATATCAGTCATTTTGTCATGTGGGAAGGCTGGAGCAGAAGGTACACACACATATGGAGCTCTGTAAATGCTAGCATACTTAACCCAATTAAATCATAAAGGTAGTACTTTCTTTGTGATTGTTGGGCTACAGTTGCAGATGTGGTGAACAGAAAACCAAAAAGTAGCATTCATTGGTGTTCACTGGTGTTCCTCTCCCTGCCACAGATGAGAGCGGACATGCTGAGGGCACTGAGGACCAGCGGTGAGGAGTGGTATCCCTGACTGGGGGGCACTGCTGGGACAGTTCTCCCTCACTGTTCTTCCTTGGCTCCTGCCCTTGAGGGGGCTGCAGCCAATTTTTCACACCTTGTTGCCGTCTTTGTGTTTGCACATCAGAGAGGATGTTTTACCTGTGTGAGATGCATGTTCCTTATTTTCCTTGTTATGCTGGTTATACTGAACTCCCAGGACTATATTCCTTCAGTAACCAGTAACTAACTGTGATTTGTGTCATCTGTGCCTCTGTCATCATCCTGTGCTTACTGCACATCGCTGCATCATCAAAATGGTTTCTTGTACTGCCCTGGGTGCTTTTCCTCTGCTTTTCCAAAGTACCCCGGGTTAACAGACCAATAATGGTTTTAGGATTGCTATTTAATGATGTTTCAGAGTTCTTAAATGCAGAGCCCATGCATGTCGCTGTTTAGGAGTAGCATCCATGAAGCTTTTGACCACCTACTGCAGTTGACCAAACTTGCTATATATCTTGCTAACACAGTTCATAACAATGCATTCACTGTTGTAACTAATGTCTGTCGTGTGTTGCTTTGCTGCATATGGAAAGGTAAATGTGTAAGGGAGAATTTTTATTGATTTTCTTTTTTTTCCATTTTAAAAATGCATGAGTTCCTCTTCATTTGAGGTTGAGAAAGCATTCAAAGAAGCACACCTTGCTCTCCACCAGTAGGCTTTCTGGCAGTTTTGAAGGAGGTCACTGGCAAACCTCTGTCCAATGGGAGAAAACTGGGAAATAGCAGGATAAAAAGTCAGGTTTTATATACACGTTTATGTAGACATTTGGTTCTTGAAAGCATTTAGGACACGCATTGGCTGCTGTTGTCAATCTTGAATATTTTTGAAAATCGCCCATCTCTGATATTCTGTAAAGTCTAACTTTGTGTTTCTGGTTTCAAAAGTCTTAGCAAAAATATAGGTTATTTCTTTATGACAGAGATGGCAATTAATCAAATTGTATGTTAGAGTGCAGAATCTGTCAGGAAATACTCCGTGCGTGCACCTAACTAATATCAATCTTCTGCATTCCTGTGTGTTGGGCACTCTAAGGGCCAGCGGCTCCCCAGGGTTGGGGTGCAGGGGTGTTTGGGCTCCCCAGGAGACCTGGCCGGGCAGGGCCTGCAGGCAGGGCCCATCCCACCCCCAGCCAGGAGCAGGGCAGCTGGGGGCACCAGGGCAGCCCCAGCCCCAGGCACCAGTGACCTCCCTGGGGACGGGTACAGGCTGTGGGCCCACAGGTGGGCCTGGCACTGCAGGGCCCATGGCTGGGCAGGGCAGGGCTGTGGGGAGCTGGAGACTGGCCCTGCTGGAGCATCGCTGGGATGGGGCTGACAGCCCTGGGGGGCTGGAATGGGGCCTGGGCTGTGGGCAGGGTGTGCCGGGCAGGGACAGGAGTGCCTGCAGGGCCCTGACACTGTATCTGCTTTTGTAGTTTATCCAGTAAGAGAGACACTTAAAAGCATTACAAATGCAGCGCAAGAACACCAGCATGCATTGACACACCATGTTTTGAGATTTTGCTTATTATGTGCACACATATACTTGTACTCTAAAGACCATGTGCATTACTTCATGGATGTGGTAATGGACTCTGAACAACCTCTATCTAGACTGACAGCTGAAGGTAATTTGAATTCTGTGCTTAAGATGGTTGATGTGGCACTGCTTGATGTCAGTACTTTGGGGAAGGAGGATCTTTGCTTCTGAACACACTACTTCAGAAAGATAGAAAAGGAATCCAAAAGAGAAAGGGTTATACTGAATTGAACTTTATTGGGCTTTCTTCAAATCATCACTGACATATCAGTTAGGTGCTCCTTCTGTAAGCCGTGTATGATAAGAAGTTTCTTGCATTTTAGTAGTACCCAAAAGTTTTAGAAAGGCACGAAATTGTCTTCCATGGATGCGGTTTGTGAAGTGTTGTGGGATGCTTCTCAAAAGGCAGTATTATTCCACTGCAGGATAGTTCTAAACTAGTATTTTAATCTCCTTTCCAGTCTTCATTCTTCTACCGGCTGCTCCAGCCATTGAATAACATTGAATATAGAGCATCATAGTTGATCTACAGCAATGGACTGTGTTGCCATGACAAAGAGTTCAGGAATCATTGTGGTATCACACAGAAGGAGATGCTCGGAAGTAGTGAAAAGATGTAGTTACACACAGTAATCTTAAAACAAATTGTACAAATTAGGAACAAACTGTGCATGGTCAAATTGCTTTTTATTCTCTCTCTATTGCTTATTATGATGTTACAACAATATGACTTGCATCCCCTCAAGTAAAGTAATACTTCACTGTATTTGTGAATGTGATAGATTAGCTCATATTTTAGATGTTGTCATGCTTGAATCATATATAAACATACTGACTCATTTAAACTCCTGTAATACAATGTGCCCTTTGTATTCCTGCATGCAAAAGACAGGCTGCTCTGTCAATGAAACCCACATTGTCCTTCTGTGGGATAATTTCCATAGTTAGCAATTATGATTTCTCTTCTGAAATGACATTTGATAGCGCTATGCTGTGCTGCTGGTAGTTCAGTAACCAGAACTCTTTTCTAACCCATCCAGCTAGAACAGTGTGTACTCCTTAAATTCTGCAAGTATCTCAGAAGGCCTCTGTGTACAGATATCTGCAATGAATCTTTGCTGGTGAAACAGTAGTTGTCTTTGCCTCACCCCTCTGCTACAACGGCTTTACTTCGTATTTCAGTTGTATCACAGTCCCAGCTGTCCTGAAGCTTTGTGAAGTTTGCATGCGAGTTCAGAGGCTTGACAGGCTTAAATGAACATTCGTGGATGGCATTCGTTTGTGTTTTTAGCTCCAAGAGTGACTGCTTGCATCAGTGTGGTTGTTGCTGTGCATGTAAGAGAGCTTGCATACAAGTTCATTTACATCTCAGTATATGGAACGTGGTTTTGATTTTCAGTTGTGTATAATGACTGCAATTTGGATTTTGGATGAAAATAGGAAATGGCGTGACCACATAAATGGTATACTTATTGAATCTTTAGTTCAAATAAGTGGTAAAAGGTTTGCTTATATTTTGGAACCCATGATTTTCATATTTTGTACAGGCAAAAACATTCTTAGTTATATATCCTGAATGTTCAGCATCATGAAAATTGAGTAAACACGCTTAAAGTGCATGGTTGTGTTCTGTGGTGTTTGGTGTATATATACTGTGAATATGAAGGTGAAGAATATTTTGTGAATGCAGTACGCAAGGGACTTGAATATTCTGACTAAATAGTTATTATATGTCATTAGTTTTAAGGAACTTCGTTTTTCAAAGATTTGTAACAAAAGGTGGAAGATGGAGAATAATTATACCCCTGTCAACTAGTCAAAGACAGTTGCTGCCTATCAGTTAGTAACAGTAAATTCTGAGCTTGCAGACTGAAGCATTTGTTGGCAAGAAGCCGCTTCAGCCCTAGCTATATGTATTAAAGGTTTCCTTATAAATGAAAAGTTAATAGTCTTAAACAGTGTAGGTCCCATCTGTCTCTTGATCAGCTCTGCAGCTGTTCTGTTGCTCAAGTCCTTTTGATCTCTCTTTTTGCCCTTCCCAACTTTTATTCATCTAATTAAGCTTTTCAAGTTAAGCACCTGAACTTCAGTCATAGACCATCACAGCTACATTATATATATATTATATTCAGCTATATTTTATTCTGTCTATAAACTGAGTTTGTGGGAGGTTTTTTCCCCTCTTACTGCTGTTTAAAAATTTCATTGGTTTTGTTACTGGAGATCTGATGTTTTTCAGAGTTAAGTTTTTTGTAGCATGTATCCATTTCTTATTTTGCACTTTCCCTCTTCGCAATGTTTATCCTTGCTGAAATTATGAATATACCCATTTTCCTTCTTAGCCTTTATTTTGCCATGCTAAAGAAAAGATGTTTTTCCAGCATTACTGCAGAACATACACTTGGCATTACTTCTTCCCTCACAAACAGTGGCTTGAAAACATATAGTCTTAATTTTAATTGTCTTGCAGTGGCATTTGAACACTAATGTTTATACTTGCCTCCCTCTTTTTAGCAGTGATTCTGCTGTTCCCATTTTTTAGGAAGAAGTGGTCCTTTCACAGCCTCATAACAGTGATAGTTAATCTGTCGTTAGTTCATCATTTTAGTCCTTTTTCCTCCTCTGTCATTTCCAACTAGTAAATTCCCAAATTTTTCATATAAATTATTTTTAGTTCCTGCCTACTTGGCTTTCCACTCCATTGTTCTCATCCCACTTCTGTTAAACCCATCATCAGGGTTCAGTAACCACATTTGCAGTAACATTTTATTTTGTACATAAAAACAGCACTGAGCCAAAAAGCAAGATCTAAGATCTGATATGGGTTTAAGCTGCCATTTGGAGGTTAGATTTCCAAATTAAAAATGATGTCTTATGTTTCTGAAGACTTGGTCAAAAGTTATATAAGCTTCTATAGATAGATCACTTTTTTTAGGACTCATATCACATAAAATAATATTTCAGACTTTCATAATTAAATTAGAAAAAACATGTTATTTATTTATTTTTTTTAACAGAACTGAACTGATAGTGGTTAATTTATAGCTATGGCAATTAATATTTGAATTAATCAATTTGAATGCATCAACTCTAATTTTATACTCTGTATTTTGTCTTTCTGTTTGTAGCTATAAAGGCACTCAAAATGTGTGATTTTTTCACTGAGTTGGTTTAGGAAAAATATCAATAGAAGAATTGGTGGGCTGATTTGTTCTCTGACAATTGCACAACTTTTTTTTTTTTTCTTTTTTGATACCTGCTGTTTGAGAAATGGAGTTTGGAATTGCTCTGGCTTTTATGTCCAGAAAGAAAAGCTTATTGTCTTGTGAATTTGACTGCATATTTTCCAGTGTACTAAGGATGTGGGCTTTTCTAGTTGGTTTTGTATTTTGAAGGATTTTTACTGTAAACAGCTGATCAGGGTGTACGAGAGGAATAATTTCAGAGTTTCACATGTTTCTTTTTTAAAATTTCATAGAATCATAGAATAGCTTGGGCTTGAAGGGACCCTCAAAGGTCATCTAGTCCAACCCACCTGCAATGAGCAGAATTTAAGAACCCTTTACATGTAGGAGCACCAAAAGACCCCACTGAATAAAGTGGAAATTATTGAACATAAACTGAGACAGAAAAGCTTTGGGATTTGGTCATGACATATGTGTCTTTGATGTAAACAAACAAACAAATAAACAAAACATTTTTAGCAATCGAATAGGCAAAATTAGATTCCCAGATACATAATTTTCCTAGGGAAGATTGTTTCACATTGCTCACCTGTTTCATTTGTGAAGGAACAGCTCAACTTTCTCTTTCAAACCAGTGGAAGTGGCTGCAAGTAGTGACATTTTACTGGCTTTTAAGTGGAAGATTAGTGCACAGCAGATGTATGCTGTGAAACTCTAGTTTCCAGTTTTATAGGAACCACTTCGTTGACTTAATTTCACTGAAAAGTTAACAGAAATTCATGATTCTTTTAGGCAAACCATGGCTCAGCTTTGAACCACAAGGAGAGGTTTCTGATTTTATTCATTTCCAGCATAAACTGGATGGTCTGAGATGTCTAATCTTGAAATTCACTGCAGAATTTAGGACTATGAACTCAAAGGAACTACTCTGAGCAAAGAAAAAGCGTTGTTTTCCTGTACACTGTTTTCCTCCTCTAATTCTCTCATGAAGTATGTCCTTTATCCTATGGACTGGTCTCAAAATTCTGTCTTGGTCCCTTGTGTCAGAGAGAGTGATGAAAGTGTTACCTTCTGCTGGCCCTTTCGTTGTGTCATTTGCTCTCAGGAGGGTTTTGGAGGCATGTGCTTTATAAATGGCATCTTCTATCTTCTTTTGAAAATTGTTAATACACTTTTAAAAGGAACAGACTTAACACATTTACAGCACAGTGCAAACTATAAACTTGATTTATATGGAAGTACATATTTTACTGGAGAAGGCAGTGTACCCTAGCTGCCTATAATCTGACTGCAAATTTACAAGGTTTTTTTAATACTACAAACTGATTTTCTGAAAATGGAGTATTTTAGCTGAGTTGTGTGACCTCCTTTCATCTGTAAATACATCAGTATTTACATTGCCTCACAGTAATCGCTGATTAAGGATTTCTATTTTAGGCTGTGATTTTTTACTGTAATGTATGTTTCTCACATACTGCAGCAAAAGCTGGAGATGTCTTTATGTCTTTCAAATAGAGTTTTTTCTGTTGAAACCTTTGAAGAAAAAAAACCCAAGTAAAACTGTTACAGAATTTAAACCCTGCAAGTGTGATTTTTATATCCTGTGACATTTTCATTATTTACTAACTTGAGATGCTATAAATCTTATCCTTGGAATCAAAATATTCTGCTCAGTGGCTGCAGCAGTAGCAGCGCTTCGGAAGCAAGTAGCGAGTTCAGCTGACAAGATTCTGGCTTGTGTTTCTCTAACACAAACACGGCTCGTAGAAAATGGATACATAGACTAATTCTGGCAGGAGGAGTAAGAGCTCGCAAAGGAAGAAGTTCTGTGCAGGTTGGAGAGCTGTGCAACTGATCTAAACGCTGCTCGTCTGAGTCACTGCACAGGCTGGGTTAAAATTCCTCAAATGTAAATAAGATTTATCAGTTTCAGCAAGCAAACCTGCAGATTTTGATAAATGTCTACAAAGACATTTTAAAAGATAGCTAGAAATCTTTCATGGCCTGAAATTCAACCAGCTTTGAACTTATCTATATACAGTTTAATTAATGTCTTTGTGGAGCAACATTAAAATAATACTGTGCTCTAATCCTCTAAGAAGTAAGGCTGTCTCAAACTACAGCGGAATTACATGCTGCATAAATTAAAATTTGCAGTGCACAGTATCTTTCTCAAGCTTTGTTGAGTGGTATGATTATGCAAAAATAGAAAATATGAAAATAGATGTTTCTGTGTAATCATTACTGTGCTGCTGTCTTCCATTTTTTTAACATTTAATGCCATTTCCACTGAGAATCAGCATGTTTTCATTCAGTTATTTCATCTATTACTGTTAAGAAGAGCACACTCCACAGTTTGTGTCATACATCTGGATTTTTTTTTTTTTTCTAAATTCAGCATGTTTAATAGAGGGGAAAAAACCTCATTTATTTCAACATGTCATTAATTTTCTCAATTTACTATGCTTCTGGGTCAATAGAATAGGGTTTTCAATGTAGTGTAAACTAATTCTAGTCAGAAGAAAGTGATATTAACACAAGCCTGTTTGTTTTTAAGTAAGAAATATTACCAAATACTCAGTGTATTTAGTCTGTACAGGACTAGGCCTTGAATATGTCTGGAATATAGCTGGCATATTAACACTGCTCATTGAGCAGAAAGAGGGAAAGGATGCCCTTCAGAAATGGGGGTTAATTTAATCTAAACTGCCTGATAGTCTTCAGTTCGGCAGCTCCGTTTTGCCTGATGGAAGAGCAGAGGTGAGCTGCCATGCTGTCCCTGCTCATCCCTGCGCCAGCATGGATGGGTGCAGGGTAGGCTGGTGCTGCCACACTGCTCCCAGTGAAGCAGGCAGCCAGAGCGAAGGGCTCCTGACGGTCTCTGCACACCTGAACTGCCGTGCCAATAGTCTGCAACGAAACATCAGCAGGTGGAAAGAAACCCATGTAAATCTGCTTCGTTGCTATGAAATCAATAGAGTTAGAGATTCACCTACCCCAGAGGGTTCCTTTTATTTGATGGTAAACAGTAAAAACTGACTCCAAGATATTAAAGATTATCCTTCTCCTTCATTTGACTGTTCTAGAAAAGCTGAGCTCAGTCCCAGTGAACCCAGGTATCCAGGGTCTTCCACGCCGGGTACAAGGACCTTCATTAGTGCTGTAGACCACAGAGGTCCACTTCCCATGACCTCTGTGCTCCTCCTTCGAGGGATGACTGTGTCAGGGCAGATGCTAAGATGTAAGCAAAGCAGCAATCAATTGCCTGGAAAATCTAAAAGAACTGCTGGCAGCCTAGGCTCTTCCATGCTTTATGAGAAGGATGATGTACATGGGGAAGGATCTTTCTATATATAGATCTGAAATTGAATGAGAATGGTACATATTTACTCTTTGTTTAAACAAACAAAAAGTATTCACAGAGGCCAGTATCAGGCAAAGAAAGGCACTTTCCTGTTATTTTTGCTATTTTGATGGATATTTTTTGAAAGTATGAACTAATAGATTCTGTTATCTATGAATATAGTTGTAGGAAGACATGAGTCTTTGCATCTGTTTTTAAGAGTCCAGCTGTGCACACACTGACATTGTGATTCATATGCTGACCTTAATTCATATTACAGTGCCCCTTGACAGTGTGCCAGCTGTGAACATGCACATGAAGTATAACAGGATCCATCCTTGTGTGCTGTCGTGAAGATGCAAAGCTTGTCAGCCTTCTTTTAGTTACCTTTGCTTGTCAGATACTGTAAACAAGGATATTCAATGTCAAAAAGTATATTGAAGTTACTGCTGCTATCCGTCAGCAAGATCTAATTGGTTCATGTTGGATCAGAATACTAATTGCATATAATGCAACCAATTGGAGAGAGTGAGGCAGAGTTTGTCATCATCTTTTTAAAGAAAACCTCACAGACAACTTCACTGTAGACACATGAAAGGGTAGTTATCCTTTCGTTAGATGGAAATAAGATTTTAAGTTGTTGGAATAGAGCACTGCCAGAGTTTTCCACCTAATTTTACCATTGGTATTCAATCTAAGAACTGAGGTAGCACCACTGTTTTAAAATTGTTTAAAAAACCTAATTTCTAGTAAAAAATTCCAGATTAAAATGCTCAGTAACCAAATTAAGCCAACAGCTAGCTTGGTTTGCGTCTGTTTAGTTTTAATGGAAGGTAAAGACATAGTTTGTTAGGTAAATGGCCCATTTGGAGAAAAGGATTTTGTAATTTGGAATGGAATGTTTTCTGAACTGGAAAAAAGGGGCGGGGCTGGGGGTGTAATATGGCAAACAACTGCAATATTGTCATTTCCAAGGAGCAGAAACAGTCTTTTGCCAAACTTAGTAGTTCCTTATCCTTCTCTTCTCTTGGATACCCATTGTGGGAAACAGTCTGGTGGACAGATGAGGACAACAGCCACCTTTCTGCCCTACGGTTTAGTGTAGGGACAGTGTTCTGTCCAGCTTTGAGCTCAAAATAGTCAGAATAATGCAGCAAAATGATCGGTGTACACTTTGCCATGGTTGTGTCTGTATGGGGAAGCTTCTTGTTCGGCTGCATGTCCTGTCCTGCTGCTGTTGATTTTGTTAGAGATGGGTGTCAGTTTATGTTGCTCCAAGCAGGGATTTGTATGTGAGAAGGCTGCACAGTAGCATCCAGCATGTTAGTATTTTTGTTTCATGAGGAAGTAGCATCTTTTATGTATGGACATTGGCTTCTGAGGAAGATGGGAGAAGAGGTCCTCTGCTTCTCAGAGCTTTAGTAAAGGTGGTGTTGAATTCTCACTGTTGTGTCATCTTGTACAAAAATGACTTCAAAGCTTCCTGTATTGCAAGGACGTGCATCAGTCCCTCAGTTCCTGCTGCTGTGCTTTGTTGAGCTGCATCAGGCATCTAGAAACTCTGCTTGTGTTTAACTTCGGTGTTGCACTGGAGCTGAAAATCTATCTAGAAAAATCCAGTCAGTAACCTTACATTTCTTTTTTTGGCCTAGTAAGTACTGAATTCCAAGCTTGTCATAGCTATCTTCCGCTGATGTTATTTCATATGATTGGATGCTTTACATCAGTTACGGTCTGCAGATTGATAGGAACAATGTTACTGTTACCACAGGCTCTGCCCTAGAAGTAGGCAGGCATATCTTGATAAAAGGAAGATGAAGGCAAGGCATGGGCAGATAGATATCTGAATGAGGAGGTATTCAAGGCAAAAAAAAAACCCAGAGAAAAAGAAGCATCTGTGTTCAAAGAGACAGGTGAGACCAGCCCATATATTCTGTGCTTGAAAAAGATTGCATCTGGTATTTCATCACCAATGCCTACTCCTAGTTGAAATGTTAGCTGCAGTTTGACACTGCACTAAAACTATTTGTTAGTAGGATCATTCCCTCACTGTTGAAAAGGGGGAAGAGAGTTAGGTTTTCAAGTGTTGCAAAACAAAACCAAACCAGAACCAAAACCAAAACCAAATGAGACATGATACATTCTTTTAATAAGTCTGCTATCTCTTTCACTGAAGATGTATGTTGACTGGATGAGTAAATACTGTGTATTTTTTTCCTACATAATACAAATCACTCTATAAATAGAAAATCTCTGCGTGGTTTTTTTTTTTTATAGATATATCTTTCTTTTTTCTTTGGATTTTTTTTTTTTTTTAGTTTTTTTCCCAAAGGCTGGAACAAAAGGGTTGAGTTCTTCAAGTATTGTTGTAGTTCACCTGATAATTTTCATATTATATGCACTTACAGATTTCTTTTTTAGCAGCTTAATGAAATGGAATGATTGCAGCAGTGCTTACTTTGTAGTTTCTATGTAGCACGTGCAAGAAGAATCAGGCAGATTGGTACTGTCTTGCTATTAGCAAGAAATAACTTTATCTTATAGATGGATTTATAACTATGATACTGTGTTGGTTTAGGTTTTGATTGTTTTGTTCTTTTTTAATCTATGATTCTTTATTACAAATATTTCAAGAAGCAAGCTTGAGTTTAAGGAAATGGGCCTTGAATATTTTAACGTTTCTGGTTTACAAGTTTAAGCCTTAATGGTTATGCACACAGTATAGAGCATTCAGACCCACTGCAGAGAGGCTTATAAATGTTTCATGTATGGCACCATGAGACCGTGTGTAGGAGTTCAGATAACTTAGAGGTTGCTCTGTTTCGCACAGTGTTCTTGGAAGAATGTATTAGGTCAGTGAGTATCAATATTACATACTGTGCTTTGTCCTTCCTTCCTTCTGACTCATCTATTGTTAAAGGAGAACTTAGATTGGACTGGGTCTAGGGTTTCCCTTGTGTAAGCAGGGAGAATAATTAAACAGGCTCAGTTAATTAGTATTTGTGAGTTGTTCAGACCTTGCAGTGATAAGGTCCATAAAAATGCCAAGATATACAATAAAAATTACTTACTTGAAGGCCATAATCCTCTCTGTCCTTTGTCAACATTTGTCCTGTATAGACCATTACAGTTTTATAGCACTATAATATCTTTCTGTGGTATTTCTCTTTTGAAGAATTCAAAATGTAATGAATGAGCTAATTTTCACAATACCTTTTGAGGCTGGTGTATGTTTTTTCCTTTATTATAACACTTTGAGAGCTTAAACTACAATATATGCAAGTGAGTTGTCCATGCCTGTGCAGAGCTACTAATAGAACACAGGCCTGTTGAAACTGTTGCCTTCTGATTTTATTGTTTTGCTTTGACACGTGGGAGAAAAATTAGCAGTATCAGATGGATGCACTTCTAGCAAAGAAAGTGTAAGAGCACTGGAGCATGAGTAATGCTTGCACAGTTAGAGGTTCACCTAGAATTTGTGCCTGTGCTTGTTTTGCTTACTTAGAAGTGTAGCCTAGAAGTCTGTGATGTTACTGATAGTGTCTCATGCTGGAGTGTTTGTTCATCATTCAGACTTACAGGTTCCATAGAATGGATCAGATATGTCTTTGCTGGAAGTCACGCTGATGTTTTCAAAGACACCACCAGTCCTACAAGACTTAGTCTAAGTCTTTCTCAGGTGTGCTATTCTTGATCCATTTGTACTCTGTACAACCCTTGAGACTTCATACAGCTCTCAGGAGACCTGATTACTGCTGCATCTCGGCATCCTCTTGGCCATTACAACCTTAGTATAAACCAAACTGGTATCAACAATGAAGGAAAAGGGCAAAAGGTGGAGCAGGAATCAGGTCCACCAGCTAGCTGTCTGTGCTGGTATCTGCCCAATTTATCTTATGGGTCATGCTGATCTTTCAAGAGGCTAGCACAGAACTGCATAAGTGTGTATTATGGGCTGTCCCTATTCCCAGTAAACCCATGAGCTCAGACATAAGATAACCACACATTGGCTGATACTTTTCAAATGTGCAAGATAACCTTTGTGGGTCTTTGTGAGGAATTGCCTTTGACATGAGGGAGGTTGCACATTTGTTTCTAGTTCTGAATCAGAGCCCAGAAGCAGAAATGAATTGTGCTCTGGAAACTAGCCATAACCAGGCTCGTGCCAGTCTGTAGCACAGCAGTTCTGCAGTGAGTCTGCATGGTTATCATTGTTATTACAGCTCATCCTCTAAATAATACTTTACCCCTGGTTGGTGTCTCAGGAATCATGACAGCCTTGCTGGAGGCATTGCAGAGACAGCCTTGACAATCCCATGTCCACTCCAGGATGTTACTGATCACTGACAGTGTCTTCTACCTGTCTGAGGTTTGTATGTCCCAGAATTCTGGTATTTTTTTCTCCAGAGGTGTAGATGAAATGAACATGGATCACATGAGGATATCTACCTGCTTTGCTGATACTGCTTACCTGACAAAATTCTGTTGAATTACAGTGTTCACAAGGCATTGGGCCACATCCTCAGCTCTTAACGGATGCTCAGAGAAGGAGCCTGTAAAACCTGCAGGCTTGCTTTGAAAAGAAACTGTTCAGCCCATCCTGCCTTAAGAAAATACCTACCCTTTTATTACACTTAAACCAAAGTGACTTTCCAAGGACCTTCCAAGCAAATGCTTCTTTCCTACTGCTGCTGCTTTGACTATTTTAGCTACTGCCAGCATAAGGAGCTTCCTCGGTACCTGCTTGGGTGTTTTCCGTGTCCCATAGGCCAGCTTGTGAATGTTTACTGTCAGCAATAAGAGGAGAAATAAAAATTGCCATGGCCCAGGCAGGATGTGAACATGGAGACTGTGAAGCTCCTTCGGTGCTCAGCCGCCTGTGTTGGATCACTGCAAGTGCTGGAGTATTCCCAGCTGCTCATTAAATGGACACTGCTGTTACTCTAATTGCGATTTGCCTCAGTGTTCCCACTGTAGCAATGTTTTCTGTAGCCTGGTGTAAGTACTCCTAGTTGTCTTCATAGCAAGCAGGATCTGCATGTTTTGGTGGTTGCACATGCTGTGGTGGAGAGCATATTGGGTGGATGGATGGTGTTCTCTCCAGGGCTTTAAGGGTGTGTTAGTTGGACACAAGGATGAATCTTGGAGGCAGGCAATCTCTTTCAGATGCTCTGCAGCTAGGCAGAATGTGCAGCTGGAGATCTGCTTTTGTAGTTGCCTCTGACGAAGCTCCTGGAGAGCAGTGTATATGCAGGCCATCGAGGCCATAGTATGTATTATGTGAAGGGTTGAACAGAGAAAGAAGTGAAGTGGATATTAATGCATAAGGATGGAGGTAAAGAAGAACAAGAGGAAGATTATGCCATTGTTTGAGATTAATATAAAAAGCTCTGCCAAATGAGTCTTCTATTTTTGTGGCCCTCAAGAGTTAAAAGATAACATAATTCATGTATAATACATTCTGCTTTACAACTGAATACTTAATATTTTTATGAGGCAGCCAGTACTCTCAAACTGTGTTACATTTTTGTAGATTTACATAGGATTAACTAGGGATCACTAAAAATTCCTTAATTAAGTTGTATCAGGATGCCTGTGATGCTTACATGTGTAGATGTTCACGCTTTTCAATCTGTCCCAGGAAGTACCTTGGTCTCTAGAGTAATGATGTGAAATTAGTTTGTGTACTGCATATCTGCCAAGAAATTGCATCCATGCAGGATATTTTTTGTGTGTGTGGTTTAGAGATGTCGCTAGTCTCTACTGGAAGTAGAGTCTATACTGGAAAAAAGCATAAAAGGTTCCAGAGCTTGAAATAACATGCTGTGCTTGGGATCTTTGTTTCCAGAAGCTAATCAGAGAAATAACTTTTCTTGACTCTGAATTTGGGATTAGTCTTTAGCCCCAGCGAATGCTGCCTTTGTTTTTTCTTGGATTAGTGTTAATATGTCATTGTCTTCTCACACTTTATTTCCATTTATTTTGTGATGGCATGGTATCACTGGGATAATTCGGATCATAAGCATAGGAACACCTCTTTGTTAGATGACATGCACTTGGTATGTTTGCAGTGTTGTAACAGCACAGAGAAGTTTTGAATAATCAGTCAAGCTCCTAAATATAAAGTACAAAATTGCTATATTTTTTTTCCGTAAGGACATTTTACTAGCTCCCATTTCCTTTTCAAGAGGGAGTTATTTTTAAAACTAAAATGAGAATATGTGGTGAAGCAAAGTGCATTTTTTTCCCCACTTAATTAGAAAATTCAGTTTTGGAGCATAATTAATATATTGCCAATTTCTTCTTTTTTTTTTTTTTTTTTTTAAGAGTTTTTGATATATCTGGATGTGGTTTTCTAAATAGAATCTTGGCAGACTTCCACTGCAAGCTAGTTTTTACTGCTATTCATTAGCTGACTTATCAAAATAGTGTAATCAATGCCTGTCATAACATAAATACATGACCCTTTTGGGCAGCCCAAGTGGCTATGTTTGCTTCTCTCTGAAACGAGGATAAATTCCTAAGGGAAACAGAAGGTCAAATTAACGTTGGCAAACTTAGCTTCTATCAGTTTGTCTATATAGTTTAGAAATATTGAATTTTTTTTAGAGGCTCATTTTTCATAATTTTCCTTGTAAGGCACCTTGGGACATATCATTTATTTTTATTTATTTATTCATTTTTGCTGATAATGCATTGCTGAGAATTATTAGATTCTGCTGAGACAAAAATCCAGCATGGCTTATGAACACACAGCAATCAATGGATGTTATTGAATGAGATGTATGACTTCTGTTACACAAATTTGAAATAATCTTTTTAAGTATCACATGTGCCTGGGCGAATTGAAAGAAATTGCAAAGACTACAGAGACTTGTCTAACATTAAAATGGTGAGCGGGATGCTGAGCTATTATTAAATAAGCTCCTTGAAAAACTGAAAAGGTGATCGATATATTGTTTTTTGATTTGAACTCTAGGATGACAGGGAAATGGACTGGATTCTCATAAAGTTTTTGTATCAGATCTGTGATTTCTGTGGTCTTTTTTTAGGTTTAACAAGATTGGGGTGTTTGGGCTTTTTTCTGCTTACCTTTGAATTTTTGGAGGTAATTTTCCTACAATAGGAATTAAGTTATTTATTTTTTAAAACTGGTCAGTAAAACATTACCTTCACTAATATATTTATGTAGCATTTTCTCACAAAATCCAAATACAGGAAGTTAATTTCAATATAATTTTGCTAGTTTGAGTGTATTTATGGGTAGTTTTGATGTATATAAATTGAGTTTTATAAAGTTACATGTTTTTAATACAAATCTTCTGACATTAACTCTGAGGTGACTAGTAGTGTAACAGCAGTAATTTTAGTTTAGCGTAGGTATTTGAAATTTCCTGTTGGTTTTATGTGTCATATGATGTTATAATGAATGTTTCTCTTTGTGAAAAAAATGAACTCTTCAGCTGTAAAGCTGTTTTATGAGAGCTACTTTCTATAACTGTCTGAGGGGACTCTCAAAGGCATTTTAAAGCATGAAGTACTTAATACATCTCTAGAGGGGTTTGGTGGTGAAGACCAGTATTAAACTGTTTTAAATAAAACACCAGACTCTTCCTAATAATTTTTTTGCCAGTCGAATGTTAGAGTAGTTTATGGAAAGTGAGTTGCTTCTCTGGTATTTTATAATGTTAGAATTCAATATAGTAGTTGTAGCAGTAATAGCTATATACAGAGACACTTCAGCATTTTATTGCCCCCCCCCCCCCCCCCCCCCTTTTTAACTTGCTGAAAAACAGTATGAAAATGCATCACGCTGTGAGGTTTCCAGATGTTTTAAAGATTTGCAAAAATGCAGTCAAAAGAGTTGAAAACCAATATGTATTAGTAAAAAAGGGAGCAAAGTGTGTGTCAGCAGCATAGAACATGTCCTCAGAATCACACCTAAGGAGCTGAAAGTGAATGAATTAAGAAAGTGAATTTTCACTTAAGAGAATAAGGTTTCTGTAGAGGCTGTAATTTAGATGTAACATTTATTCTTTGACTCTTTTTCTTTATGTAACTACATATTTTTAAACTACTGAAAAACTTGCTGTCTTGTTTAATTTTTCTTTTGTTTTCATTGGCATAATCAGAGCAAAATTACTTTCTCTTAATAGAGCTCAACAACTCAATCTAACTTACTGCCTCTTTTTCTCAGCCTATCATCTCTATAATGGGTCAAGGCAGTTGACTTTAACAAATTCTTATTTTCTTACTTGTCTTACATCTTTTGTTGTTGTTATGCACAGCGACATAAGATAGCTGATCAAATTGTGTTGAATAACATCACAAAATTGAAAGTTAGTGGCTTTCACAGTGTGAAACCAATAAAGAGCTGTAATATTTCTGTTCACATGACTGCACTGATACAGAGTTTTTGGGAACCTTGTGTGCTCCATTTGGAGTAGGAACTTGTTATTGGGCTGTGTGATATCTAAAATTAAAACTTCAGTGTGATATGTTCTAAGCGTATGATTATCTCATTTATCTTAATTGCATAGGCATTACATTGCCAAAATAAAACATGCATTTATAAAATCAGAATATATTCCTGAAGGCTTGTCAGAATATTCAATAGCTTATTATAGCTGTACTTTGCCAACACAGTTTATGACATGCACATAAAATAGTTATTTTTTATATTGCTGATATGAGGGTAGTTTATATTACAAAAGGAAATCATAAGAAATCATAGAATATAGAGACAATACTGTACGTTTCAGAAAGCGCGCTGTAAGTTCAGGGTTCCCTCTCTAAACATCTTTCTAAAGAAATTATAATTAAAGAAAGGATATTTAAGTTATGTTGAAACAAAGTATTTGTGGATCTCTTCTGTCCTTCAAGCAATGATTAATGTCTGTAGATGTAAAATATTCCCTTACTTATGTGGAAAAAGATTTAGGTAAGATGAGCAGAGTTAGGTGCACTAAATATAAGGGGGAGTATGATAGCAAGTCAGGATCTTGGGAACAGTACCTCAGATGAACTCCTGGTACTCCTTCTCATTGACAGTTGGAAAGGGAATAAAGATTTCAGGCGTAATGTTTGAGATTTTTACTTACAGAAACTTTGCTCTTAGCTTTACTCTTTCACTGTTCTTCAGTAAGGGTTGCCATTCTGCTCACTGAGTAAGACATCCTAAGCATTGACATGTAGCTGTCTGTATGTCTGTGGAACTGTTTTAAAGTGCAAATCTGAATTTGGTCAGCTTAATCCATAAATTTAATCCTACTCTGAACATCAGGTATGTTTTCAGTGCTGGCAAATCGAAGAAAATCTGGGAACAGCAAGAAGGCAAATCAGAAAGAGAAAGAATAAGGCTCCCTTTAGACACTTCAGCATCTATAAGAAGGTGTCAGCTATTTTATGCAAGCTAGATTTACCAGAATTTCTATACAGTTGATGGTAAAATTGACTAAGTGGATGTGTAAATTCATCAGGCCTTCATGAGGTGGACAAAATGAGAATAGTAGGCATAGGCTGTATGTCACACAGCTCTCTTTTTCTAAATGCCTGCACTGGAGTACGTACCTGAGGTGTTTGAGCAGACCTCCGAGTAGCTTCTGGAGGAAGGCCTTCTGTGTCTCAGCGTGCTAGCTTAGAACAACTTGCTGTTCACGCTTCTGAGCCTCTGAAGGAGTGACTAAACCCCTAAAGACATCCCTTGTGCCTGTCAGAGCTGAACCCCAGTGGAACCAGGGATTCAGGCATTTTTGAAACAGAAAAAGCTTGTATAAGGGTCACTAGATCTCAGACTAAGGATTCAATCAGTCTTCTACAGAGACTGAAATCAACTTTCATTGCTGATCCTTCAGTGCTCATGTGCAACATACCAATCATTGCATAAATACAGAAGTTGTTCAGGGCTTAGTTCTGATGAGAGTTTGGAGAATTCATGTATGTGGGTAGATGGAATGTATAGAGACTGTGCATCGTTGTCTGTTTTCCTGTTGATTAGTGCATTCAGTTAATAGTTAATAGAAATCTTAATATTCACATTCCAAAGTTTATCCATATTGAATAGTAATATCTTTTTTTTTGGTTAAAACAAGCACACTATATATTATAGATAGCATGAAAATAAAACTATTGATTAATAGAAACTTTTATAACTTTCAATGAGAGACAAGTAGTTACATTAACTAGTCCAGAGGTTTAATATGTAAAGTTACTAAAAAGCAGCATACTTATTATTATACTCGACTGAATTACGAACCCACCTTTTGGTTAAACTAAGTACAACCTACTAGAATTGACAGTTGTTTTCCTGTTAGTGTTGTACTGCACATTGCTCATAAGCAGACATGTAATTTCCCTCTTTAATTCATAGTATTCCTTTAATTTTTAATATGCTTCAAGAACCAAACGTCTAACAGCAAAGCTAGTTTTTCATTATTTATATGTACTTGTAGCTTGAGCATACGCAGGCCAATAAAATGTACTCAGGTTTTTCTGTTACTTTTCATTTCTGTGTTCTAAATTAGAGTTAGTTATGTGTGGTAGTTCTGTACGGATGTGGTTAATGAGTTACAATAGAATCATAGAATCACAGAATGGTTATGGTTGGAAAGGACCTTAAAATCATCTAATTCCAACCCCCCTGCCATGGGCAGGGATGCTTCACTCCAGACCATATCACCCTCACCCGAGGCTCTGTCCAACCTGGCCTTGAACACTGCCGGGGATGGAGCATTTACACTTTTTTGGGCAACCTGTTCCAGTGCCTCACCACCCTCACAGTAAATTGTGCACGATAGATCCTGGTGTGAGTGACATGGTTATATCTAGCACATTCTTATGGATGTAAGGTCTGGGTAATTTCACAGGAAATTTGAGGATTCTTTCTCTCTCACTGTCAAATACAGAACATTACTCTGAAGGTTAAATGAAAAGTACTTATGGGGTTATGGTAAGTTAATGCTTTGCTGAGAGCATATATTCATTAAAAGCTTTCCAAAACTAATTTTGTTACATTTTGTACTGCTTGGATAGTCTTTTAAAAGTTTGTTGCTACTTTTCATCTAGGCAGTATCTTATGATAAAGCTTAACCCAAAGGTTGTTTTTTTAATAAATATTTCCTATGTTACTTATACAAACACAAAATATTATTATGGGCAAACCAGAACATACCATATATGGACCCAAGAATTTATTTCAGGTCTATTTAAAATCTTAGCAATCTAATTGAAAGACAAGCACATTCAAAAGTGTGAGTTTAATACTGAAAAGTATTTTTAATAAAAATACTCTTAAAGTTTTTACACAGTAAAAGTTGCTCATTTCTGCCTTTTTCTCAGGTGCCATGTCTCAAAACTGATTTCTAATAAAAGTTATCAAAGAGGCTATTGAAAAGATTCCAGTTTCCCTGCTTGTTAAGAGACATCCCACATGTCTCTAACGCTTCTTCATGACATGTTATGATTCAGAACAGTGGGTGGCGAAGTGGCATGGCACATGTCTGTTCCTTGGGGACTCTGACTCTGTTTGAGTGACATGTTCCCTGTCAAATTTTTTGGCTCCCCATAAGTGACGAGACCAATGTACAGGACAAGGAACTGGGTTGTTTTGAGAGAGAGATTATCTGTTGTCTAAAAAATTACCACGATTATATGTTCATCAACATCAGATTTGACAAGGTAGAACTGAGGCTACACTGAAAGGGTCAGTGAGAAATTTGTTTTGAGTTCAGGAGGACTAGTACTGCACGGTAGCAGGAATAAAGAAAGCCAAAGTAACCTGAATGTCACTACTTGGATATTCTGGTCAGTTGTTTGGTTGCATCTGGCTTCCAAATCTGTATTAGTTATTTTTGGAGTAATTTGGAGATTAGGAACTTGAACACTGAGGAGCACAGGAGAAGATATGGGGGGGGGGAGGGGGAAAGAAAAGGAAAGACTTGCAGTCGTATGACCAAGTCAGAAAATAAGCTTGGGAAGGTGTTGTACTCCTAGTCTTGTTATTGCCGCAAAGGACGCACATTATGTGAAAAATAAGGAATTTAGTGTATTTTAAATCTTAACAGTCTAATCAAACTATTCTTTTTGGTCCAGATCTAATTATTACAGAAAAAGAGAAAATAACATAAGGGAAAGATTGCTAGTAAAAGAAAAATTTTGATAATAAATAATGCAGATATTATTATATGCAGACTTCCAACTATCTGTTCCTTTCAGTGGTATTACATTCATCCTTCTCGTGCTTTTCTGCATCCTAAAGCTGTTGGCTTCAGTTGCGGTGAGCTACCACTATCACGAGTGCTTTGCTGGGAGAGTATGATGTCGGTGGTGGGGGTTCCTTCATCCTCTGCCAGGAGGACTGTGATGTTGATGTTGGTGGTTTCTCCTTCCTTACTCCAGTGTCCGCTTGGGACTGCTACTGCATGTTCCCTATCATGCATTACACCTTGTTTTTATTCTTCAGTCTGCAAATCCATATTGCAATCAAAGCTATTGCATACAGAGTTTCTAACATGTTTGATACTGTTCTTTATGTTCTTTGTTACAGCAGCATCTAGTTCTGCCCAGTTCCCAGGTCTGCATTCCTTTAAATGACCATTGGTGGGTTTTTTACAGCCTTGGGGTCTTCAAGGATCCACTGTCTTATTCTTCCATGCTTTTACCATCCCTACAGCGCATCCTATGTCCCTGCTATTGAGGCCCCTATTCCTGTATTCCTCTATGTTACACCGTTACGCTAGGGCGACAGATATTTCCTTCTTCATACTTGTTACTCCTGTCTATAACAATTATGATTATACCATGCAATTATTCGAAGACAAATCAGGCAGTAGTTACCTAAGCCTTAGAAGATCTGTGGGTTTAGTTCCTATTCTCCAGCAAAATACAACAGAACCCACTAAGGTAGATTTTAGTTAAAAGGATGAGAGAAGGTTGTTGCACGGGAAGGCCCCAAGTGTGACTAGGCAAAGGATTTAAAGATTGGCAGAACAGGAATGTTAATAATCTCATTTTACAGCTGAGGGGACTATGCTATAATTGGTTGCAGGAAAGTTGTCAAGCTTTACTTTAATTCATTGTTTTTGGAATAGCAACTTGGCTTTTCCATATTGAGAGCTTTCTCTCTGTCTGAGATATTTCTTTAAAGTGTGTTTGTCGTCATATATTATGGGTCTGGGACAGTTGCCTGTGATTATATGATTGCTCATGAATGCTCTGCTAATGGTATTTTTCCTGAAGAAAAATATTGACTCATTTGTTTTGAGCTCCTACTCCACCCACATGTGGTAGTGTAGAATTATGTAAATTTTGCAAATGAGAAAAGTAAAGTTCTACCAAGTGTAATAACGTTTATTTAAATGTGGATATCTCTTATTTCAGCCTGTTTAGAATGATTGTTACGTAAGTCCTGTGGCAGCACATGAAAAGATCTAGGTTATATTTGATCCTTAAAAACACTGTCTGATAAGAAATTATAGCACAACAGAATATCACCAGTAGAAGACCTTTTGGTTCTAATTAAACAAACCCAGTCTTACTTCCATTAATCAAATTTAGATTTACTGTTTATTAACATTTAAAATTTTTAATTTTACATGTTAATTGCTGTGGTTTTATAAAATACTTAGACTTAAAAAATCTGTATTTTTATAAAATCAAGATGGGCAAAAGTAAGAAGGATTTTTTTGTTAATTTTGGCCTATTTTAGCATACTTTGTTAAGGTGAAGTGTCTATGTTTTTGCTTTATAAGAACAGCAGTTCACACTAGTACATTGAACATATCCTAGCTGTTTGAAAACACCCCTCCATTTGTTTCAGACTTATTATGGATAAGAAGGACTGTCTATCTTATTGAATTTAAAGCATTACCTTATCAAAAAAAGGCACAGAAGAGCTAAAAGTGCTTCATTACACAAAAAAAATTGAGAATAACATTTTAAGGATTTCAACAAAGAAAGCGGTGTTCGTCTCTTTCAGGACATCCTTTATTTTTATTGTAAAATCTATGGTGATTACACTGCCTTTTTATTATTACTGATTTTTTTTTTTTTTAATAGCAGATATGCCTGTGAAAAAATGGAAACTACTACAAAGGATGAATTACAGTAAATTCTATTCCAGGGGTACAGTAACATACATTCAAAGCTTAAATGAACATGCATCTAAGCTTCAATATAGGCAAAACTTTGGGGAACTACTGCAGAAATAAGTCTTATCATGACAGTATTTAAATAAAAAACACCTAAATTCTTTTGAACAGGACTATGCAAGTTTAGTATTGATGATTTTTGATATTCGTGACCTTTTGGTTTCAATGAAAAAATAGCAAATCAATGAAAAATGCTTGTTTTAAGCCATCTTGTTTGAAAAGTCAAAAATATTTTCAAGTTGACTTGCAGACTTTCAGAACATCATTGACTTTCTACAAAATGTACAAACTGTGATGCTTTGTTTAAAACTTGCAAGAATAAAATCTTGGCATATCAGTCTCCTCAATTTAACACTTATGTAGTTAAAAAGTTTACTTTTAACCTAGGAAATGTCTTTCTGATATATGACTTTAGTGGCTGAAGGGAGCGAGCAGGTATGAATCACACCAGGTGATAGAGCTATGATGGAGAAGATTGAAACAGTGATTAGGGTTCTTAATTAGCAAGAATCTACAGGCTATAAATTACTGCCAGCAGAAGTAATTAAACTCTTTTATTTGAATTTGGTGACAAGCATACCTAGTTTTAGGAGGCAAAATTAGTGTGAAGATTAAAAGAAAAAGGTACTTGTTTGTGAGATGCAATACAGATGAGATGCAAAACAGCAGTTTGCTGTTATTAGGAGCTTCTGGTTTTTTATTCATTAAATGTTTTCTCCTGTTCATTTTTTATCTATATATATAAAAATATATAATTATATGTTATATAAATAATGTTATATAAATATAATATATAAATATGAAAAAATATGTAAGTGTGTATATATATGTATGTATATGTTGTCTTCGCTTTATTTCTTCATGAGGACAGATGTAAAGGATTTGGAGTCACAGACACATAGGGAATAACGCCTCTTCCTGGTTTAGCTGCGTTTACACTCACTTTACATGCAAATGTCTCCTGGGTCCAAAAAGGCAAAGTATTCTTAAAAGTTGTTCTTGGTTAGAAGACCCAGTGGGTTTTCAAAGGTTTTTTGTGTTTTTGTTGCTATAGTCTGCTCTGACTGAATGTGAAACTACTAAACATCATATAGCTTGCAAATAGACTTTGTCCTGATCTTAAGCAAATGTTTGGTCATTTGGGATCTCTAAATCTCCAAAGACCTGCTTTCTGATTCTCTGTAGCACTGTTACTGGAAATGGAGTCCTATTGTGGTGTGGCCAACAGATGTAAAAATCTTCCTGGGTCTTGCTGTTGATGGATGCTTTGACTCAGGCCCAGGCCTCAGAATAAGAATTTTTTTATTATTTTTTTCCTGACTAGTAAAATTTCTGCATTCCTGCTGCCACTTCTTTCCCTCATTTCTTTAGGAATATAAATAATAATTTTCAGTAGCTTTCCTTTTTGCTTTTCTTGTATTGAAACTGTGCTGTAATTCTACCATCTCATGTAACTCTAGGAGGTGGAAAGCTGTATTAGCTGTATTAACCGTATCATCTCTAATCACATCAAAATGACCTCTCTTAGCACAATAGACTGGTGCTTTTAGTGACCTTGCAGCCAGCTTAGTTCAGATTCCTTATTCATCCTCTGGCATAACCTATTGTTCATATTTTTGATTAGAGTCTTCTTGATGGATAATATATCTAGAGTTTGTTGAATCTGACTCTCAAGATGAGTCAGTTTTACTCCTCCTCCCTCTCCTACTCCTCTTGACATTTCTGCATCAGAAGGAGTAATATTCTCTGACTCATTTTTTTTTTAGAGATCAAAGGGAATTCAGTCTGTGGAAACCATATCTACACGCATGAAACAGGAAACTTTCAGAATATTAGTGCAACCTATTGAAAATTTTTGTAGACCCTTACTTTCTGGCTTCTGGCAACTTCCTAGGAAGTTTTTTCCCCTCGTTATCTTTTTGGTTCAAGAATCAGTAGATCTGAAAAGCAGAGTACTAAAGAGACTGCTTCCTTTGATTAATAAGTGAATATTTGCTGTATAGCCAAGAATGGAACATCTTGTAACTGTTGGCAGCATTACTAAAAGAATAAGTATCTTCATGAAGGGGGGCAGGGCATAACGAGAAAGTTTTGATCAAGAGAAGACAGTCTTAGAAAGGCTTTCAAGAATTGTTGCATTAATGTAAACAGCTATCTGTTTTCTTCTGGACATGGTCTAGTGACTGCAGGAACTAAACAAGTCATTTTCAGGCTCATATGATTTTTGAAACAGGACATTTTTTTAGCTACTCAACTTCCTTTATTCCTCTTCAGCAGAGTCGGCCTGACTTTATATGTCTGATGCCAGATTGTGGTATTCATATTTTTTAGCTCAGAAGGTTGCCATTGCAAATCTGCATAAGATGTCTTTCATTTTCCATTCTGAAGTGATCATATCTGCATTGCAAAAGAACACTGGAGCGTATGAGATAAGCCATTTAGGGAACCTGTTTCAGTGAGTTCGTCCCAAGATTAGCAGTGAGAATGAAAGTCCCCATTTGAGAATCTGCCATGGAGGGGAGATGATAAGTGCAGGATAGTCCCGTTTTAACTTCTCTAGTGGCTGTAGAGATAGTAGGTCAATGCTAGTCCTCCTTTTCTGCTACTACTCCTGTGAAGGAGATGCCAGGGAAGCAGCTGGAGCGCAGTATACTCTGGCTGTCTCCCTAGTTGTGTTATAACTGGATGTCGTTCCTGAATGTGACAAGTAAAAGCGTTTCCTTGTGTAGGCCTTGTATTATCTGAGCCTGGGACAGAAAACACTTCCTGGCTGCATCTCATAATGGATCTGCTGCATCCAGCAGATTTTTAATGCAGCAGAAAATCTGGCAGTCTATGTAGATTCACAGATTTCACAATCTGCTCCTAAGAGCCAAAGGATGCATGAAGGAAGCCATACTACTGAGGAAACTATTTGTCTGGGATTTACTTGTTTTAACTGTTTCAGCCATTTTATTACACACACACCCCCCCCCCCAAGAAAAGAGAAGGAAACAGACAAGAACACAAATATTGTGCTCAAAATCTTCCTTGAATTCAGTAGATTCTTTGGGTTCTGACTACAGAACTTGTCCCTTAGATGCAGCAGTGGCTTTTTGAGTCACAGACATCAGTGGAATATACCTAAAGCACAATTTTGATACTCAAAGACAATGGAATATGAGCGTATATGTATTTGAGCATGTAGTTATGTATCTTTCAGGATCTGGGCATAACTAATTTGGTGTGGATTTTGTTATTTTAATAACTGGACACTGTAGCAAGTTTCTTTAATAGATTAGTGGAAGTGATTACCAAAGGAGTGATGCTCATTCTACCACTGGGTGAGTCAAAGGAAGATTTTGCGTTATAATTCCTGACAAGATATCTTCCAGTATATTTGGGAAGACAAGGAAACTTCATTAAGTCTTAAAAAAAATAAAAATCTCTGCAACAGAAACTTTTAATAAGATGTTAGCATTCCAGAAAGGGGATGCTTTTTATGGAATAGTTACACATTCATTAAAAAATCATAGATGTATATAAATCTACAAATTATAATTATGATGAATTGCATAATCACAAATTAATCATGTAATACATAATTTATTAAAATAATATAGATGCAATAATGTATAAGATCATATCTATATACATAATTTTTTATACATATATAAACACTAGGCATATATTCTTAAGTCTCTTCAGTTGTCTTCTTACTAAAAGGTTTTTTGCATTTTGTTTTCAAAGTTTTGTACAGTCAGAAAATCTTTCTATGTAATGATACCTCTTAAATATTAATTTTGCTTGATGTGTAATGATCTACAGCAAAAGAGGTGGTTATTTGATTCTTTTTATTATTATATGACTAAATGGATACCATGCACCTGGACAGGCATGAGTACACTAATGTGAGGTATGTTATTGGTCTCATAACCTGAGTCTCAAGAGATTTCCCAGGTCAGGACCTTAAGCAGGTGCCAACATTATTAAAATTGTGAGGCTTTCATGAATTCAGCCCCATGAACACTAACGTTTCACTGGGAATTGCCTGATCTGATTACTCTGAGCACTGCTGGAGGCTATTTCCTCTGACCCACGAGGGCTCCAGCTACTGCTCTTGGGCCATTGCAGACCTGTCGCTTGCAGGCTGGCAGCTGCATCTCCTCAGCTGCTGGGAGCAGGCTGCAGCTGGTTCTTTTGGACTCAGCGAGGGCTGCTGTGATAATGCCAATGCTGCACAGTGTTCTCCTGCTGATAGGAAGGGTGTAGGTTCTTGGAGGACATAGCCTCTGCCTGCTCACATGGAACGAAGATCCAGTTTCTGCACTGGCAGGAGCACAGCGACTTGGAGTTAGGGTTGGTATTTGATTTCCTACCTGGTGCAGCATTTCTGTGACCTTCGGCAGATAGCAAAGACAAGGGACCTGCTTTCCTAAGTGGCAGAACATCATTGTGTCTCTGAGCTGGCAGTCAACGCTTAATTCTCACTGGCTTTGAGGAAGGGGGAGAAGGGGAAGGAAAAAAGCTTTTAGTGTTTGGGTTTGCGCTGAAGTACTTAATTTGCAGGTAGACAGGTGATGGTTCCTGCTGTGTATAAAATAATGCCCAACGCTGATAAAGCACATTATTAACTTCAGTTGAAAATGGCTTAGCTTCTCCATAAGACTGAAAGGGAAATTAAGGGCTGTATAATATATATTATTGGAAAAATACTCATTTTGTTCCTCATCTTCTATAAACAGATCTTTTGATGTGATTTTATCATAGATTTTTATAATAAATTTTATTAGTCTTCCAGTTTTCTTTCATACTGCCAGCTATTCATAGGGTGTCTAAAACATTGCTGTGTAATAAAATTAAAACTTTGTGAAAAAAATACCCCCCACTAGCAGCAGCAGCAGCAACAACAGTAATAATAATAATAAATCCCTCATATCTGGTTGGGGAGTTGAGTGTGCTTGTGAAAATTTAGACTTGTCTGTGTAGCGAATAATGGCAGTGAATTGCTTTGGCATATTATCTTCTGTGGACTTACAATGTCATTAGTTTAATATTTATTACGCTTCATTAACTATACACAAGTTGGTAAATGATTTAATTTTCATAAATGGAAGTTATCTTTGCATAATTCTAATAATTAGGACTTTTTACTTAGAACTTTGCTCTGTCTCAAAGTCAGTGAGAAGAAATTGACTGCTAATGAGAAAACCTGCTACTATGAGAGAGCTGTTTAACATAGTTGAGTATTTTTCTTGAGGGCCAAGCAGATGTTGAAGCAAGTGAAAATAATAAGATTTTATATTTATTTTAAGTACTAATGCTACTCATTTTGGGTAAACAAAACAAATTCATATGTTTCAAAACTATTTTGTGTCAGTAACCTTGTTTCCTTGAGTTAGGAGTTACCTTCTGGTAATACTTCATGTTGCAAATATGCATGTTATAATAAACAAAGCACAAGCCCTGATGTTAAAATAGACTGTTACAAACATACTGTGCCTTTAGATGGATTATGTAGGTACCTGTCTTACTTGTCACAAAATATTAGGATTTTTCTGCAAGAAAAGATGTCATCTTTGGGTAAAATGATCTCAGGGTGAAATATTAATAACTTTAATTATTACTAAAAAGAACTGTTCTTGGCTCTCTTGCACATTGTTTTTATTAACTAAGTCCTACCTGTCGACACATGATGAGTAACCTGTCATGTACCTTGCTAATAAATACAGCAAATACCAGAGTACAGAAACTTTTAGTCTACAGTCACACCTAAGCCTGTTACCCTGTAGACCAGACCAAGAGCTGTTTGGAATCACTGTGGTTAGTGAAGCTGTGAGGGGACACCATCACCTTGAGTTAACTGTCAGTAAGGAGTTTCTGTGTACTGACATTAGAAAATGTCAGTTATAATTGAGCAGTATCTTTCAGTTTGTCTTAAATTTTCACCTGCGAAAATTAGCTACCACCTGATGGGCAAAATAAAAACTGATATAAAATAAAAAGGAAATGGCTAGGTAGGTCTCACTACTCAAGATGAATGCATAATGCAAAAAACTGTAGTAATCAATAATGTGACAAAAGTGAGTGTTATGGTGGTTTCAATAATTCAGAAGAGTAATAACTTGGAAAGGAACTTATCTGTTAAAAATGAGTGATTTTCAATTTATTATTTCTCTTTAAAGCATCGTTTATTTCTACCAGCCTCCAGCTGAGTTACAAACCAAAGAGAATAAGCACCAAGGACTGCAATTGTACCAAATGTCCTTGCTGAGATACTGTTTCGTCTCTTGTAGATGAGGCTCTATTAATACTTGGGCTCAATTAACCTTTAAAATGCTTCTACTCTGAAATCAAGAATCTTAAAGCCAATGCTTTCTCATAGTTACCGTATATAATTTTCTGCTCATTATTGAACTATACTGAGATATTTTTTAAATCTGTGGGTTTGGAACTTTTCCCATCTTTTCCCATCTAATTATTATATGCTCTTTTTTTCCCCCATCATCTTTACTTTAAAAAACAAAACAAAGCTGTTTTCCCAAAAAGATAGACATTTTAGTTGCCTGCTGTTTAATAGTCAGGGCTTGTAATTGGTACAATCATTCTCTGGACGTCATGGAAGAAGCAAAATGTCCAAACGGGTACTTGCAGGTGTCTTAGACATATGGGAAGAAGACCAGAACAGAGGTCGAGATGCAGAAGAGTTATGTTGCAAGGCATTTTGAAGAAGAATAGACTTGTATTGGGAACTAGAAAGTCATGGTGTCACTGTCATTTAAATATGAGTCTGTGCAGAAACCAAAGTATTTTTCTTATGAATTTATAGACTTAGTTGTTTGGTTTTAATAGTCATCCATGCTTGATGTTTCAATAACTATGTTGCAAAAATATCTCCCCTTAAAAAATCTTCTGATGAATAAGATGTGTCATTAGCTCCCTTTAAGTGATTTAAAATAGAAATTATTTTAAGCAAAGTAAACCAAAAAATGAGTTAATGGAAAAATGAAGCTGTCATCGGCACATCTCTGCCCTCAGACCTAAAATATCAAGACCACTTTGAAAAGAGCCCTGAGCCCCAGACCCTTCATTTTAGCCTTAACCTTCCTATAAGATTATTTATTAAATGGAATTCAATGATTTCTTCTATTTCTCTTTTTCCTTCTTTTTTTATGTGATTTTCCTAGAGGGACCACTTGAAGTTTGTGGTAAGATACTGGTTTCTTGGGATTTACTCCTTTTTATACCCTGTTGGAATTGTAGCTGACCTTCTTACATCTTCCATTAATGTACTTTTAATGTTCTTTCTGTTGTATAGTCAATCATAAGTGTGGGAGCAAAATTCTTTTTCCCTTCTCAGTATGCTGAACTTGCTGATGGCTCTTACTTTATTCCTTTCCTGTCCTATGAGCTCCTTCCACCAAGTTTGTCTTTACAAAAGCCTATAATTCCTTGCTGCTTTCCCTTCTTGTAAAAAGCCTGTACAGGGCAGCTGGTCCAGTATGTGACTTAGAGATCTCATGTTGATGTACTGTTTTTTTGTTGTCTAATGTATTTTTCCTGAAATTCTGAAGTCACATGCAGCTAAAATGCAAGTTCCTTCCTCACACTTTGCCCCTGCTCCAGCATGGGTCCTTCCACAGTCTGCAGTCCTTCAGGGTAAACCTGTTCCAGCATGGGGTCTCCATTGGCCACAGTTCCTTCAGGAAGTATCTGCCTGCTCTGGCATGGGATCCTCCCTGGGCTGCAGGTGGAGATCTGCTCCACCGTGGACCTCCATAGGCTGCGGGGCACAGCCTGCCTCACCATGGTCTGCACCATGGGCTGCAGAGGAATTTCTGCTGCGGTGCCTGGAGCACCTCCTCCCTCCTTCTGCACTGACCTGGATGTCTGCAGGGATGTTTTCTTCTCCTCACTCCTCCCCGGTCTCTGGTAGTTTCCCCATTTTTTAAACCCATTTTCCCAGAGGCACTGCCACATTGGCTGAGGGTCTCATCCGGGCCCTGCGGTGGGTTGGTTGGAGCAGGCTGGAACCATCCGTGTCTGGCACAGGGCAGCTCCCCCGTCTCCTCGCAGGGCCTGCCCTGCAGCCCCACAGCCAGGGCCCGGGCACAGACATCTCGTTCAGTGTCCCAGACCTGATTTTGTCCAATAGCTGTGGTAAGTGATTTGTCATCTTTCCTTTTCTTCTTTCCTTCACTCCTGATGCATGTTTGTAGGCAGGTATCTACATGAGGGGTGGGACAGTGCACTGTATGTGATGGGTGTTCCTGTGCCACTGGAGATGACAGGGGCCCTGTGTTCCACCACAGTGACGGGAGCCTTATGCTACATATAAATCTACGTAGAGTACAGTAGAGTCTTAATTTCATTCTATGGTTTGTCAGCTGGTAGTGCTGAAAGAAGTTATCCAGTATGGCCTTGGAGATACATCCCTCTAAGGTATAGTGCTGCCTTGGGAGCTGCTGAGTCTCTCTTGCTTGATACTCTGCTGAAGACTGAGCACCGTGATTCATGAACAGTTTCCAGCCGTGACATCTCTGAAGAGAAATAATGAAATAAAATTTGGAGTTGCATTTTTATTGAAGTGCAAACCGAGCATTGGCAGGAGAGGGGGAGAAAACCTGAAAAAACCCCAACCCAACCACCCAAAAAACCTCTGCAGTCCTTGAAGTATCGATTGACTTCTGATCCAGTCAGATATTTCTGTTTTCTGTAAGAACGTATTTTTGTCCTGCGTCTAAGGATATAAGCTTGACCCTTGAGGCAGATTGAGGTTGATAAAATCCTAACACATTCCATTCAGTGATATTTTGAGCCTGTATGCTTATGTTACATTTCTATGCAAATATATTAAAAGTTTGAGGGATTAGAATGGAAGTGAATAAGCACTGCAAATTGAACCTGGTGATAGGGAGGTGATGGAAGTTTATCTTGAATTGAGTTAGCAGACTGGACCTTTATTTACTTTTTGGCTATTTGGGATGCTTGGGGCTGAGATTTTGTGTACATTCATGGTATTTTTATTCAGAATTTGGTATCTCAGTGTCATGTAGCTGAAAAGATACCAGTTCAAGGCTCAATGTTCAAGTGGAAGCCAGTAACAAGTGGTGTCCCCTGAGAGTCCATACTGGGACCAATAATATGTAATATCTTTATCAATTGCATAGGCAATGGAATGGAGCACACTTGCAGCAAGTTTGCAGATGACACGGAGCTGAGTAATGCAGTTGATTCTTTAGAGGGAAGGGATGCCATCCAGTGGTACCTTGACAGGATTTAGGAGTGGGCCTATGTCAATCTCATTAAGTTCAGTAAGACCAAGTACAAGGTCCTGCACCTGGGTCAGGGCAATCCCTGATACCCAAACTGGAGGATAAATGGATTGAGAGCAGCTGTGTGAAGAAGGACTTGGGGATACTGATGGATACAAAATTGGACATGAGCCAGCAGTGTGCTCTTTACAGCCCAGAAAGCCACCTGTATCCTGGGCTGCATCATGAAAAGCATGGCCAGCAGATTGAGGGAGGTGATTCTTCCCCTCTACTCTGCTCTGGTAAGACCTCACCTGGAGTACTGCGTTCAGCTCTGGGGTCCCCAGCACAAGAAGAAAATTGACCTGTTGAGTAAGGCCAGAGGAGGGCCACAAAAATGATCAGAGGGCTGGAGCACCTCTCCTATGAAGACAGGCTGAGACAGTTGGGCTTGTTCAGCCTGGAGAAGAGAAGGCTCTGGGGAGACATTATTTTGTCCTTTCGATACTTAGAAGGGGCTTATAAGAAGAGAAGAGACACTTTTTACCAGGACCTGTAGTGACAGGACAAGGAGCGATAGTTTTAAACTGAAAGAGGGTACATTTAGATTAGATATTAGGAAGAAGTTTGTTACTATGAGGGTGGTGAGATACTGGCATTGGTTGCCCAGAGAAGTAGTGGTTGCCCCATCCCTGACAGTGTTCAAGACCAGGTTGGATGGGACTTTGAGCAACCTGGTGTAGTAGAAGGTGTCGCTATCCATGGCAGGGGCATTGGACCAGCCGATCTTCAAAGGTCTCTTCCAGTGTAATCTATTTTGTGATTTAACCACCACTTTTTTATAACTATAGCTTAAATGTTACCATGGTAGATATGAAAGATATAGTAATGGAATACCTTTGAGTTAGAAGACTCAGTAAAATATATATATATACACACACACACTATTTTTTAATAGTGCTATGCCATTTGGCATATTTTT
The DNA here is from genome assembly GCF_004027225.2 of Strigops habroptila. Lineage (NCBI taxonomy): Eukaryota > Metazoa > Chordata > Aves > Psittaciformes > Psittacidae > Strigops > Strigops habroptila. The sequence continues at coordinate 17,866,821 of NC_044279.2, forward strand.
TCCAGTGTTTCAGTTGCTGACATAATAGCTGAAAAAAATACATTTTCTTAATTTATTTTTTTTCTAGCTAGTTATCAATAATTTTCTTCTTTATCTATTTTTGTAACCATGGTGAGGGAATAATACATGAATTGCAATCACTGGAGTTGTAAATAAGCTTGTCTCTTTAAAAGGAAAATATAGATGGCTTACATAGAAGGACTCCACTTAAAAGGTATTCTTCGTGCCTGCAAAATATTGTGTAAATAAATGCACTCATGTATGTGATACTGTTGGGAAAAAAAAGGAAGAAGCAATTAACCCCACTCTTTTAGCTACTTAAAACAGTGATTCTCTAGTCTCTCACTCTTTCTTTATTCCTAATATGTTTCAACATGGAAGGGATATTTTAAATGAGGAATGCTTTGAAGATGGTGGCTCAGAAAAAAAGGATTCTCTCCTTGCATTGGTATCATGACAACGCAAATTTATAGATATCTTGGTATCTATGCACATCCTACAACATATAGATCTCAGCTAAGAAGCTGAACAAATCTACTTTTATTGTGATCGGTTTAACAACAGAATAAAAATAATAACTTGCCTGGAGAATGAAGTTTCAATCAAGAACAGTTGCTTGGGTTACTTTCTGTAAACTGCAAAGCCATGCTTCTATCAAACATAAACCACTTCTCTCTCCCTCTCCTTTCCCTTCCTATTGTCAGCGCTAGAAAACAGCAAAAACATCTTTAATAAAAAATAAATACATGCATTAAAAAGAAATTAAGAAAGTTATTACTCAAATTTGGAATTAGAATTAAAGTTCAAACTCAATTTTGATGGCAGTATTTCTTTGAAATTTTATTTTTCTTGTTTGCTTTGTTTATATGTATGCCTAGTGTAGCACTTAAATAATAATTAATAAAGAAGGGAAAAATAGTTTGTACTACTCAGAAATCTGTCCCACTTGATCTTTGCATAAAATGTATTGATAAAGAAGTATCTTCTTTATTCATCTTCCAGTAAGACTCAGTGATTTCTTAAATTTAGTAACTATGGAAACACAACTGGGTAACATGCAGAAGAAAATGCAGGGGTAAATTTACAGTTAGTCTTTTCATCTTCAAAGGTCTCTTCCAACCTAAACTATTCTATGATCCCATGATTATTTCACCACCACTTTTTTATGACTATAGCTGAACTACTGACAAGTTATGTTATTTTAATACTCAAACATTACCTTGGTAGGTGTGAAAATGGAGTACCTTTGAGAGAGAGTGTTAGTTAGAAGACTCAGTAAAGTCCTCAAAAGTTATGTGAATTCTGCTTTTACACTATGATCGAGCTCAGTTTTTTAACTAATCTCTTACCAGTTTACGTGTGTGCAGGTATATTATACATATATGCATACTCATATAATACGTGTATATGAATCATACTTAGTTGAAATAAATGTTCTATTTAGTTTTGTTACACCCTTTTTTCTGAAATTCTAGCTAGAAAACTTACCAGCTTCTCTCCCTTCATTATTGTTTCACAGAACTTATTGGGGTTTTTTTCTAAATGAGAGTTTGAAAACTGAGTTATAAAATAATTTTAAAAGGCGAATTTGTGAAAGATTATGTGATAAAATAGTAGTCAGAGCATTAGGAGGATCACGGATTATTGGACGAAAGTGTAATAAAAAAATTACAAATGTAAGGTAAAGTCAGTTTCTTGTTACTGTACAAAGCATATGTTGTTTTTAATGTGATAAATTGCACAACTTGTAGGGTTTTACGCGCTACTTGGCACACATTCCAGTGTCTGTCTTCTATGTTGCTTCTAATTGTGGACTGAAAATATGTATTTGCTTTTATAGAAAAGTGTGCCCCAGGTATTTCTGGACTATGCTATTCATATAATGACCTGCTGGGTAATGTTTTTCTTCTGTATATCACCGTAAACCTCAACCTGGTATCTTTTCTTAATGTTTTTAATCCACATGATGATAAACCTCCTTGTATGAAAGAAAATGTGTTGAGTTCTGTGGGGTTAATAGCAGGAATTTTTGAAATTACTCATGTTTTCTCTTACTATCTAAAACCCATAAGATCAAATATGTTAAGGAAATGAGGCCAAGGAAAAGAGTTTGAGCCTCTGCACTTTAAACTTTTGAAATGTGTAGTTTGTGACTTTCTTTGGGATAAGGGGTTTGTCTTTCTGACTGAATTCAGCATTTGTTGGGAAAGCCTTTCTTCCTGAATCTCTCTTTTATTTTTTTGTTCCCCAAATTTTCTGCATTTGTCTTCTCCTGTCATGTAGAAGAAATGAAATGAGAAGCTACGTCCCAAAATGTATTCTTTTGGTTCTGGTGCAACCTCTAAAATACATCAAATGTTGAGCTATGCCTACTGTGAGCAATTCATGAAGAAATTGCCTCAACATTTTGATCACAGTCAGGCTTTTATTATGAAAGTAGCTGGCATAGAAAGACACCTTTAGAAGTGTGAAAACAAGCAACACAATGAAGTAAAAATGATAAAATTGAGTACAGCACTGGCATAGTACAGCTGCTGTCCCTGGCAGTAGCTGCTGCCTTCCACGATAGGCTATGACTGCCAGGAAAACCCTACTCACTATGGGAAGTAATTTCTGTTGGTTAACTTTGATTTTAATACCAAAGAAGAGTTCAAGCCAGAATCCCATGTGTGAAAAACTCTGTTTGTGTGTGTCCATAAAACGGCCTTAGGGAGTCCCTTTATTTTTAAGATTAACCTAAAGGAACACTTTATCCCATCTGGCTCTGTAAGTAATTTTCTGTGTATTCTGAATGAATGTTGGTGACAGAGCTTTCCAACTGAAAGAATATATTCAGAACTTTAACTAAAAAAAAAAAAAAAAGAATACAAAAAAAGAAGTTAAGTGGACATGCAGATTATTTGCACTGTAGAATGTGAAATTACTTCTTCCTTCCCTGAAGTGTGTTTGGTAGGGGAGATGCATCACTTTCAGTGGAACAGTCTGTGGTCTGGCAATACAAAAGCCCAGGTACTGTCTTAGTTTCCAAAGATTTTCCTAGTAAGGGTTTACACACTTAAACTTGCTATTACCTTCATCTCACTGAAGGATGAATTTAAGTCCGTCAGATGTCTTGTGTCGTTGCAGCGTTCTGTGGTTCTGCAACCTAGAGTCAACAGACTTGGTAGCTTTTTGCCTATCACTTAGAATCTCGCTCATGTGCTTTATAATATACAGGGGAGACATGTATGCTGAAAAAGTCTAGATCTAACCTGCTTGCTGGCTTAAAGCATGTAAGTGTCCTCATTGGGGCTTGGTAGTCATTATGGGCCCAATTATCCATTGACTACCACCTCTTATGCTCGTTTATAGCTATGTGGGATGGTATATGATTTAAAGTCATTTCACCTCTGGCATGCTTTTATGACAAAGCCTACAAAAAGATATGAGGCAATGGAGTATCAAGCAATTAGTGTTTGTGGTATCAGACCTTCAGTGTTGCAGGAAATCCAAAGTTAAAATTGAAGAGTGTCAAACCTGTAAAGAACCTTTCTTACCTTATTTTAGTCTTCTAATGAATGCTTGCAGAGGTGAGCACCCAAAACCTCTCATACTATCCTGAAATAAAGATTTAATCTGGAGGATCATTTTGTCTCATGGAGGCATCCGGACACTTCCTACTGGAATTATTACACCAAGGAATAAATTGCTACATCATTACAATTCTAGAAATAAACCATCTATAAGACACCTTACCTATGTGACGCTTAAACTTAGACCTTGATGTATTAAAGGAGGCACTAATTTAGGTGTCTTCACATTTTTTCTTAACCTGATCTAGGAATTTTTCTTTCCTATGTTTAGTTTTTCTTCTGCCAGACTAATTTACCCAAGTGTATCCCTCCTTCCAAGCAGTTGTCAAGACAGAAACATCCAAGAATTGAATGTCTTAATTTGTACAGCTTTGTAAACATTAATATTTTCTAAATTGTAATTATTTGCATTCCTGTTTTAAACCTCTGTTATTTACATTTTAAGATTATTTTATTACTTGTATATTTTTGTGCTGTATCACCATCTTACAACTACTATGACTCGTAGTTTGGGAAGATATTGCATGCTGTTGTGATTTTTCCACTTTCCCTCTTTTCTCTTGGAAATGTAATGAAAAGATGCCATCATATAGTGTTTCTTAAACACTACTTCACATTATCTGCTAAAGTCAATGAGATGAAAACCATTCTAGACTCCTGTTGTAACGGAGTTTGTTCAAAATACAATCCTGTTATGGTCAACAGAGAACATACCACACATAGAGACACAAGAACTTATTCTGATGAGTATCTGCTCAAGCATGTTTGTATTTAAACAAAATGAAATAGTTATTATTCCAATTGCAAAAATACAAACATTCATTAACTCATTAATAACACCCTAAAAATGGTTATAGAAATGGTTTTATTAAGACCCACCATAATATCTTTTCTCTGGTGCTGTTCTAAACATTCCAGGCTTCTTTTGAGTCCTCAGGTTGATGGTTGATGGCTTCTCCCAGCCCGCAGTAGGTGCTGTTAAACAATCACCATCCCGAGGTCTTTGCTGGGTTGGGTGTGATGTTCATGGTGAAAGCCCACACCTCCTCAGTCTCGGGCCCTGCTTGGGTTCATTTTTATGTTTCCTTGGCCTGGGATGCTGCCTTCTGGCTGCTCTGAGCTCCGAGCACAGCTTGTGGCCCTTTACTAGGAATGGCAGAAGTTGTCAATTAATTTTCAAAAGCAGTTTTGGATTGAGTCAGCCACAGTGATTTTGGTCATGGTGGAACTACATCTTCAACAAAAACATCAAGAAAACCCCTCCAAGACATTTTGGATTTTTTTTTTTCCCAGTTTGTGTCATGGTCTGTCTCACCATTCCCTCCAAATAGGAGCCCTTTACCCTGGAATTAGCTGGGTAGTTTTAAATTATGGCAGCAGCTTATTTCCTGCAGAACCCAGGTGCAAGAGCTGCCTATAAGCACTACCTTGCATCATAAGAAACATGAAATAGAAGATGGGAAGTGCAAGGAATACTGAAATCCTGCTGAAAGGCCCATGACAAGTGGGAAAAGTGGTGTGTCAGTGGCTGACAAGACATGGATTTAGGTGTGTGAAAGGGATGAACCAAGGTGCAGTGATAGAGGTACAGGATGAAAAAGGGTGGAGAGCAGTTCAGCACTGCTGAAGCAATGAAAGGAATGAGTATTTGGGAATGGGTGAAATGAAGGCTGTTGTTACTGAATCAGGATTTGATGCGTGCGTCTGCATGCATGTGTGTATCTGTGTGCGTGAGGGAATCTGCAACAGAGCTGACTAGCAGAAGTTGTTACGCTGTTTCCAGATGTGTGGAAATGGAGAAAGCGATGCGTAAAAGCTGTAGCTTCAGATGCAGCAGCGCAGCTTGCATGCCTCTTGATGCCCCATGAACTTCCTTCTCTATGTAAGGTATGCAGCTTTTTTCTTTATTGCTTAATCATATGATAGCTCTGTTTAGTAGCCCTTACACAGGTTGGCAAAGACTCAGGACAGCAATAGGAGATGAATGGCATTTCTCTGGACTTAAGGGTGAACCGTGGGTCAGTAGAGTCTCCTGTGGAGCAGCCAGAGATTCTATTTTTTCAACCTTAAGTCATTGTAAATACGTAGTGGTAGATGAGATGAGCAGAGCTAAGAAGTCAGAAGATAGACTAACCCTTCTCTTAGAACAATTTTATCTTCTGTAAAGGGAAAGTGTCATGAGCTGGGGGTCAGTCTTTTGGGGCGTAGGGGGCAATATAGAACTTTTAGTGAGTTCTTGAAATACCAGTGTTATTTTCCTTGAGTGTAGTATTCTGAAATACTTTTTCAGGTTCAGGACAAATGATTCTCATTAAACCTTAAGACTCTTGGTGTGACTTCCATTATTATTGTATCTTAAGAGGCAAGTAGAACAGAATATACTATCTTAAAAATATTTAATTGTAGCATCATGTAAAGAAGAAACTGGTATGTAAAAAAATGTGTCCTAAATGCCCGAACTGATGGCTTGTAGCTGATTTTCAAGCCAAAGTGCATCTCTTCTTTGAACCATGCTTTTTTTCCCAGTTTTCCAGTGCTTAGGTAGCTCCTACATCTTGCTTGTAAAGAGGTAGCTTTGCTTTGAAGTTTTGTTTCAAAATAGGAATAATACTGAAATCTCAGAAATTTTCAAAACTGGGCAGTCTCTCCCAGTTAGCTTTAATCCTGCACTGGGCAATAGCTGTGCTTCCTCAGTCTGAGTTTCCAAGGGTAAATTAATATGGAAAAATATTTTGTGCTCTCTGCAAACAGACAGAAATGGTATTTTACCAGTTAGACTCTGTACACTTTCCTTTTTTCCTTCTTTCTTTCCTTTTTCAATCAAGAGGGCTAAGAAAACTTATCAGACTCCCAGACTGGGTGTAGAGAGAGGTGTAGCATATCTCAATCCATCCTTACAATCAGAAGCCACAGCTTCAAAACATGAAAGTGGCAGCTTTCATTTGCTGCACTGCACTGCAGCACTAGCTCCTTTCCAAGCAACAGCTGATCACTGCACCCTGCTAAGTGTGTGGTGGCAGTGGAAAAATCCATGTGTTTGTGTAGGTGTAAACATGTGTCAGCCTATTGTGCCAGTTTCCAGTTCTAAAGGCAGTAGATGGGGCTTTAGTTTGTAAGTAAGTGCTGATTTATGGAGAAGTATTAAGAATCAATGATCCATCAAATGTAGGACCTGAGTTTCCTAGAAAACTGTTTACTTACTGCTTCTTCATACTGATAGGATTTTCTGTATTGATATATTTCTAGGTATTAACTGCTTTATGGCTCCCCATGGTGGAACAGATTTTTTGCTTCTTAACTTGTGAAATACTTAAGCTGTTAATTCTAGAACAACTGTTTCATTCAGTGGTAACAGAATGCATCATTTATAGTAATGCTTAACATTGAAACCTTTGAACCCTCCTCTTCTTCAATTTAGCAACTAAAAACATTTGCTATTGGAGGATGTTTGAAGGTGACTGCCAAAGATCAGTGTCAGTGAACTGTTCTTAAGCAATTAATTCTACTGTTGATTGAGTTAACTTACGTTTTGCCATGAATATGAGCTGGGGTGTTTGGAATCCATTTGGCTTATGCATAGTAAAACTGGCAGAACATATATGCATCTGTTTTCAGTACTGTCAAGCTTCAGTTATCCACCTATAAATGAATTTTCTTGTTCCAAAAGAGGTGGATTGTATTACTCTGTTTGCATATCTAGTGGCACAGTTGAGGGCTGATCATGAAAAAAGAATTTTCTGCGGTAGGTGTTGTCAGTGCCAATCTTCAGAAAACACTTGGAAAAGTGGAGAAGGATGATGATATTACAGATGATGAAGAGGGTTGGGATTTGAAATAGTTTCATCTTGCCACGCTCATTGTGTGAGACTGTGAACAAGTTAAACTGTCTCTGTCAATACATTTGTGAAGTGGTACAAACTATAGTTACCTTATAGAGATATAGTAAATATAATCAAATCATATTTGAATGGTGTTTTGGGAGATTTGAACCAAAGATACTACCATTTACTGTAAGTGTTGAATAGGATTTAGAGTGGAGGAATGTTTATTACTGTTTACTGCACTCACTGAAAAGACAGCATTTTGGGGAGTATTTATGTACATTCCTTTGGTATTTGATATACTTATCTGTTCTCCATACTTTGCCCTGCACAGTTCGAAAAATGGTTTACCATACCCTTTTATTATCTAAATTTCTTTCTTCAGTTGTTACACTTCCCCTTTTTCCTGCTGACCTTTCTGCATCAACGTTCCCTTTCTTAGAGGTGATGTGGTTGACAGCTGTCCCTCATGGATTACCTCCTTCTGTCCTTATCCCCTCTTCTATCTCTCCATTTCCTGGAGCTGTGCGGTTATGAAAGAAATACAAGGCTGTGCAAAATTGTGGTGTACCTTGTTTAAAAAAAATAAATATTTGTTTTTCCTTACTAGGAAAAGCTTATTGAGCTCAATAGATACTTTTCAGAAATGTTGTGCTGACCAGTTCACATCTGTGTATTTTTAACTATGTACTTGAAAATCTGAAGGTAATACAAAGTTCTTTAAAAATCTGTTTTGGAGGTTCTTTTGGCACTTAATTGTGGATTTGGTGATAGATTTGTAGGATTTCCTGTAGACAGTATGTATTCCTTCATGTTCAAGGAGCTATGCAGTGAAGAAAACATTTTGCATTTCTGTTTTGTTGGGTGGAGTGGGTTGTGTTTTGTTGTGGTTTTTTGTTTGAGCCTTTTTTTTATTATCGAGGCATTTTGTCTTTATTGGGGATTATTTGTCAGTTTTTGCTTTGCAGTGTGTTTCTATGTTGTAGAAAGTCGTAGCTTTGCTTTTCTTTGCCATAATCTGTGCTTTCTGAATTAGTTTACTCAACCATGATCACAAAATTTATTAAATTTAGAGAACTCTATATTCCGTTTGATCCACTGGTATAATTAGATGCAAGTAGAGAATGGTAAAAAAAGATCCTCTGTTTGGAATAGAAAGCATTTTTGTAGTTTTGTGGATAGTGTGGAGATAGGAAGAGTTCAAAGCACTTCTTAGTGTGAGATTCAAAATGAGATTGAGAAATTGGAAGAACACTTTGCAATCAGTAGATGAAGTTCAATAAAAACAAACGCTAACTATTAGAACTTAGAAATGAGAAATCAAATGTTTATGTACAAAATGGGAAATCAATGTGTAGGCAGCAGTAGTGCGTAAATATATCTTGGTGTTTGAAAAGACCACAAATTTAAATTAATTAATGATGCGATTCCTTTGCATAAAAAAGGGCAAATAGTCCTGAGACGTGCAAACGGGAACGTCATCTGCAACACAAGGGAGTGGCTACTGAGCTGCTTTCAGTGGGTGGGATGTCACAGAAATATTTTGCCTGGTCTTCTTCTTAAAGAAAGAAATAGGTTAATTTGATAGTGTCCAGAGGACAATAACCAGCACCAGATATTATAAGGACAGAAGAAGGTTTGTTAGTACTGAACAGAAAGGTTGAGAGGTGTATATATATATATATATATCTCAATAATACTGCAAAAGATTTGCCTGCTAATGTATGAAAGATTCTGTTTCCCAAATAGTAACAAGTAGAAGAAAAATAAGCAGCATACTTTATAACACTGAGGACTTGGGACAAATAAACTCTTTATACATGATACAGCTGGAAACTTGAAAAAACTTCAGGGCATCAAGGTTTCTGGAAGTTTAAAATACATGAGGCAAATTTGTTTTAAGAACAGTCTAAGATAATTGTGTCCTCCCCCAGAGTAAGGAGGGGATGAGATGAGGCCTTTATTTTTCATAATCCCAATTTTTTTATGATTTTTATCTCTTCTTGCCTAATCAAACCAGTATGTGTTTGTGAGGTTTGATAACGTAAGCTTTGAAAACATCTTAATGATTTTGTAAGGCAAGGTTTTTATGAAAATGAATTAAGAGGTTTTACATATATATATGTGAAATACATAAATATGCATGTACGTACATACATTGTAATGTGCAGATATATATTTGTAAGTTTTCATTATTTGTGTGTGTGCATGAGAGTGATGCATAAGCAACATTGGAAAAATAAACCAGTTCCTGGGTACAAAAGCATTTCTTCAAAACTGAAATAAAACACTGCATTCTGAAAATAGTTGTTCTGTTTAACTTAATATGTTAATTTAATATACAGTTTGAGAAACAATGGTAGGGTTTTTTTACCTCTGGGACAGTAGAAGCTGCTAGCAAGGCTGGAGGTATTCACATTGTTAGCTCTGTGGGATGAGAAGAGACAGGTAATTATTACCTGCGGAACATGGAGGAGTTATCTGGGTTGAGGATGTGAGAGAAATAATAATGTGTCATTATAAGTCTGTGATTTTTAGTATCTGGCAAAGCTATAACTTTTAGTTCCTAAGCTTACCTTCTGGAGGTATTTGGTAAGACTGCTGAGAAAGAGGTTGAGTGATCAGAAATGTAATAACTCTTTTGTGGAAACTGTTCTTCCATTAACTGCATGTCCTGTCTTTTGCTGTTTTCATATATGAGTTCATTCTGGTATTAGAAGATCTGTTCACTTTGACTTACAGTTTTATAGCAGTGTTTGCTGCCCTCTGTGTGCGTGCATGCATGCATAGGATCCATCTGTTTGATGTCTCTGTTATGTCAGGTGTTTATCTCAGTTGTGAAGAGGCATGTTTTACATTTTTCATTCTGGTGTAGATTTGTTTGCTACAGTGTATGTTGATGGCACATTTGGTGATGAGTGCACTAAGGTGAAGGGTTGCTTTAAAGTTAGGCACATGTTGAGGAGGTTTGGGTTCCTGATTAATTCTTCAGTTTCAGTGAGTCTTGTGCACTGAGGTCATTCTTTCCATTTTTGAAAATTAGACCTTAAGTTCACAGGTATGAAGTCTTTAAGTCAAGTTTAATTGTTATTTAAACTACTAACGTGTAGTGGTTATCCCAGAAGTTTAGTAACAGGAGTGGTTTAAGCCTTCTCATCTTCTGAAAGAACATAATGTTTTTTGACAACAGTAAACATTAGCTTTTACACATAGCTCAGTGTTACGAAAATGGAAGCTATCCCAGGCTAAATATATATATATAAAATAATGATTTGCAGAAGGTCTTTTATTCAAGGATTAGGAACCTTCAGTCTGAGGAACACAAAAGTTGTGATTATTTGCCCTGCTAGTCGTAATAAATGGAAAGGACGTTCTAGCTAAATGGCAGAAGGATGTTGCTTTTGAAATAGTAGAAGTCACTATAATGCTATTAGGAAAAAGAAAATATACAAATGTACAGGACCAAATATGGTTGGTCCTGTAATAGCTTTCTGTATGAACATTTGAAAAATATTATCAGTTCTGAGAGTAGGTGTGTAGCTGTGTTGCCAGCATCATATCTAGAAACGAAAGATGGAAAGAGAGAGAAGAGATAGTTGCTGTATGCTCTGCTGCAAGGACAGAGGCTACCACTGCAAGTTGTAAATATTAAAGCATAGCTGTCAGTCAGAGGGAATGACCCACTTGGGCCTTGTTGGACTGCCTGATGGAAAACTACTCTGAGACAGAAAAAGGACTTCATGTCTATGCCCAGTAATAGTAGCCATCACCGCATAGAAAAAGTGAGCTCTGCTTTACCCGGGCAGGGTTGGTATTTCTGAAAACAGTGTGTCCCTTGGAGTGAGCAAACAATCTCCAGTAAGAGATATCATCTACAAAAATCTGGACTGAATCATTTATGTTTCCATAACTCAAAGGAAAGCTATATTACATAGGCTGTATTGAAGTGTAAGATTAATAAGCTTAGGTAAGCGTGTAAGCTTTTTGATACTTGAAACTAATTTTCTATAATGCTTTGTTAAATTTGCTGAAAAAAGACTTCTAGATTCACTTGCTGACTGGTTTTTAAAAGGCTATTCGTCTATGTCATGGCCACCTGAAGGAGAGAAGAGTTTGCACTTAAGCCTTCATGGTAATATGTGCTTTGATAGACAAGCTAAAGTAAATGCGGCTGCAGCCTTGTAAAATGTTATTGCTCTCAGGTATTAACAGGCTTCTTTTGGAAGTTACTGTTCTTTGCAGCAGAACTGGCAGCACACACATACAGCAGTCACACCAGTGCTGTATTTCAACTATGGCAGCAATTTCCCCAGCATTTTGTCTTAAAATGTCCAACTGAAGGCAGTTTTGCATTAAGGCATGTTGTGATCTGGACGGGTGGGCAAGTGGCCACACATTCTGTTCCACTGAGTCTGCTGTGGCCGATGTACCAGTGGGCAGAGCAGGATGGGTGCAATCCTGTACTATTTCCAAGTGTTTCAATGTGAAAACAGTGATAATTGTAAAAATTGGTTTAAGGGCAAGTGAGGCAGTTACCTGTCTACACTGCTGCATGTGGTTTAAATATTGAGGCTAAGCACAATTTTAAGATAAGCTGAAGTATGACACCCACGCTAGTGCTGCACTCATGTTAGGCTGGAGCATTTTTGGAATTGTAACCACTAGTTCTTACCCCAAAAAATCTTGTTGGAATTAGGTGGGCTTTCTGGGCATAGACAGGGAATTACAGCGACAAATTTAGGACTAAGATTTTGTTAGCCCCTCTTCTACATAAGTTTGCCTGTACCCCAGACCAAGGCGCTGGGCCTGGATATTTTACTATCTTTGGCCAAGGTACTGTTGGATGAGTACAGGTGACACTGGTAATGCAGCTGAGCAGCAGCCAGACTTACCTCTGCAAAGGAAATAAATCCTAATAATTAGAGATTTGACAAAATATACAAATAGAGCAACAGAGGAACAGAACCTTGAAATGCTGACACAGAGAGTGAAAATAGGAATGCATGGCTTAATGATCAACAGCTTCAGTGGCAGATTATTTTGCAGTTATGTGATCATCACTCTTCTGTGAGTTTCCATTTCTGAGATGTGATTTTTAGGCATTGTGTTTATATATAGCGTTGCACACAAACATCACAAATTTTTACAAATTTCATACATAGGCAGTTACGATGAGTTTTAGCTTCTGCCCTTCGTAGGTATGCATGATGCAAATCTGTATGTAATCTGCATGCTGTGCAGATGGCAACTACATTTCTGATCACAAATTTTATGAAATAAGTGAAGGAAGGCTGGCTGGCTTAGCCTGCACTGTACCATGACTCATAGGAGTCTTCCCATTTGCCTCAGTGAATGTCTGTAGGGAAAGAATGCTGGCTGCATCTTTTAAATTACGGAGCCAAGTATTGGAAGAGAGGATCTTTCCCAGAGCTGCTCGTGCCTGTGTCTCTAGAGACAGCTGTTTAAAAAATAAAACAAAACAAAAAATACTGGCAGCATAAAATCTTAGAAGTCGGAAAGGAGCCCAGTGTTCAGTTTGATAATAAGCGCCATCAATTTTGGATATTCACAGGATTATGTTCTGTGTCTCTACAATTAAAAAGAAAGTAAGAAAAATGCATCATAGAACATTAGCATAATTGTCATAATGCAAAGGCTTTGCATGCAGTCTGTTAGTATTTTCCTAGCTATCCGACTTGTGCTAATTAGCAAAGGAGCAATTTCTGCATGATTTATTAGATAAACGCCACATTTCAAAACCCAAATCTGCAGAAATAAGGGCAGAGGTTCTCCAGCTCATGAAAGGAAACAGAAACTCCTTGAATTTTCTGTAATTTGAGGACATGAAAGTAGTCATTAATGAAAGATAACAAATTCAATTGAGAAATACACAGAAACAAGTGGAAAGAGGATGGTCTTGGAATCATGGAATCATTTAGGTAGAAAAGACCTTTAAGGTCATCAAGTCCAACCGTTAACCTAACACTGCCAAGTCCACCACTAAACCATGTTCCCTAAGTGCCACATGTCTATACCTCTAGGGATGCTGACTTCACAGCTTCCCTGGGCAGCCTGTTCCAGTGCTTGACAGTGCTTTCAGTGAAGAATTTTTTCCTAATATCCAATCTAAACCTCCCCTGGTGCAACTGAAGACCATTTCCTCTTGTCCTATTACTTGTTTTTTAGGAGAAGAGACTGACACCCACCTTGCTACAACCTCCTTTCAGGTAGTTGTAGAGAGTGATAAGGTCTTCCCTGAGCCTCCTTTTCTCCAGACTAAACAACCCCAGTTCCCTCAGCCATTTATCACAGAACTTGTTCTCTAGACCCTTTACCAGCTTCACTGCTTCTCTTTGGACACACTCCAGCACCTCAATATCTTTCTTGTAGTGAGTGGCCCAGAACCGAACACAGTATTTGAGGTTACAGCCTCACCAGTGCTGAGCAGAGGGGGACGATCACTTCCCTTGTCCTGCTGGCCACACTATTGCTGATACAAGCCAGGATGCTGTTGGCCTCTTTGCCCATCCAGGCACAAGCTGGCTCATGTTCAGCTATCTGCTGACCAACACCCCCAGGTCCTTTTCCACTGAGCAGCTTTCCAGCCACTCTTCCCCAAGCCTGTAGCATTGCATCGGATTGTTGTGCAGGACCTAAGTTCAGGACCCCTCAGTTTGCCTTGTTGAACCTCATGCAACTGGCCTTGGCCCATCAATCCAGCCTGTCCACATCTCTCTGTAAAGCCTTCTAGACTTCCAGCAGATCAACACTTCTGCTCAACTTGGTGTCTTCTGCAAACGTACTGAGGGTGCACTCAATACCTTCATCCAGATCATGATAGAGATAAGACACTAAGGCCGCTCAAATCTGATGTTCAATCTAATTTGAAAAAAGTTTGTATAAGTACTGGTAAAAGTATAGCCATGGCAGCATTGAGCTTAGCTTTCACTAGTCGTAAAAATGTTTACCTAAACCTGCAATCTTTGAAGCTTGAACTGGACTTCCCTTTGTCTTTGCCGGCACGGTATGGTTTTGAGTTAGGTAATATCAGCACTGCCTGATTCTGTCTGCAAGACCTGTAGTGTCTTAAGGACTGTTACAGCTGGATGCTGGAGTGTCCAAAATAAACGATGGCACGGAAGGTGCTATTCTGAAAATGTACTTCCCAGTGGATCATTTTCTGAACTGCAAATTGGGTCTATGTTTAAGGCCTGTTCCAAAGATGTGTTTTGATATGATAACATTGTCACGTTACGTTTCTTTTGCTACACTCCCTCTATATAGACAGATGAAGATTACCGTCTGTGGGTATTTTGATAGATTTATTTTTGCTGTCATTTTGCTGATGTTGGAAATATTTTTATTTACATTACAAAACCAAGCATTATGATCCAGTTTGACCAGAGAGACTAAATATAAAGAGAAGATGACAGCGTGCTTTGTTAGCTTGGACACTCCACCACAGTCTCATTAAGTCTCTGGTTGGAGGTGATTCCCATTCAGCTGTCATGCAGCACAGCCGGAATGAGTTCAGTGTCTGTCCACATCTGTGCAGATATTCATATTGCCAAAAAAATAGAAGAAAAAGGAGGTGGAGAACAAGGAGGAGGGAAATATGCCTAAAGTTACATGCTGGATTACTCGTGAAGCTATTGTGTTAGTTTAGTCCTTTCTCAGTGATGCCACATTGTCTTCTACTGCCTTTTTACTCTGCTAACCTTTATACAAAACTCAGTCCCTTCAACTCTTTCATTATTTTAGTAGCTGTTCTCCAAATTACTTCTAATTTCTCTATGTATTTTTTTTTTGTGGTGTTCAGGTACCCAAACTGACTGCCATAGTTTAAATTAAATTACACAAGTTATTATACCACAGACAGGCTCACATTGGAGGCCTATGATAGGATACCCTTAGGAGTGGTTAGCACTTTGATTGCTATGTTGTATTATACAGTTATATTGGACTCAATGTTTACTAGCACCTCTAGCGTTTTATTGTACTATAGCAGTTATTTTGTAAGACAAGATCTCTTGTAAATCAGCCTTCCAGCTGTATTCAATTCTACTTTTCTAGTTTTAATTTCCTTATGTTGCCCAGGTTTGTTTATTGCTCAATACAATGTTCTTGCATTGTTTTTCCAGTATCATCCAAAAATAATCAGTTTTTATTCTTTTATTTTTACTCATTCATGTAGTATATTTCTTCTGGAACAAGTCGTTACAAACCGTATTTAAAGACAAATGGTTACTATCTTCAAGTCTGCCAAGTATAGATTGTGTTGGAATTACATGGACATGTTTATTGCATAGATAATAGTAAATCTAATAAATCCTAATAAATCTAATCTAATAAATGTAATAAAGTAAACTTTACTGGATGTATACTGGGCTGCATCAAACGAAGCGTGACCAGCAGGTTGAAGAAGGTCATCCTGCCCCTCTACTCTGCTCTTGTGAGACCTCACTTGGAGTACTGTGTGCAGTTCTGGTATCTTCAAAATAAGAACGACATGGAGCTGTTGGAGCAAGTCAAGAGGAGGGCCATGAGGATGATCAGGGGGCTGCAGCACCTCTCATATGAAAACAGGCTGAGAATGCTGGGGTTGTTCAGCCTGGAGAAGAGAAGGCTGCGTGGAGACCTCATAGCAGCCTTCCAGTATCTGAAGGGGGCCTGTAAGGATGCTGGAGAGGGACTCTTCATTAGGGACTATAGTGATAGGACAAGGGGTAATGGGTTCAAAGTTAAACAGGAGAAGTTCAGGTTAGATATAAGGAAGAAGTTCTTTACTGTGAGGATGATGAGGCACTGTGAGGATGATGAGTCACTGGAACAGGTTTCCCAAAGAAGTGGTAAATGCTGCATCCCTGGTGGTGTTCAAGGCCAGGCTGGACAGAGCCTTGGGCAACATGGCCTAGAGAGGCATCCCTGCCCATGGCAGGTGGATTGGGACTAGGTGATCTTAAGGTCCTTTCCAACCCAAACAATTCTATGATTCTATGTTTTCTTCTGAACAATGAAATTCTTGCATCCATAGTAGGGAATGTATGTATATTTATAAGTATTTCCCTAAAATTTTACTTCAGCTCAAACTCACATAGTAGATGTTATTCCTGAATGTTTGTAATGCTGTAGTGCCCAGCCTTAAACCCAAATCTTTCTGTGCTGTGCAAAACGGTAAAGAGGAAAGAATTGAAGAAGAGTTGGTAGTTGACAGGATAGCATTAGATTTGAGATCTCGATAGTTTTGTTTAGAAAATTTTGTTTATATTGGACCATGTTTCTTTGCTGGTAAAAGGCTCTTGCAAAAGGTTAATGGACATTTATAGTTAAAGAATCACAGTAATACTCGTCTCTTTTTAGAATATGGAGAACTTCCAATGGTCCAATGATGTGTTTGGAGATGTGGATGGAGTGATGTACTTCACTCGTAAGAGAGAAGTAGCAATACATTTATTGCTACAAAACCGTGATTTAACAAAATTTGATAGTAAATACAACAGAGATTTAACAGGATTTGATGGCAAGGTACACTTGAGTATTTACTGGACAGAAGCCAGGATCAGACAAAATTGTCAGGAAGACCCTCCCGTTGAGTCATGAGGCTCAGAAAGGTCCCCCTTACATTCTAAATTCCTTCTCTGAGAGGAGTCTAGATACATCTGGACCAGACTTAGTCTCAGACTTGGTCAACAGTTTGTGTCTAAAGGATTATATATGTGCAGTCAATCTTTTATATCCGTTAGCTAAGATTTCCAAAGTTTAGCATGCTATTAATCACTTACCGAGAATCTTGTGGCAAGGCACCTCTCATCCTCAAGGAGTAACCTTGAGAGGTGTCTCCACTCAAGTGAAGATCATGGCCTGTAGCCCTGTGCCATGCAGGAGAGCTCAACTCAAGGTCCCTTGGCTGTCAACTATGTATGGAGTAAAGTAATTGATTCATAGACATGTTTGCATACTGACTATAGAAACTTGGCTTGCATTGGACCTTGAGCAGGACTATGGTTGGGCAGGGTGGTGCACTTGCTCAGATTAGCCTTTGGCTATAGTGTTGTTGTCCATCTCCCAGGAAT
Organism: Strigops habroptila; assembly: GCF_004027225.2. Classification (NCBI taxonomy): domain Eukaryota; kingdom Metazoa; phylum Chordata; class Aves; order Psittaciformes; family Psittacidae; genus Strigops; species Strigops habroptila. Next base: position 17,884,287 of record NC_044279.2, read on the forward strand.
TGAGTTGGATGGTTGCATGTGGCATCACAACTCACACACATTCATTACCACCACAGCTGATGGTTGCCACTTGAACAGAGTTGGGAAGTAAAGGTCAGGTTGGGGGAGGGGGCACACCACTACAGGAGATGAAGTTAATAAGGATTTAATTTTTTTTTCTCATTATTTGTGTTCAAACTAAATTATTTTATTATTTTTCTTGTGCTTCTGCTCACTAGTTACAGCACAAAGGGATTGAGTGGTGGTGTTTCAGTTTCTTGTGGTCTTATTCTTGCCTTGAGTATCGGGAAATGCCTGGTTAATGGACTGAGACTTCCAAATGTGACTGTAGGTGGGGAAAGAGGTTTTACATTATACAGTGCTCTAAGATCTGTGTTGATTCCCAGTGATTTGTATGAATTCCAAAACTGTAAGAACTTTGAAGTATTATGATTATTTTTTTTTAATAATTTCTGAAAGGTTTTGTGCTTTTATGTTCATCTTTTGAAAGTTAAAATCCCTCATGTTAGCAGGACTGGTATTTTCTGATATTTTTATATAACATACATATAAAGAATAGAAGTAAGATATGAAAACCTATAACACTGAAGAGATAGATAATGAATAATCAGCAATAAGTTATTTGGAAACAAATGTGCCTAACCATTCTATCTTTGAAGTTGAGATTTTTATGAGTTGTTAATGGAGAGAGTTAAGCAAATAGTCTTTTGACATGAATAGTAAAATATACTTAGTAAGACTCAAATATATCTTCCAAACAGCTAATTAAATGAAATTTTATTAAACTACTCAGGAGTTACTGTCTTTGGATCATGAAAAAAAAAAAAAATCTCTCAGGAGTATTCCACACATTTCAATGAAATTCATTCACATGTTTTAAATCTGGCTATGAGTGTTCACATACTATAACTCACTGCATAATTCTGTGCGTTCCATAAATGGAATGAATATTTTAAAGTGGTACATATGTGGATTTGGAAGAAAAACTGAGCTGTCACTAACGGAAAATTTATGCTGGCAACTGTGATAAAGTATCACATTTAAAAGGATTTGGGGGGAGGTTGTTTTGTTGCTTTTTGACTTTGAGATTCTGTGACGATGAGAACCACTGAAGCATATTGCACTGATTAAATGTAGTATTTTGGAGTCTCAAATGTCACAAAACATATGGAATACTAGGAACATTCATCACTATTTGAAGGGACTGTCTAAAGCCTTGATAGCCTCGTCTAATGATGATGCCAGTAAAATAGTCAGTGAATGATATGAAGATCTGGAGGCATTAAAAAAAGTGAAATAATATTGCAACCAAGAGTGTTAGGCTGCTGTAGAATCACAGCTTCTTCTTCCTCCTCCTGCTTATCCTTCTCTTTCGAAGGAAGAACTAAGATTGTGGTCAGGAAAAGCTGTTAGTCTTATCCTACCAATACACAGACATTGTATTTGCATCTGTGTTTGGGATTTTAAAAAACAAACTTTGAAAGCAAGAGGGAATGGCCACAAATTTTGTTGTAGTGAGGGCAGACTTGAACATGTGACTATTACTATTGCTAAATCGGCAATCTCAGTAAGTGGTAGCAGTGATCAGTCTAATTTTGGTGCAGAAGGGAAAGACTGTTGTGACATTTCAAAATGTCTGTAGGATAGTGTTAAGGAAGGGGGAGGAGGTAGCTTCCTAGAAGCAGTCCACAAATACAAGCAGACTGTTCAGTCACTCGCAAGACCACATTTTAGATAAAATGGAAATTTGTTCGGTATTAATTGTCAAATGTTTGAAATCCTTATAGGAGACAAAGAAACAGTTTCCTAAAAATACCCTGGTTCCTCTTCCATCTAGTTTCCCACATTGAAACTTTACGTGATGTGAAGGCAAAACTAATTTACCATTCTGTGAGGCAGACATAAACTTTTCGTTTTATGTAAAAAATTACTGAAAGGAGCAAAATGTATGAAAACACTGTTACAAGACAATAGTGAAGAATTTCTAAAATAATGTAATTGGCAAATTGCAATGCTTTATCATATCGTGTTTGTCAGAGGCATCTGACAAAGAGGCAGGGCATCATCATGTGTAATGGTTACTTGAGAAGTGCCACAACTCTGAATGTCCCCCCTTCCGCCGCCTTCCACCAGTTTTTATTGCTGAGCATGATGCCACATGGTGTGGGATATCCCTGGGGTCAGTTGGGGTCAGCTGCCCCAGCCGTGTCCCCTCCCAGCTCCTTGTGCACCCCCAGCCTGCTCGCTGGTGGGGTGGTGTAAGGAGCAGAAAAGGCCTTGGCTCTGTATAAGCACTGCTCATCAGTAACGAAACCATCCTTGCATTATGAGTGTGGTTCATCACAAATCTAAAGCATAGCCCCATATGAGCTACTATGAAGAAATTTAACTTTAAACCAGTCAAAACGAGTAGGGCTTTTAGTTAATGTGTAAGACTTACAGGTTCAAAATTCTGTGCAGGAATATTACAAGCCCTCAGCAAAAATATTTGCCTTCAATAATTTCAGCAGTGCTATTTTGTTTGTGATAATCAGTTGTAGATAAATTCTGTCTTAATTCCATCAAATAATGCTACCTTGTCTTTTCCTGGTGTAGTTTCCATTGAAAACAAACTCTTCAGACCTGAGGAGTCTTAGCTTTGTCTGCACAAACAAGCAAGAATACAATTTGATTACTAAAATAACAGGGATGCTAGGAATCATGTAATTATTGCGTATCAGTCCATTACAAACATACATAAGTAGCAAGACTACCTGTAGCTTTAAAACATTTAAGTAAGATAGAAATTAAGCACCTTCATAAGTTAAATTTATATTTTGATCAACTGTAAGACATAAATGCTTATTTACGTTTCTCTGTATTATATAGATGTAGCACAAAATTTTTTATATTCACTTATGAATTGTTTTCAGTTTAAATTATAGTTCAAAGATGCTTCATAAAAATAGATAAGTGCAATCTAAAAGACTTTCTAAATGCAGTGTATTAATTGACTGCACCCTAACATGCAATTTAACAAATAATTTTGTGCATACATAATGGCAGCTTCTTTAATTTTCTCATAAGGGAAACCAATTTTCTGCCTTCTTGTTCAAGAAATATCTCTAAGTTCTTCTGTATCTGGAAGTAACTAACATTTCTTTGAGCTGCTGAGTAATAGAAGTTAGAAAATAGTGTTTTACATAATCATTAAGCAATTAAGAAAAAAGTTTGCCAATTACATATCTGTGTTAGATACGTATGACAGTATTTGAGGATCTAGACATAGTTCTTCAATAGTTGCAGATTGCAAATACTATTCTGGTTTATAAATTATTGCCATTTATCCTCTGAATAAATCAAAGCACGAAGTGATATACTGATTATTCTGAGCTTTATCATCAAATCTTGTTTATACAGTGAACCTATTGCAAAATAAGCTGGCATATGAAATTCAAACATAGCACATATTCTATGCTGTATTCAGTTAAATTCTAAAGTGAACTAAATTACCTGAATGAAGAAATTTTAGGACTAATGGAATCAGAGTGTCTGTAGGAAAAGCTATTATAGGTTGTTTTCCCTGGCTAGGTAAGCTTTGAGTCAGTAAAGGAGCTGGGTTGAATCTGGGTCATCTAACTCCTGCTTGTGTAGCCAGCTCTTTCTACTAAAAGCCTCTTCTTGTGGAATTACGTGGTGGTTTTCTACATTCACACTGTGATGTTAAAGATTATTATGGGATATCCGTTGTTATGATTTTGTAGTATCCTACTGGGACATCTACTGAGCGAGTAAGTTGCAGTTTTTGAAAAATAAATTATTGACCTACTCTTGTGTTGTGCTTATAGTAATACATGTTCTATATTTTCATTGTTTGACATAGGTAAAGAACACTTTTTTCTAGTATCTGTATTATCATTGGGAGTAAAATAGAGGTCACTTGTGCATTTCCTTTATGAAAGGTGGGTAACAATCCTATTTCGTGGCAGTTCAGGACTGAACAGATAATGTAGACTTTAGAATTAAAAATGTGATTGTGAAATCTGTAGCTAGTGCTGTAGAAAAATCTTTCTACAGATTTTGGACATGGCAGTTGCCAGGTAAATTAAAATTAAAAAAAGGTAAAGTAAAATTTCATAATTGAATGTTGGTGAATACTGATTTCAAGGTACAGGAAAAGGTTTTGGTACCTAAATCCAGAAATCTACATTATGATTTCTTGACTCCTTGTATGTTCCTGGGGAAAAATAGGTGCCTTGGAATGAGATCTAAAGGAAACGGGATAACCACCTGCTTTACCTGCCTGAGACTGCCTATGAGTAGCCTTTAAGAAACAATAAGCACATCTGGTTTGTCTGAAACCCCTCTTCTCCCTGGAAATCAAGCTCTTTGTTCAGATTGTCAAGGGTGTTCAGGATGGAATCTTCCTCCATTTGCCATCCGCAACCTGATAGGTACCACAGCACTTTCTCTGAAGTGCTGATCTATTCTTATTGTTGCTTTTAAAGAGCTGGAAGCAGAGGAGAGATGTGTGTATGTTAATGTGTGTGTGTGTGGGGGGGGCAGTACCTATATTTTCAGTGTCTGAGAGAGATTATGGCTTTTACTGGGCTCAGCTTCTTTTTCACCTTGAGGGGGTTCACTTTCAGCGCTCAGGACAGAGACTGGCGCCAAGCTGTTGCGTAAAATGTGGTGGGACATCCCAGCATAGGTGCAGCTACGTGAAATCAGTTGTTCCTGTGCGCAGCCAAGAACTGCCAGTTTGCAGAGCAAAGAGGGCTGAGAAGCAACATTGAGTCAAGGTCTGCTGATGAAGATTTTTACCTGGGCTGTGGGAGATCTGGCTTCAGTTCCTGTTCCAGCAGCGACAGTTTAGATACAGTCTCTCGTGAAATCAATATAAGGATAGAAACATTCTGACTGAAGCAGCAGTAGAAACAAGGAAGATAAAACTCTAGGTGTCCACAGATGATGAAGTAATGGTAGGCATGATAGAGGTAAAACCCTAGGTGCCCAGAGGTCATTACCTTAAAAAATGAGACACTTACTGAGGCATTTTGACATGTACATTTGGGCACCAAATTCCTGACTAAAACGGACCTAATTCAAATGTATCCTTGTATCAATTCTTTTTTTCTCACCCCTCCCCCTTTTTTTTTCCCTGTATTGTATAAGTATGTATCAAAACTTTGCTTAGATCACCAGTTAGTTCTGTTAAATTAATCTAAACCCTTTCCTTGGTCACTCAGTGTTATTTGATTTAGTCATGCTTCTGAAAGTTCTGGGCTTTTGTTACTAATTCTTGTCTTTCTTTCAAGTTTTTTATTGGAAGGGCCAGATATTGCAAATAAATGAAAACAAAAACACCTGTTGTTCCTTAAGCTCTCTGCTGAGTCACTGTAAGAGATTTCTGTGAAGAAGTTTTCACTTCTTCTGTGTAATATATCAGTGTACCAAAGGCGAAGGCTTTGTTCTTTTCAGTTTATTGCAACCAATCCGATAAGCTACGTGGACACTGACATTAATTTTAACAGTAAAAAAAAACCAAGCAAACCTTTAAAAAACCCCAAAATTAGCAGCAAGAGGGAAAGCAAAAAATCTGTTACAAAGAATGAGTTTATATAGTTGCACAGCTCAGCTATGAAACAGTGGTAGTATCTGGGAGTTCATAAGGTGGTTTTAACATCTACAAATATTTATTTGCAAACTAGGCAACTTTCCTTCCTTATCTGTCTCTCATGTTTGTTATATATTGCCTTTTTATAGTTGTTTGAGATTATAAACATCATTGTATTTTGGAGGACTACTTATGATGCTGACTTTATGCATTTAAAAAAAAAATCTATTCTGTTTTAAAATTAAGATTAAATGAAGCGGTTTCATTACTGTGTCATGAGATCTACCTTTTTTTTTTTAAAGCATTGTGTCTTTTTTGGACTGCTCATATCATCTGGGACAGCTGAAGGACATTTGCTTAGGACTTGTCTATATCTGTCAAGGAATCATAGAATGATTTGTGTTGGAAAGAACCTTTAAAGGTCATCTAGTCCAATCTCCTCTGCAGTGAGCAGGGACATCTTCAACTAGACCAGGTTGCTCAGAGCCATGTCCAACTTGACCTTGAACACTTCCAGGGATGGGGCATCAACCACCTCTCTGGGCAACCTGCTCCAATTTTATCACCCTCATTGTGAAAAATTTCTTCATATATCTAGGTTGAATCTACCCTCCTTTAGTTTAAAGCTGTTACTCTTTGTCCTATCACGACAGGCCCTACAAAAAGCTTGTTCCCATCTTTCTTATGAGCCCCTTTTAAGTATTCAAAGGCTGCAGTAAGGTCTCCCCACAGCCTTCTCTTCCCCAGGCTGAAAACCCCCAACTCTCTCAGCCTTTCCTTATAGGTGAGGTCTTCCATCCCTCTGATAATTTTTGTGGCCCTCCTCTGGACACACTCTAGTGGGTCCATGTCCTTCTTGTGCTGAGGACTCCAGAGCTGGATGCACTATTCCAGGTAGGGTATCACCAAAGCAGAGTGGAGGTGTAACATCGCCTTCCTTGACCTGCTGGCCATGCTTCTTTTGATGTAGCCCAGGATATGGATGGCTTTTTGAGCTGTGGGTACACATTGCCAGCTCATGTCCAGCTTTTCATCCATGAGTACCCCCAACTTCTTCTCCACAGAGCTGCTCTCAACTCACGCATTGTCCAGCCTTTATTGATACTGAGGGTTGCCTCAATTCAGATGCAGGACCTTGCTCTTGTACTTGTTGAACTTCATAAGTTCGCATGGGCCCACTTCTCAAGCTTGTAGAGCAGCATGTGATATTTAAAAATAATCTTGCTGATAGATAAACGTAGTGTTTGTATCTTAAAACCCCAGCAGCACTTCCTTGTTTTTTATATGGTAAATGATAGCATAAAGGCTGTTCTGGACATTGTTTGCAAAGAAAATGAGGTTAATTGCCTGTTTGTGCTTCTATGTTTATTGCACTCATTAAAGCTTGCAGGATGCCCACAATATTCTATATTTAGATAATTACTAGTGCCCTCTCAGAGTCTTATTTGAGGACAGGTTTACAGCGACAACTTTCTGCTTTCAGTGGCAGTAGTTTTCCAGAGAAGGTAATATTCTTGAGCTCAGACAAAAATCCTTGGAATCAAAATCACTTGCAAACTTTACAAGCATTTGGTCAACAGAATTAGGATAACCCTCAAGTACCTATGTTCCCTAACTGCTTGTTTTGTTTGAAAAGAAGTGAAAAACCCCCCACATTTTACTGTCTTAGACTCACAAAGAGGATAGCCATTTTTCACTACAGGCGTTCTGAAGGAATGCAGTATAGATGAACTGTGATTAAAAAAACCCAAAATTATTTTGGCTATTTATAGACTTACATGATGGAGGTTTGGTTTTGTCTTATTGCTTAGTAAAATGAAGCAAATGAAAACTGTATTTGATTTTGAATAAGCCCCTTTCTTAAGTAACCTCAGAAGCCTAGAATTGCCTTCTTCAAGACAGGTTTTAACATGCTGTTTTCTGGATGCCCACTGTTACTAGCATATCTGGTTACCATGTAGCAATGCAGAACATTCCTGGCATGCATTTTTGTAATATGCACATTAAATAGTAAAAAAAATATTTTTTATTAGAACTTCTCTGTTCAAATCAGGAGGTAATTTCTAAAATCTTGGAGTGGCTAAGGTAGATAATGCTGCTTTGTTGGGAACTGTGTGAATTGAGGTATATTTCAATATAGGCTGATGAAGTGATGCCATGGAGTTGCATTGCTCGCTAGTCTTCCTTAAGTGATAATCCAGAGACACAGCTAAGTATGAAAGTTGTTTCACAAGAGCATTTTATGTGATTCAAGTTTCAGTTTTAAAATATGCTGGTTAAATGGTTTTAAAATTTACACTGTATGTCCTACCATAGAAAAAAGCTTTCAGTGTCTAACTGTTTCACACTATTTCTGTGCTGGTAAATCCTGCAGCATGGCATAGGCTAAGGTCACTCAATTTTTAGGTAGGTTTGCTGCTGCACAGTAGGAAGCAGTGCTACAATTCCAGTTGTATTTGCCCAGCAAAGCTGGCTGGGAATAAGGAGGTGATTGTTTGCCACCTGGTATTACATGGAAGACCAGGAGAACACTAAGAAAGATGGGCTCTCCTCAGGTGTATGGTGTGCATCACATGGCTGGGAAACAACCTACTTCTCTGCATGGGTTTGCATTTTCATCAGTTAAGCTATTTGTTGACAAATTTTGCATGGGTTTGGTATTTTTCATAATTATAGACCAAAAATGCTACATCGCTGCTGTTTTCTGGACTGAACATGTGTAACCTTGACTTTGATTATTCAGTAGTGTCATGAAATGATTTCCTAGCCCTGCTGAGCCTGGTTTGAAGAAAGTTCAAAAGTTCTGAGGCTCAATAGTTCTTCTGCAGGCTTCAGGCACACAGACTGTATGTGCAATAAATGAAGGCAGCTGACAGAGGCCAAAAGATTTTATGTGACTGGGTGATTTTTGTTTTATATAGTACCTTATAAAGCAGGTGTCCTTATTGTTTTCACAAGCTTGTAACCTTTTAATTTTTTTATCTCTATTATTGAAAATACTGAGGTTTTCTTCTTTTCACAAGGTTTTCTGAGTGAACCTTTAGCTTATTCTTGAATTGTTTAAAAAGATTATTTCCTCTTCTAATGAAAGAATGTGTATGTTTCTGTGTGCATGTGTGTGGGTCTGCAAGTTTATGTGCTAAAAAGAGTAGCAAAAATGTCTGATGTCTGTTACAAACTGAAATTAGATATTGCTTTGCTGGGTTTAAAAAAAAATGTCTCATGAAGTAAAGAGTTGCTCCGGGGTGTTCTCAGTAAATGCTTACAATACTTTAGGCTGTAGCTTCCCACTAAAATCAGTGTTTCCTTCATGAATTTCCCATCTTGCTTTGAAAATCGTGTAGTAGAGGCAGAGCATAGGATATTTCTACTCTCCTCTTAGTTGAGGTTAACTGAACTACTTGAGTCCCTCATAACTTTCAGTTTTTCTGTGTTGGTGTGCTGGTCCCTGGTAGAGCTTCACACTGAGATATTTCAGTGTGAAGACAGCTTTATTTTGCAGAGAGGGTCTAACCACTGTAAGTATTTCTTTCTTGGTATTCTGTGTATGCCAGGAGAGCTTTGTGTGAACCAATTTTAGTTTCTGGATGAGAGGACTAGCACATTTTTTTACTAACCCTTCTTGCAGAAGAACAGAGGAACTAAGCATACAAAATGTTGAATCATTTAAACATTAGCATGTGTTTGAGACTTTTGTTTCATTCTACAGCACTGACTAAAATCTGAACCTGCAATGAAAAAAACAAAAATATCTATTCCCTATACAATGATACGGGGAAGTGGCATCTGGTGCTTGCTCGGGTAGGCCAGATTTGGAGAACACAATACAAACCAAAGTATCAGCAGAAGGGAAAAATTTCCTTTCTTCAGTTTCATTTACCTTAAAATCATAGAATCATAGAATGGTTAGGGTTGGAAAGGTCCTTAAGATCATGTAGTTCCAACTCCCCTGCCATGAGCAGGGACACCACACACTACAAGATTTGGAATTGGAAGGTGAATCAAACTCATTTTAATGTTGCTGTCATTAGGTGAAAGGAATTTATGCCATCTCTTCTTTTAGAAGGGGGGAGAGGGGGGAGAGAGGGAAAATTAACATATAGGTAATACAAAGCTTAAGAAAAATCAATTTCATGTTAATTTAAGACCTTTGCAAGCTTTTATAAAGCCTGTAAATTCAGGAGTTGTGTCTAAAGCAAGTATGATGTTTTTTGGATAAATATGTAAACAACCCCCACTTTTTTTTTTCCTTTAATGAATACAATAAAAAAAAAATTAAAATCAGAAAATGCTGCCAGAGTCATACATCTGCAACCTTTGTGTGGATTTAAAAAGTACATTTTTCCTGTTGAGGCTTTCTTTGTATTTCAAATGATTAAATTTTAAGTCTTTCACAACCTGACACTTGGTTAGAGAATGGATTTTTCAAGTCTGTGACCGCATCTTGCTATCACTTTGTTCTTCGAAGCAGGAAAGGAGCTGAATGTACAAGACCCAGCTTTTCTAAATTCTCCAGCAATCTGAATTCTTGTGCATTCTTATATTTTGTCTACTCCAATCAATCTTAACTGACTGGTAGTCTACAGTAATAATACAGCTGTCATGCATATATCCAGGCTGCAAAGAGTGTAAGCAAGTTCTTACTGCATCTCATTAGCTGGGGTCAGATGAGGATGGGGAGGGAAAAATTTCACCATTGTATTACTTAGTATTTTGAGAGAAGTGATGGTTTTTTTCCCCCCTGGATATTAAATAGTTACCATTAGATGGTTATCTGGTAATTCCAGCACCTGGGCGATGTCTTCCTGTGAAAATTGGAACTGTTTCTCATAGGGTATTATTCCCCGCACTTCCATAAAAATTACAGTTTACTGTATTAGAAACATATTTATGAGGAAGATAGGAAAGATTTAATAGAAGTGGTCCAAGGTAATAGATAAAATTAGAGAACTGCATAATGCATCTGATAAATAGCACTTTTCTGCTGTAAAGATGCTCATGTAAAATTCACATATTCTTCATGGAGCAACAATATTTTTATTCCTAGTGCTGTAACTAGACATGTCTTTCATTGGAAGGATATTTTGAAATATTATTTCCTCATACCACAGTTTTTTTCTGATTACAGGCTGGGATTTTTTCTCCTGTCAGTAACATTGTGAAGTAACAATCTGCTGAAGTCTCAGTTGTACCCTCATAAAGCAGTGAAGTTGTCCCATTTCTGTCCCTAAAGCTAACCTCTTGAAAAATATATTCTTTTCTTCTTTGCCAACGTGAAGCTAATGAAATGACCTTCATCTAAAAAGCGGCCTAAAAGTCAAGTTAGTGGCATGGTGTACAATGTATATTCAGGCAGTGGTAGTCAGTGATACTTCCTGAGAAGTGTTCCCCTTCCTGCAGCATGGGCTACCAACCCCTACATCCCTGGTGACTGAGATACAGATGTGTTGTTATTAGATAATACTCTGCCCACAACCTGTAATATGTATGTACTCACGGTTTCGTGAGTGGTAACTCAGAGGATATAGTCTGATTGGAAATATGCATAAGAAACAATGGAGCATGTTTTGCTAAATATCTCATTTTCTGTCACTTCCCAGTATTCTCATTTCCCAAACAGATTCTTCTTCATAGATCTGCGACTGTCTGTTTTTCATGCATAGCAACCTCCATGGCTTTTGAATCAAAGAGAAATATGCTGCAGAAGTACCTTTGTGTTTTGGGGGTATTCTTTTTTTCATATATCTTCTCTTCCAAAACACAACATTGCTGGAGTGTATTGATTTGCTATGGGGAATATTTGCATAATAACTTTAATAACCAACTGAAAGTGATCCTTAGTACTGACTACGCACAATATTAATAGTTCTAGTCTGTGCGTTTTTCATTTTTTTTTATTACTTTTTGAATCTTCTCTAGAATAGGATTATATCATTGCTAAAATAAATAACATTGCAAGTTGCTTTTATTGACCTCTGGTTTAATTTTAATGAACTGAAATGTAATTAGAAAGTGTTTGTTATCTTATGCCAACAAAGTACCAATCATGAACTGAAGACTGACATTGGAGTGGACAGTTTGTGATTATAACTGTATGTCAAGATCTTCATTAAGATGCACATTAACTGAACATAATTGACTGTAAGGCAGCTGGACAGTGGTAAAATATTTACTAATGAACCTCTTCACTGCAGTATTTTCTGCCTCAAGGAGAACAATAAAAGCGTCCATATTTTCTTTTAATACCCTTTAGTAAATGCTGCCATATTAGCAAGCAAAATTATATGATCACGAGGGCTTCATAGTTTCTGCTTCTTCAGTTTGCTAGGGCTATTAGTTCAAAGACTGAAAATTTATGAGGAAATAGAGCAAAGAGTTCATTGTAGCTGAGGTCTCTTGTGCCTGTTTCACTCATAATCAAAATTTTAAGAGCAAACAAAAATAATAGCTGATTTTATTCCATTAAAAGTTGGAATCCAACAGCAATTTTCAATTTGTTACAAGTAACTGTGCATCCTTTTAGGAAATAACTGCCATCCATCTGAACAGAGGCTTTGTTTGGTCAGCATCTTCTTAAAAAAATTATATAGAGTCTGGGAAAGTGTCTCATATGATGTTGTATTATGTTGTTTTTCATTATTTTATAACTATTTCAAAGGTAAGTGGTTTTAGACTAATGTGTCAGAGATATTTGATGATGTCTAGCCATCAAATTAGTTTCTTTTTTTTTGTACCAAATGTGTGAATATACCTTTTAGTGGTGAGGTACTTGAAAATCTATCAGCAAGAACACCTCAAGTTTATAGTGCATCATCTAGTAGTTGTTTCAGAGTTATCTTTGGAATAATGTATTTTTGAAATCTGAATTTATATGACCTTTTCATAACATTGTATCTGTAGAATATAATGGACTAGAGGCAACAAATCTATGGTTATTGGCTCTTTGGATTATGCAAGAATTAAACCTCTCAACAGCAAAGGAATGAAGATCTCAATTTTCTTTAGGAATCATAATTACATAATTGCACATAAAAAGTCTGTTGCAACAAATGAGAAACAATGTAATAGTGTTGTGTTTATTATCACCAGTTTCCACCGTAATCTCCCTTATGCACTTTCATTAGAAAGTGTTATCGGCATAATATACTAGAGCATAAGAATGGCTGTAGTCACCTAAAGTATTTGGTGTTACTGCCCCTCTAGTTCTGATTACATAGATCTTCACACAGGCCTGTAATATTCCTGTGTTAAATAAAGAACAACTAAACTTCACCAGAGTGATTTTGGAACAGATATCCCATTCTGCACTGTGAGTTTTGAGTGGGTTTTGTTGGACTTTGCTGAATTTTAAAACTTGATGGGAAAATTTATTCCTTCAGCTGAAGCCAACTATCATTGATAATTTATGTTTTGTTCTTTGAGTGGTGTTTTCCGGCTTCAGGACAGACATTACTTCCTTGAATTTAGATTTTTGAGAACAGATTAATAGAATAATCTCCTGGAAAGGATTTGCCCTGGTATTTCTTGCAGCTTGATGTAAATAGCTCTATTTAGTACAGATAGTATGGAAACAAACCAAAAGGTGTTGGTTTTTTCCCCTGCTTTTGTGGTTCCTTCAGCTCAGAAGCTTCAGCTCAGATGTACCATCTGTTGGATATTTTCCATGTTTGCTTTTTGGTTTTGTGGTTTTGTTGGGTCGTTGGTTGTTTTTTTTTTTGTTAGGTAGATTTTCCTTTAACCCTTTATATTTTCTGATATGGTTTATTTTCATAAAAGAAGCCAGATGATTTGTCCCAGTTCACTTTGCAAGTTAGTGCCATAAGAACCCAAAATACTCTTATTTTTATTTTTTGTTTGTGTTGGTTTGGGATTTTTTTCTTGCTTTTGGTGATAATTGGTATAAACAGACTTTCTTTTTTTAAAATATGGGGCACCATTTTGAGAGAATCTTCATGCTCAGCTCTCCTCTCTTTAAAAAAGGTGTTGTGATATGACTGCACATTGTTAGAATTATGTAATCACCATGAATAGTCAGGTCTGGAAAAATTCAAAGTAACCATCTTAATCTGCATGCTGAATATGTGTGGAATGGACTAAGAAGATGTCACGATGTATTGTGTACACAGGACATCTGTGTAAGTAAATGTAGAAACAATGATTAAATGGATTATATATCTCAAAGTATGTACTGTCATATATTGTGTCCTTGTTTTTTTGTTTTGTTTTAAATAAGATGTTCTGACATTTAGGTATTTGAAGAGAAGATTTTATCTTTATTTTATTTTAATTTTTTTTTTTTTTTAATATAGTAGCTTTTTATTCTGGCTGTATATTACTGTTATTCTCTAACTTGCATTAGACCATCCTCAGTCAGCAGTTAGGAATGAAAAAGGCTGTGTTTCTTGTCAGTTATTATGGTGCAAGTCCTGACTTTGCATGAAAGTCAGAGGAGCTGGCTTCTTCTACCCCAGGGAAGCTTTGGCAGGATTATGTAAGGCTCTTCTTCCTCTGTTTGCATCCGTTCATCCTTGTGAAGACTTGGTACAATACATTTCCCATCACTCCTTCAGTGTAAGGATTCTACACAGGAAGCACAGGCAGCACTAATTTCTGTGTTAGGGTTATTCAAGCCATCTTCAGAGAATCATAGAATGGTTTTGGTTGGAAGAGACCTTAAAGATCATCTAGTTCCAACCCCCTGGAATGAGCAGGAACACCTTCCTCTAGACCAGGTTGCTGAAAGCCCCATCCAACCTGGCCTTGAATACTGCCAGAGTTGGGGAAGCCACAGCTGTTCCAGTGTCTCGCCACCCTCATAGTGAAGATTTTTTTTCCTAATTCTTGTTGTATCCCTCTAAAGCATCAGTGAAAACTGAGTCCTGGAAATCAAAAGGAGTTCCAGCATTTGAGAAAGAAAAAATATTGTAGGTGTTACCCTAGCACTTTCTTTTCCATAGCTCAAAGACAAATAGCTCCTTAAAATACATTATTACCTTGTGCTCTTGTGAGAGTGGTACCCTTCAGAACACTATGACATTGCTTTGAAGAGAGAACCTAAATATTAGTGTTTGTTTTAAAGAAGCAATCTAATTTCTGCTTACTTTGTTTGAATAACAAAAGGAGAGAGAAAAGACCCCGATTATCTGTACCATGGAGAAAAAAGTGATCTTTCATCTGCTACCTCCTACTCATCTCATGAGTAGTTGTCCAGATTCACTGCTTGAAAGATTGGCCTTTTCTTCAGATATATTCTATCTGTATGAATGAATAAAAAAACACAGAACACAAAACACCCACCCCAGAGAACAACAGGAATTTCCAAAAATAGCTGGTATCATGACATTAATACTCTTGCAGTCTTGTGTCTGTCAGTTGCTCGGTTTATAAGGTTTGTTCACTATTATTTGTTTTTCTGGTAATATTTTTCCTGTACCAATATTATGGTAATCTCTTTAAACAGTTGATTCTGAATGACCTAATTTTTAAACTGCTGAGCATTTACTGCTCATACTGAAGAAAATCTGATTAAGAAAAAAATGTCTGTTCTGCAACTGTGTGGGGTGAGGATGTTTGTGTTTGTGTATGTGTCTCCTGTAAATGCTCCCTTGTATGTTTTTAATGAGATTCAGAATTGCTCTTCATTTTGGGGTTCTTGAGACTTTTTTTCTTCTTTTCCTGTGAGAAATAGGTTAGTTATGCTTTTGTTCTGGAAAGAGTAAAATCATTTTAAGAAGAAGAAATGATGGGTGGAAAAGGACAACTTTTCAAATTGTCAGATGACAATTTAAACTGTTACTTACTTAGTTTCATAGAATTATAGAATCAGTCCCAGGGGATTCGTGTCAGCCAGGCTCCTAACCAGACCAAAGTCTGCCCTCAGAATTCAAAGGTGTCTGCTCTGCTAACCACTATCATTACTTCTCTGAGCATTGAAAACCATGTGTCCATGATGCCAACTATGTCATTGTTTTCCTACTGCTGAATGGCTTCCAGCTCCTCCTGTTTGTTGTCCATGCCGTGTGCAGCGTAGATGCACTTCAGTTGAGCTATTGATCCTGCTACCTTATTGGGGGGAGAAGTCCTAATTCCTGCGACCATTTTCAGGCACTTCCAAGGATTCCAACACATCAGTAACCCTTGGGTCTTTGCTGCTGCGTAGATGTCCAGAATCATACAATCATGGAACGGTTTGGGTGGAAGGGACCTTAAAGATCATCTAGTTCCAACCCCCGCCCCCTGCCATGGGCAGGGACACCTTCCACTAGACAGGCTGCTCAAAGCCTCATCTAGCCTTGCCCCATCTCCTGCCTCCACTGAGATGGCAAACTAAAGGACCTTGCTAGCACACTGTCCCTCAAACATTTGTGTGCCACCCCCAGACTTATCTCTAAAGAGCCTGGTTTTATCCCTTTCCCCCTTCAAATCTAGTTTAAAGCTCTTTCAGTGAGCCCTGCCAACTCCTGTGCAAAGGTCCTTTTCCCCCTTTGAGACAGGTGTACCCTGTCTGTTGCCAACAGGCCTGGTGTCCTATAAACTGACCCATGATTGAAAACTCAAAAATTCTGCTGGTGACACCAGGCTTGGGGGCAGGTATTGATCTGCTGGGTCTTCCTGTTTGTTCCCTCATCATTCCCTGCAACTGGAACAGTAGAGGAGAACACTACTTGTTCTCTGATCCATTAACCAGTAACTACCTGTTACTGATCCATTAACCAGCCATCCCAAGGCCCCGACATGTCTTTTGAATGCCCTCAGACTTCTTGTTGCAACTTCATTGTTGCCTACCTGAAAAATCAATAATGGATAATAATCTGATGGCCGTACCAGCACAGGAAGCTTTCTCTGCATGTCTTTAACCCAGACCCCAGGGAGGCAGTGGATGGCCCTAAGAAGTGGGTCTGGTCTACATATTGGGGCCTTCTGTTCCCTTCAGAAGGGAATCTCCTATGACAATGACCCATCTCTTCATGGAAGCAGTTTTGATGCAGGACGTATGCTGACTTAACCTCGGCAACATGTCCAAACTAGATGAACCATCATCCTCGTTATTGTTCTGTTCCACTTGCAGAGCTTCATGGCTATTAGACAAGGACACCTGGGCAGGTGGGGTAGTCATGGACGAGACACACCTGCTGTGCCAGGCAGGAATTGTCACCATTATCCCCTACCCTGTAAGTGCCTGTGTTCGTCCAGGTGGAGAGAGGATAGGGAATCCTTTGTATCATGTGTCCTGTCTGCCTGTTGCGCCTATCTCAGGGAAGATAGGGTGCCATTCCAGTAGTCTTTCTCTCTCTTGCACTCCATAATACTCCTCAGCCTACTCCCCTCCTCCCAGAGGTCTGTCACTAACCAGAGGAGCTCCCCTCCCTGGGCACACCTCCCACAAGTCTGATTGCTGCTGTCTGATGCCGGCATAAGAGCAGGGCACACGCTGCACCCTGACATCTGGACAGCAGTGTGTTCCCACCAGAGCTCTGCCTGGGCAGCTGCATCAGTTGTGGTGGGTGCAGAGCTTAGAGGCGCCATGGCTTTTTCCCAGGTGGATACCATTGCCCCCTGGTCAAGCTGGCAAGGCCCAGCACGCTTCCTGCACGCCCTGCCACACGAACTGCTGTGCCAGGCCCTGACAGTCAAACTGCGGCCTGTGTGCTTGCCCTGGTGACGGTGCCCCTGGTCGCCAGCGCTCCCTAAGGGCTTCTTTTATACATGGTGGGGAGGTTGGCCACCATTTCTCCCGCCCCGGCCCAGGTCGCATCAGCTGCTGTCGTGTTAGCTGTGGGTTCCTGGTGGCCTCTTGGCTCCAACTGAGGTTCCCCTGGTTCAGGAACTCTGCTTGTGCACCATGCCAGCGTGCTCCACTTCGGATCCTGCCAGCACCGGAGCTTCTCACCTTGATAAGTAATTTCATCACCAAATAAATCAGAAAATAAGACAATGAAGGATTGCAATAAATGCATTTTAAATGCTGATCTTTCTTTTGTTATTATTTTTAAAGAATTTGTGAAAGTAGTCTATCAGTATTTTTGTGTCTTTCATATATATTTTAATAACATGTTTTGTATGTACACATATTCACATAGTTTTATATTAGTATCTTGAAATGGGCTTTAGGGAGCAAAGCAGATCCTGTTTTGTTAATAGGTGATTTAATATGATGTTCTTATATTCTATGGCATGCAGAGTGGGAGGTAGTACTTACTGCTATTAAATTTATCCGGTACTACATGTAATGCCTATTAAAAGTTGCTTTGTCTAAAGCTGTGGGGCAGTAGCTCTTCGGAGAAAAATACGCTTTTTTTTTAAATTGTGGCACAATTTATTGAGAAACTCCTGCATTTTTTTCTGTCCAGTTACTTCATAGCCTATGAATCTTTCTGGTGTGAATTACTTATAGAGCAAAGTACAACTTTTTCCAGAGTTTAAATAATATATGCGAACATACAAATATGTAAGCACTGGATCATGTTCATACATTATGTGATTATATAGAGGATTCTCTTCTCAACCTGTGTTTCTGGGTACATTTTAAGTACTCAGGCCATCACTACAATTATTTTTGCATGGTTCCATGCACAGCACTGAATATAGCTAATGGTTGTTTATTAAAAAAGTAAAACTGCTAGCATAGACACATTTTTCATCACCTTTCCATGCTTTAGAGCCAACTACTAAATCATTTATAAGTAAATCAACAAACCAGAATCATTAAAATAGAATCCTTAGTAGCGTACTCTTTTGGAGAAACTGGTGTTCAAGGAAAATAAACTTTTTTTTTTCCTTCTATGGAAAATTGATTTAATCTCTGCTTGATGTTTTTATTTTTTAGATCTGGTAAAGCCAGATTTGTAAGAGGAAACTATTTTTTTTTTCCTTTTCATCGGGAGTATCTGTGAATGAGCTCAGTGAGCAGTCAACAATTACTGCTGGACCCAGATTTCATATTGTATAGTTTCTTTTCCATCATTTTCCATAGGAAGATGAACACAGCTGCTGTGTATACAATATAACAAATCTAGGTCAAGCAGCCAGATTAATGATGTCTGGCATATAATCATGAACATTAAAGTAACATTTTATTTTCTTTTTTTGCATGGTTTCTATACATAGTATTATATAGTTTACAGGAAGGCAATGTTGGTTTATGATACAGTTTTGCATGCAGGAAATACTGTAATCATGAAGCACTTCTGTGATATGATGATAAAAATTGCCATCTAGACTGCATAATTCCTCTTCGGAAACAGAAGTGTTCATCTAGTTAATGTTTGTCTGAACAGTTCGTCCTCCATCTGAGTTTAAAAGAAAATAAATTAATCTTTCACTTGAGATACTTTTTAAAGTATTTGAAGTAAAAAATACTAAACAAAAATAATCGCATATATAGAGGGGTTTACCCATTGGCTGTGTTTATTCTAATCAACATCAGATTTTAATTCAGTAGAATAGCATTCAGTTGGTATTTTTTTGCACGGAGGTGCAAAAATCCTCTTTAAGTTCAAAGAAGCTTTTAGTGTAGAGTAGTATGCATGCACCAAATACATTTTTATGTGGGGTGTTTTCATTAGTATGACTTTGAATATTTTATTAAGATTGTCTAAAGTAAATAATCTGAATCTATGTGCAGTGTTTTTGAAGTGTGCTTTCTTAATAAATTGGTCAAATTATTAAAAATAATTTGTTTGGTGAAGAAACAGAAGATGAACACTTCTGTTTCTGAAGAGGAATTACCTAAAGGAAGAGAAAGATTGTAGTTTTATTAATTGTTCTTTTTCCTTTAGTCACCTTGGTGAGTCATTACATATGTTATTTAGGAGGATATATGTAACATCCTCTATAAAAGGAATCTCAGACCTGTGCTTAATCCCTTGTCCAGCTCTTTCTTATGTCCTTTTACTCACATTTGAAGGCGATTTTTCTAATACATATCTGTGGTTTGAGGGAAGGGAAATAACCTAGTTTACTTCAGAGAGCACTCCAAACAGGCAGTGGAAACAAAACTGTGCCAGTTTCAGTTATTTCTACCCACATTATTGTTTAGTTCTAGCCAGGTAAATTTTGTCCTCTGAAAAAGAGCTTTTCAAATCACACCTAGGAAATACACTATTTTCTTTCAGCATGACAGTAGAAAGAAGCATTTGATTTGGATGTTTTGAACTGACTGTCCCTCTGA
This sequence comes from Strigops habroptila, assembly GCF_004027225.2. Taxonomy (NCBI): domain Eukaryota; kingdom Metazoa; phylum Chordata; class Aves; order Psittaciformes; family Psittacidae; genus Strigops; species Strigops habroptila. Next base: position 17,904,053 of record NC_044279.2, read on the forward strand.
ATCCCCAGTGGGAACACAAATTGTACCTTAGGGTTCCAGGGGCAGTGCATGAGTCCAGAGGCAGCTTGGCCCTGAATGCATGGTATTGTAATCCAGTGAGTTTGCTCTGGACAGTGGTAGACAAACACATAAATATTAGTAGAAAACTCGGTTCCATTTGACTTTAAGGCCATGGATCATTTTCTGGCCCTTATATTTAACCGTATAGAAATGTTTGGCGTATCTATGCAATTGTTTTTGTCTTCTTCTTGTCCAGAGGATGAAATCTGAGGAATGCATGTATTAAAATTTGTTATGGGTAGTTTTCAGCCATGATTCTTCAATGATTTGGGTAAGGATATATCCAGCCTTTTGGTTTTCCTGTTTGATAGATCTCAGAGCACCAGTGGGAGGCCAGAAGAGAGAAGAACTCTTAATGTTTCTGAATGCCGTGGAAAGTGTGCTTGCCCATGGAACAGGGAGTGGAACTAGATGATCTGTAAGGTCCCTTCCAACCCAAACCATTCTATGATTCTAATATTTCAAATGAGAGGTAGCTTCATGATTAAGTCATTTGGTATCAGTTATAGGCAGAATACCAGTATGTGTAATAAGAGACTGAATTAATAGAGAGTTAAGGGGAAAGGATGTAGTTAAGAAAGAGGAGCAGATTTTTCTAGGGAGTTAACATTTCACCAGTGGATTTGGCTTTCTTGATGAGATGACAAGTTTGGTTGATAAATGGCAATGCAAATATAGCCTATTTTACTGTATGTAAAATGTTTAATTTCATGCCAGCCCATACCGAATCAGTGATTATAGTTTTTAAATTGCAGAATCGATTGCCAAATAAGACAGTCAACATTTTGGGGAGGGAAATTTGAAACAAAGCAGAAAAAGATATCAGTACTAAGTCTTTAAATGATGCTGCTTCTTTTGAACTTCAGATTAGTTCAGCATGAATGTCAACAGTGACAATAGACTAAATGAGCTATTTGAAGGACTGAAACAAAGTAACAAATAATGATTGTAGGGTTATTTTACCTCAGTAGAAACCAGTGGCCGAACTAATACTCAATTGTGGCTGTTCTTTTTAGTATTGGAAATAAAAAAGGTGAAGAAAAGAACACTAAAACTGAGCTTTTGGTAGGAGAAAATGACATACAGTTTCATATGCATCAGAATATGTTTAGCTTATCATAGATATGATTGAGAGGTGGTTTGATAACTGTGTCTAAAACACTTAGTAATAAAAGGCTTTTTAATTTAGCAAAGCAAGTTAGTAGAAGCTAAAGCCAGAAATTCAAATTAAATATGTGGCAAATGCTTTCAGTAGGGAGGTGATTAACCACTGGGACAAATTGCCAAGAGAAACAAGTGATTTTTCCATCACACGAGGTTGTCAAATTAGAGCTAAATAACTCTCAGGAAATTATTTGACTCTTGCCAAGAACAAATTATTGGTCTCAGTACATTGTTAACTAGATGAAATTTTAAAGCAGGTGGTTGGGTAGCAGATCAAGTTATTCTTAGTTTTATAATGTAAAATGAGAAGGAATATTTTATCTAACTCACATTTGTTGAATCATCACATCAGGAACTTCAGTTGTAACATGGTACAATTTCAAGTTAGTAGAGTATTATTTCATGGCATATTCCCATTCCTGCTGTAGCTTTTTCAGGAGATACTGTCTTGTTATCTACTTGGTCATGTCTGGGTTCAATGACAAACTTTTTATTTATTGTTTTTACTTAGTTAAGTCCTGGAGAACCAACTGTTTGGAAAGAGGCAATAGCTTTGTCAGTAGAAGTAAACTCAGTAATTTACTTTGGTGCAGAATTATTAAATACTGTCTTACTGGAGCAGAATCACTGAGTATCAGCAAAATTTATTTAATACTAGTGCGCTAGGTCAAATGGGAGGGACGTTTACATTTAGGAAACAGGCTTGGTTACTGTGGGTGGCACGCACGCATCTTACTGCAATATGCAAGCACGTGATGCAGAAATAATTGAGAGAATTAGTGCAGAAATCCTGAAATCCCTTTTCAACTCTCCTTTTGTGATAATATGTGTACTTCAGTTGGCTGTGATTGGATTTTCTTCAGTACTTCTACCTAAATGCTGCAGTGTAAATTAAAAATCTTTAACTGCTTAAAAGATTCATTGAAGGGGTGTCTATTAAGTGCATGAGAATATTTAAATGGTAGGTGACGGTATCGTATTAACAATCACTTGGGAAATTCCAGATTGAATTGGTCTGTTGCCAACTGTGTGTGATTTAGTAGATGCCTCATGTCTGCAGTCCCTGGACATCCAGTGGGAGTGCAGAACACTGTGGAATTTAATCTTCAGTGATGCTTCAGTAGGCGTCAGAAAACTGTTTTGAGTCTCCTTTTCACTGCAAGGGTTTTATCTACACGACTTAAGTTCTCAACCACTTAAGTTCAGTGCATTATTTCAAATGTAGTTTTATATGTTTCAGTAATGCAACAGTATTGCACCCATGTTGAAGGGAAAGTGATGCAAAGTGACTTGAATTCATTGGCCAGCCTTAGCAGTCACGTGCCTATGCTTTCCAAGCTATTAGAAAAACTAATAAACTCACTCCTTGAATTAATGGATGGGCTTGCAGGACACCATAGGACATAAATTTTGAAGCTGAATGATATTTACATTGCTATTTGTACTGTAAAATTAGTAAAGGCTGTTAATTCTATCTGTTCTTCATATTGTCAGTTTTATACCATAATTACATGCACAGACACACACAACCTCTTGAGAGGAGTGCTGAAACGCAGGTACTTAACAGTACCTGAAGGGCTGAAGCAAATGTTCACAAGTTACCCTGTCTGTCGGTTTTACATTGTTTTCCCTTTGCCTATTGGTCCTACAGCTCATCTTGATTGCAAGATGGAATCAGTGCATTTTCTGTGATTATGCAGTACCATCAGAGTGTAAGGAGTTTCTGGCCCACCATTTTAAAGACAGAATCCCACAGTGACAAAGCTAGACTCACTGTAGTGCATCTAGATCTTTGCTGCAGAGATCATCAGGCTGCCCAAGTTTCTTTACCTACCACATTTTCTTAGAATTTACAAGATAGTAGTAATGATGTGGTTCTTCTCTTGCCAGCGATGGCATTATGCTGGACAAAATATGAAATGTTGTCAACAATGCCATCATGTTCATATGCGTGACGTGAATGATAAGGAGTCAAGAGGTGTGTATGAAAACAGGGAAATGGAATATAACTGCATACGTATGACTTAAAGCTCCTGCATGTGTTTTCACAACCTATTAATCTTCTGGTTTGGTTTGGTTTGGTTTGGTTTTGGTGGTTTTTTTTAGAATCTATTGTAGACTTCCACCCCTCCCCCAGTTGTGAAATGCAAATTCTTTGAAACCTGTATGTGCATGTTCCTTTACTTCTTGGCTTTTCTGTTGGGTTAGAAGAAGTTTCTAGCCTTCTGCTCACTTCTGGAAGAGTTTTTGATAATCATTTATTTTTTAATAACCCATTTCATGAGTTTCCAGATACTTTTAGGGAGTGATTCTCCTCAGATTGAAGACAATGCAGGAAAACAAAATTTCAACATACTTTCTATCACTGAGTCCACATTTTAGAACTCTTCCTCTTTGAATCATAGGCCTTTATACTGCTTTGGTTACAGTGTGGTAAATATATTAACTGGTCTTTAAAGTCTCCACTTTCTTCAGAGTGGCTAGCAGAGGAAAAGGTGTCCCAAATATCCAGTCTTTCATCACTTGATGTGCCCTTATTATTATAAGAGGTGTACTGAAAGAACTAAACAAAGATCTGAATTTGCAATTTTGGTTTCTTTTTTTGGCACTTACACCAGGGTACTGAAAGTAGATCATACCCTGTAGAAATTAAAGATGAAAGCTACTAGATTTTTCAGTGCACTTTCCACCACGTATTTTCTACTTTTAAATCTCCCCAGGGAAGATGCCTCCACTGCCTGTGTCATGAAATTATACTATAAACTTTATTAGGGATCTTTAACAATGAGTTTTTATAGCATCATACTATTTTTTAATAGCATCACACTTTTTAAAACATCGTATTATTATTAATGTTTTTCTATATTACTGTAGATCTTCATACTTTTAACCTTTGGCTTACATGCTCTTGGTTTATCCCATTGCAATGACCATTGAACCCAAATCTGTACTCTGTCGTAAGACAAAGGAGCACAGATGTGGTAAATGGATACGTATTTTTCAAATCTTGCTTTAAGGTAAGACGGGCACAATTTTATAGGTTACATTTTTATAGGCTGTTGGCAAATAGTAGTATAAATGGCCAAAAGGCAATTCAGTTGCCATTAGCGTGCATAGTTTGCCAGTCTTTAATGTGACTAATTCCTAGCCAGAAAATATCCTGCATTCTCAATGAATCCTAATTGAAAAATAAATTATGGTGACAGGAATTTTTAAACAAGAATGTCATTTCCTGTTGCTGTAGAAAAGCCAGTTTCAGTGACATTTTTTAGGGTTATCAGTGAGAAGACGTCAATCTATAGTGATTTGAACAGAAGTGTAATCATGAGAGTGTTTTGGGTTATTTGTTTAATAAAAGGGGTTGTTAGGCTGATATATAGAAGAAAAATGTTGCAAAAATGTATTTGTTAGTAATAAATAGTTGCTTGATGGCAGTGAGTTGACAATAATTTTATTTGGATAATTGGTCATTGGTGATAGGTGCTATAGCCAGTTTCCAATGGTAGATAGAATCATCATGGAAAACATAGCTTAAAAGTTTTTGTAGTGAGCATTCAGGACTTTTTCCCTCAGAAATACCTGGAGAACCTTCCTTTTAAGTTTTATACACCAGTGATTTGTAGCTGCCAGTGGAAATGGGTGGTGCATACCACATCCTCAGTTTTCAACTACCTTAGTAAGATTGAGAAGAATGTAAAGTGCTGGTAATAGTTGTAAACTTCCGCTTTTTGCGCTGTTCCTCAAAATCTTGTACTCAGAGAGATTGCTTATTCTGCCTTAGAGGAAACCATATTTGAATGAATCACATAATTTAGGCTGGATTTTAATTTTGGACAATAGAGATACCAAGAATATCTACTGAGAGAATATGCAAACAAATGTGATGGAATTTAGTAATTAGTAAAGTTCTGCTTTAGTTCCTAGATCTTACAAGAACCCTTCAGGTAAGCAGTCTCTCCAAGAACATGCTATTAGGGTAAAATGCTCCCCAAGTCACTGGTCAAATGGATGGGCATCGTGCTCCCCACAAATTCCTGATACAGTTTTGTGATCCTGCCATTAGGCTTATTCCAACTCAAGTAGAAACATATCCAAGTAGTTGGCACCTCAGCTCTGCCACTGGGAATTGTCATACTGAATGCAGTTAACTGCAAATCTAGGCAAAGGATTGTCTCCGTATCCTGTTTCAAAGTATTTCAAATGCCTGGAACCCTGAAGATGTATCAGTGACCAAGTCATGAATGTGCAGATTTTGAAAGAAGGATGGGTGCACTTAACCTCTTTTTTCTTTAGTTCCACCCACTTTATACTTTATCTCCCATGGCAGTCTTCAGGTCTGGGGTTATGCAGGCTTCATATTTCATCCCATATTTCGTGGGTATTTTATTCATTTTTCAGCTTTTCTGCACCTGACCCTTTTTCCTTGTTTTGGAGACCTTTTGGAGCCTTCTCTGACAAGGTACTTATTATTGGACTAGGGAATAATAGAACTGGTCTAAGTTGGGGATTTTTTACAGTAAAGTATTTCTGGTATTGAAGAGGCTCAATACCTATTCTGAAACTAAGAAATTTAAGCTCAGAACAGTGACGTTGGCAGTCTGCAACTTTAAAAAAGGATCATTGCTCTGTGTATCTTGGCAAGCAAGATGCTTACTTCAAGGTCTCAATAACATTTTTGGACTGAAAACATCTTTGTTTCTGCAGAGATCAGTTACCTCTGGGAAGACTCTACCATGTCAGTACAAGATCAAAACACTGGAGTTTCTCTGACACCAAATGTCATTAAAAAAAACAAAAGAGTCCTGATACCAGTCTTTTCCCACCAGTAGAAATGGAGTGATGCTCTTTCCTGAACAATTGACTTTGACAAAGATGTCAAGTGTCTTGATGTACATTTTGTAGAATCATAGAATCATAGAATGGTTTGGATTGGGAGAGACCTTTAAAGGTCATCTAGTCTAACTCCCCCTGCAGTGAGCAGAGACATCTTCAACTAGGTCAGGTTGCTCAGAGCCCCATCCAGTCTGACCTTGAATGTTTCCAGGGATGGGGCATCTACCACCTCTGGACAACCTGTTCTAGTATTTTACCACCCTCACTGTAAAAAATTTCTTTCTTACATCTAACCTTAATCAACCCTCTTTTAGTTTAAAACCATTACCCCTTGTCCCCCTTGAAGTATTGGAAGGATGCAATAAGGTCTCCTGGAGCCTTCTTTTCTCCAGGCTGAACAACCCAGCTCTTTCAGCCTTTCTTCAGTTCTCTTGGGGCTCAAGGTGAAATAGACTGAATGTTCTTCTAGTTTTGAATCTAAATTTTGAATGAACACGGCCTTTCCTTAGCTTTCTGTTGCCAGAGCCCCCTTTCTTTTTAGTTGCCTATACGTTTGAATGCTGAAAAAACTGAACTTACTATCGAATTAACTGGGGGGGCTTTGCTGTTTTTATTTATAGAGATTGTCTTCTACAACAGTGGACCATTACTTCTTTATATAGTACGTGTCTGTATAGCTCCTAATGGTTTATTTGCCTAATCATCCTTCCCTGGGGTAGTGAATAGCTCTGCAAGATCTCCCTGTGGATAGCACATAGCAGATACAAGGATCAGTCCTCCGTTCCACTTACTATTTTTAAGTTAATAGTGATGAATTTCTCTTTCCTTAGAGGGGTATTTCACTTCAGTGATCTCAAGAGATCAGAGTTTGTAGTTGACCTTGAAGTTCAGTATATACATCACCGTCTTGGAGCTTACACTAATGACATGTGTCAGGCTTTCTGTGCATGTGTAGAAAGGACCTTAGCTACAAATAATGTACACCAAATACATGTTTTGCAACTTGCACTAGAAGAAGGAAAGTAACATGAAATTCTTTCTGGTTGTGTGGCACACTAAAAACCACTAGCAGATCTCAGTCACCAAATAACTTAATCAAGGGTCTACCCTTGTAATGATGACAGTTCAGTAATTATAAACTGTGTGAGTCACCACAAACAGGAACATAAAGGGAAGGTGAAGAAGGATGAGGTACATCCTGAAGTCAGTTTTTTTGGCTGGAACTTCAAAAGAAAATGACAGAGCCAGACCAGCTTCTGGAGTCCTGGAAAACATACTTCTGAATCTGCAGAGCAACTAATAGTATTTCCTCCAATATGTTAACATAGTCCATACCTTAACCTAATTGCTCGATTAGTGGTGGGCCAGCCCTTTGGGCCTTCAGACAACTTTAGCCTCTGTCATCTTTCCTTAAGGATATTCCTTTCCAACCAAGAGAAGGGGAGAAATCTGGATCCTTGCGGCTGATTCTTTATACACGAATATGGTGTATATGCATATTTACACCCTCCTCCCCCACGTTTTTCTGTGGTATGTTATCGTCAGAAAAAACCCTTTATTTTCTAACTAAGGCACTGGATTTTATTTAAGCCAAGTCTGCCTATCTTTGCCCCAGTGTATGTGCTAGTTCTTCTTACACTTTTCCCAGGCAAGCTGTCTCTTTTTACGTTGCCAGGATGAGGCCTTTCAGGAAGAATCCTTGTTTGTCCGTATGACAACAAAGTGAGCTAGAAATCAGCTGTTTCAACAGATTGTCTTACTGGATAGCTAACCGTGTGGGAAGCAGTTTGTCTGCTGAACTGGAGCCACCTTAGATTAACATAGCTGTCTTACTTTCTTCAGAATGCCTCCATCCCTAGCATATGGAGGCTGCACATCTAGCTGCCACCTAGAGCTTCATTCTGAAATCCACCAAACCTTACAGACCTGCTGATGCGACGCTGCTTTTGAAAGAGACCTTTTTCAGTCCTTTTTCAACTTTGGATCCAGAAACTCTTCTTCAAGTATAAGATGCTTAGAGCCACCATTGTGTAACAGAACATCATGAGAGAAAAAAAGATGACTTGTCTCTAAAAGCCCTTCCTCAGGTATTTGTCTGATTGTAAATTCATATCTTGTCCTCCTTCCCCATAGACATTTTAAACCTAACACCTGGGTGGAGTTCTAATTCATTACCAGTACCGTGGAGAGGTGAGGGACTGGTACTCATTTGCCATGTATACTTCTGAAGCAACATGAGCATATGTACCCTGCACTGTGAATATACATATAGACAAAATATTTTGAAACAGGAATTATAGAGTGAATAACTTCTCTTTTACTTTGCTGCAGGATTTGAAACAAGAAGGAAGGAGAACCTGCATATTTCTCCAAAGTTGAAAGAGATCCTCTGGACTGTTTAGTCTTATCTCATGTGTACTAGGAGAATGGAGTGATGTTAACTGAAAGAGGTCAGCATATGCTCCAGCTAATCACGGTTGTCAATAGAGCTCTTATAATGCTGTTATAAGATACTTTCATATCTCAAAGATGCATTCTTCCAGTTTCTCTGTAGGCCACGTAGGCTCTGACACAGTTCAGAATATGTGTTTAAAGAATTCCTGCTCCTTCCTACAGCTAAGCAAAATCAGGATCCAGATTAGTTATGCTGTAGTTCACAGTTTAGTGTTGTGTCCTAAATAATTTATTTCTTTCAAAATAGACTATTTAAAGGTGATAAGGGCAAACTTGTTCATCTCTTCATAAATCCTTTTAATTGCTTCCATCACATATAAAACATGTATTGAATTTTATATTGAAGAAGAAAGAGAATGTATTTGGATCTTTACTTAAAGTAACTTATGATGTTATGGGTATACGTATAACAATATTTACAAATATATGTGATTTGTAAATAATTATGTGTAGATGCAATAATTTAATCTTTAGTTTGAGTAAGAAAAGTTTGTGTCTCAACATTGCAGTTTTTCTTGTGCGAGTAACAAAAAAGCCAGAATTGTATAAAATATAGTGTAGAGTAGGTCTTAATTGAGTTATAAAAGTGTAATACCTTCCTTTTACCTGATGAGACTAGGAGAGGAGTCTGAGGTTCAGAACATTATTGGACTGATGGATATTTTCCTTCCCCTCCTCCTCCCCCCCTGTATTTTTAGCTTTGGCAGGAGAGGGACAGATTCAGATGGGAGACCTCAGAGTGCTTACTGGCCTGAAAGCATGTTTCCTACTGGAATAATCTCATGTTCAGCAATAACTTTAAATTTCAAACCTTTTAAAGCAAATCTGCTAAAGTTCAGACATTTATGTATAAATTCATGTCTATTTATTTATCGTTCTAGTTGATGTTGTTTGCAACATCTTTACCTGAGCATTGCCTCAGCTACTTTTACATCCTACACATATAACTGTGTAGGTGTGCAGATTGTCTTACTTCTCAAACCTGTGATTAATTAATGCATTTTAAATTCAAAGTCAAAATGCTTCCTTTCATTGTTTTGCTTGCCTTGGCTATGCGTAATAAGAGTTAAAGCCCAAAGTAATATTTAAAATGTAATGAAAGGATACATGTTTAAGAAGATATGATTCTATCATTTGAAAACATTTAAAAAGAATGAATGAGAGGGACAAAAACCCTCTCATTCACAAATTGAATCTGAGCATAATCATCCTGGGGAATGCACTTATGTAACAGAAAAATAAGAAAAGGAAATTTGTTCAAGACAAATTAGAAAGAGGGAGCTCAAAAAATCAAAAAATCCACTAGAGGCCTTCAGAAGCTGTATGCTACATTTACCAGAGAAAAGTAAATAACAAGTAGGGGAAAAAAAGTAGCCAAAAGTGATATTTGCATTCTATCCAAAGATTCTAATTGTGTATTTTTTTAAACAGAATAATTATTTAAAAAACATAAAATCGATGATGTTGGAAATAAATTTATTTTCAGTTCAACAGAATTTTTAAAGTAATATTTTTGCTAGTAAAAAATGATTGGCATGTTAATGTGACAGGTATTGAAAGTAGAAGAAGGTATAAACCATATCTTTGCAAAGGTAGGATTAATGCTGAAGCACATACATATATTTTCAGATGACTTAAAGCTTCCCTTTGAAGGATCAGATTTTTGGGTTTGTACTTTATTTTAGTGGAATGGCACTGTCTTACACCAGATGGAGTCTGTCACAATTTCCTGTAGTTATCTTCAAAATCTGCTGCAAACCTTTAAGTAACATGGAGAAAGATAAAGTTTTCCAAATACTCTTGTCTAATGTATTGCCCAGAAGAGAAGAGAAGAGTTAGTGGTGTACCTGCTGCTAAAAGACTTTTTTATTTTTGAGAATCTTCTTAATTTACATGTTTAGGGCATGTATAACATATATTCAGTTAATGCTTTCATGAAATACCTGGTTTTCTCCTCATGATAATAATAATAGATGTTGCTGTAGTGTAATAAAGATCAAGATTCCTTCTGAAGCCTGTGATTTAAGGCTTTGTTCTATAAAAGGCTTTAAAGAATAATAGCTATAGGATTAGACCCATCTTTAGTCTAGGTTTGAAATACGACCTTTTATGTAAGCATGGCTAATGTATATACGTTACTAAGTTGCTGTTTGGGGAAAGAAAAAAAAGAAAAAAAGGTGAGTGATGCTAAATTTTATATACCTTATGTCTCATAAAACAACAATTTATGAAATTCATATCTATATGTGGCTTTTGAAGAGATTTGGAGAGGAGCAGTCAGTTAAGTCATACCAGTACTATATGGTTTGAACCACAAGCACGTAGCCGGATTTGCTGCTGCAGTGCCCTTCAAGCATTTTGTAAAACATCATCTTAGTGCTTGTTGTTCCTGACTTAACTATTTGGGATAGCCATTAGTTTTTGTTGATGAAAGTACTGTTCATTGATGATATCCACAGTTACAAAGGCTGTCACTCCACAGTACAGGTTTTCCTCAAAAGTAGTTTTGCTAGCTAGGGATTCAGCGAACCTTGGCAACATTTAGCAAGTGCAAAACTAATTGTTATTATATGGGCTATCTCACTGTGATGGGAGAGTGGTTGCTTAAGGCATCGTACCATGTATTTTGCATATTTTTTTTCTGTATAAGGCATCTATAAATGTTGCCGCATCATCAGTCCTTTGCCTCAGAAATTTTCTTCAGCATCAGCTAATTTCTGAAACTGAACACCAGATTTAATAACTCAGCAATATGATGCACTGGATTATTATTTCATTGGCTGAGAGATTGTCTAGCATTATGGCAAATTCCACAAAACCTGACCTATATTCTAAATAAACATTGTGGAATGCTACAGAAGCCAGTGATCCCCAAATTTTGTCTACAGACTGTCACTGGTCGCCAGTTTGCACAGGTATGTGCAACCACAGTAATGTAAAATTTACTATTTACCTCCCTGCAGCTGTGCTGATTGTTTGCAGGGAATTTTGCAGCGTGCGACAAGAAATGAGTCCAAAGACCCTGGAAACTACTGGTTCAGGTTCTCCAGTAGAACTGTTTCCGATGTGTCACAGTTGAAATGTAAATAAGTTGCTTCCTTTCAATTTCATAATTGGGAACACACAATTTCAGTAGACAGTTTTCCATATTTCTGTGCCTGTACTTGTACAGCATTGTGAATAATTAGTGTAATAGTATGTAGTTTGAAATACCATGCCAAGTTGTCATGTATGTTGTTTCATTGATACCTACCGAGAACTAAGTTTACTGAAAAGCAGAGTATCAGTAGTATGCACCAGTGTTAGGAGAGAATACTGATCTTCCTTAATTAAATGAATTTAACAAAGTTACATTAGAGCGTACTTACACTTCCATGTGATATAGTCATTGCCTTATGTGTACCTGATTTCTTCAAGGAGTGTCGCAAATGCACTCACTGTTCCTTAATGTTATATTTTGCATTTGGAGCTCTGATTTAGCTGAAAAATGTGAAAAAGCACATGTTGCCAGAGAACTTTCAAGAGACAAGCTGTGAAGTCTAAAGAACACAGGTTATTCCAGCTAAGGTTGGCACTGACTTCCGCTTAAAAGTTTTTCTCCTAGCATGTGTTTTTAAACTTGTACCTGCAGAATGTAGGTTGGCATTCTTCTGATTCAGATTTTAATTTTCCAGTTTTATTACACAGAGGTGGCAATATTACTTTTATTTTCACTCATACTCTTCTGGTCAGATGCTGAAGCAGCTGAGAGAACTCCAAACAGTTGGAGAAGAGATTACATCTGAATAGCACCATTTCGGTAATTTTTCAAAGTCTGATTGTAGGGGCACGTAAATTAGTACAATAGAAGGACATCTTAATAATGACATTCGACCACTTGTGTCAGCAGTATGAATCTCTCAACACTGAGTCTAGACTAATTTATATGAGCAGAGAATAGTAGCATACAGGGTTTTACACAATTCTGCCTGACGTCAGTGGAAGAATCCTGCTGTCTTCCAGAGCCATACTACAGAGCATTCTGGGCTCTGAAGTCTTACTCACCAAATCTCATTATCTGTCATCTGATTTTATTGTCCTGTGATACGTATGTGGCTTTGTTGTGATGTATCCACCACAATTAGTTACTTAGCTTTGTGTCTAGCAGTTAGCTACACAAGTTTATTCAGGGAGCTAAATATCTCACCTGTCATTGACATTGACATGTCTGTGCAGTGCAATATCAACTGAAATTCAGACTGATTGCATTTATGGCCCTAACATCAAAAAGGAGGACATGACAGATAGGACCAGATGTCTGAAATGTGTTTTAGGTGGAGGGGGGAAGTACTAAAATACACTAGCTACTTTTTGTGGATGAGTTAATTTATTTTAAAGTCAGAGTAGGTATCTAGATTTCAGTGAAGCAGTGGTACGTGCTTGAAAACAAAACCACAACTTCCCTAAAATATAAAAAAAAACCCAAAACAGTAAACAGAATTTGTTCTATTTGTTAGTAGAGCAGTAAAAAAAGTTTCCAGCTAAAATCAAAAGAAGTGTTTCAGGTACCAACAATCATCAGCTGCCTCTGAAGTCTGATAACTTAAATTTAAGTTTACCCACAGTGATATTGACTTACTGTTCTGTTGTCTTAATGTATTATTTCTGGAGCCAACAGAAAAAAAATGGAATGAAATACTGCAGTTGAAAAGTATAATGACTCATTCAGGCAATTTTTATTAGCTCCTTTGTGTAAGCAACTTGTGTGGGGATTGAAACTAGCAAATGTAAAATGCCGAATGTATTTTGTTTCATGCCGTCTCATAAGGTACAAGGCAAAATGTAGACACTATTACATTTTCATTGAAACTACACCTCCAAGGCCATTTCTTCAAATCCTCATTAAACTTATTCAGAGCGGTTTTCTTTTTAACCAAGGTCAAGATGGTTGTGTGGCAAATCTTTGGACACCGTGAATGGGAATTCATAAATCCTGACACTGGGAAGCAAGGTTGCTCTTGCCCTACATTTAATGAGGAAAGGAAGTAAGATGGAAAAAAGACAGAGAGCAAGCTGCTCTGCCTGATGGTGTTAAAAGGAAAAAAATCTAACTTCGCTGGAATCAAAAAAATAAGACTTTTTCTTCTTTTAAGCCGGTCACAATACACTGATGATGTCCCCTGTGATATTCATCATTTATGTTTCCAGTAAGCTGGTATGTTACCTGCAATCACTTGTCAGTTTTCCTTTTCTATGGTCTGTTAGTCTGTTAGTCCACCAGTTAAAATACATCCTAAAGAACTTCTACATTAAAAATAAGAACAGTTGATAGAACGGTTACTTTAATAGATGTCTCAAGAACAGATTTTATTTTTTTTTCATATCTGTCATAAATCAGATTTTACACCCTATTAAACAGTTGTGATGTTTTGGTTTGGTTTGTGTTTTTGGTGGTACATTTAACTTTTTGGCAAAGAAAACTGTTGTTTTTAATTAAGCAGAAATTACTTGAATTAAGCAGCCAGAGTGAGCATTTTGGAGTGGGCCCTGAAACTTGTGGTGGTTTTGTGGTGATGACATTCTCTATTTTTAAATAAAGAGTAACAAAAATCATCACGTGAGCTGGAATAGTCGCATCATTCAATATTACTGACCAGTTACTACAGTGAATAGTTGTTTTCAGGAAAGATAGAACTGTCATAGTAGGAAAGTGTTGAATAAATATAGTGACATCAGTCTTTAGCTGACAGTTCAATGTATTTGCAGTACAGTAGAGAGGGAGTCATCCTAGCTCCCTTTTCCATAAGGATATACAGGTCATAAGATCAGTTTGTCTTACTGTGTGTGTTGTATCCCTTTCTTGTTGCTGCTTAGAAGATTTTCATCTCTCACAGTTGGTGGACAGGTTTTTCTTCATATTCAGGGATCTTTTTTCTGATTGAAGTAAATAGTAGTGAAATTGATACCTTAATAACATGTGAGTGCGTAGTATTGTAAGAATACTTAGAAGTAGAAGGTGGTGGATTGTTTGCTGCTACTTAAGTACAGAAAAGCTGAAGTTGGTCTTTTAAAATACTTAGTGTTCCTCTTCTCTGTTGCTGTCTTTGATAACATTTGAATCAGAGAATGGTTTGTATGCTTTAGAAATCTAGTAGACTTTGTTGGAAGTTCAAGCTGGTTATGTGGAGAGAGTGGAAAATGCAGATTTTGCTTTGTTTTCTGGAGGTGGATTTTCAATCCCCTCCTTTAGGTGGCATTGTAGTTTACTGAGTGTTTTTTCTTTAGAAGATTTATTTTAGCTATCCCAAGGATATTTCTGCATCTCCCTGGGAACCCGCAAAGTTCATCTTTTCTGTCTCCTTCACTCAGTGATCTGTTTGCTGTCTCCACATTTCAATGCAGCCTATCAATTGCTCTTTACTTAGTTGAAAGAGATGGTGTTGAATGTTGCATGAACAGGGTGTGGTGTTTTTTCTCTCTCTTTATTTTTGCTATGTTGGCTGCTCAGTAACTCTTCAGCAGCGGATAGAACTTAGTGTAAAAGAAACGGCATCTTCACATCAGTAACAGGAACTCTGGAACCAGCCCTCCGCAGGGCTCTGTCCCACTTATCTCTGAACATTAAGGGATGTCCACACGCCTTCAGTCAGCTAAACTGCGAATTGTTTCCCATATTAGTTAGAGCAAAGAGTATTAAATAGGTTCTTTATAGTATTTTGTTTGGCTTAAGATTACATTTTTTTATTAAATTACAACTGTTGCAGCGATCAAACAGCATCAATTTCAATACAAAAAGTGAGTGAAAAGCTGCGGTAGTTTTGTGTAGCAGGCTTATGATTTCAGGGAGTCTGGCATATTAAGCAGGTGAATTCAGGCTAACTTCTTGAAGCAGACCAGACAGAGTTCCCAAAAACTATTAGGTATTTTGATATGAGGAAGGTGTAATATAAAACAGAAGTTATTTTTTTGACACAAGTGCCAAATGAACAGAACGATTGCTACCCAGCTGCAGAGTTGCAGAGGTTGCTACTGCTTACTAACTGGCTTTACAAATGTAACTCCATTAATTTTACCATAGTATGTTTAAGCTAAAAATTAGGTCCTAAGCTATTCAAGATCCTTATTACCTGCTGGGTATAAAGCCAAGGCAAATTCAGGGAACTGGTGATATGGAATTGCATATGAGTTCTTCTTGGTGAGGTGAGTGATATACCCCGAAATTAAAACAAAATAAAACAAACGAAATGCCTAAAACTGAGTAATGAACTGGAATTTCTTTAACATCAGAATTTCTTTAACATCAGAATTTCATTAACATCAGCAATGGTATTAAAATTCTCTGTTATACCATTGTAAGCCGGGTATACTTTGTTTACCATACACATTCACTGTATATATGCAATTTTGTACAGAAGGTAGTAGAAAGAATTGGTATTAATTATAAAATTACCTTGTTTTGATTTAAGATGTCTGCAGAGGAAAAGTGGACATGACTTTGTAAAACAATGGTGCTTTGAGAGCAACAGCAGTAAACCTGTAGATTACCCATATCTAAATATTTATTGCCTTTTTTGGAAAAAAAAAAAAAAAAAAGACTGACTACCTTACATACGTAACAACCATAGACACAGCAATCATGGGATTCCAAAGGAGGGTGGGCAAGGAAGAGTGTCACAGTGTTTATCATACAGCTGTGCCAAAAGTAAAGGCTGAATGAATGAGATGGAGATTAAAGCTAGTAGTCTGAGCCTGTATTCAATCACTGCAGTCACTCTGTTTGCCTCCTGCATGCTGATGAAGTGTCATGAATGGTCCCATGTACTTTCATTCCAATATATTTCAGGCAGTAGTGATTATTGCTTGTACCCAGCTAAAGCTTGAAATAACTGGCAAACTCTTGCTTAGCAACAGAAGGCCTCATCTTCTCTCCCTTGGGACCACTAACTCAAAAACGTGCTACTTCTTTTAAAAGTTAAAGTGAGAAGGGGTAGATACTTTATATTCATAGCTTTCTTTGATAATTTAAAGAAGAAACCACAAACTAAAGCCTACGAATGACTCTGTTCCATAAATAATTATTGCCTGGTTTTATGAAGTCAAAATCCAATTTCTTTTATCACACTTTAAACTGTTCTGTAGTTGGACTACATGGCAATTTTTATAAAGGTATTGCCTTTATATGTGCTGAGAGAGTAGAAGCACTTCCTTTAAAAAAAGGTCTCTGTATTTTGATAAAATTCTTTGGAGGACATTTATGTAACATTAAATCATTTCATATTTGTGCTTATTTTAAGTGTTAAGACTATGGTGTGTATTTTTCAGGGAGCTCAATCTTAAAAGGAAAACATTTGTTAGATAAATGACAAAATGCAGAGCATGGTTTGAGTTGTAGATCTTCAGCATGTGCACTGAAGAATTCATAAAAAAAATTCAGCAACATTATTCTAGTGTGAATTATATGCTGCTGTGTAGGTTTCTATTTTTGGTCACCACAAGATGGCAAGAGCAATGAGCACACAAATGCAAGGGTGAGTGAGTTTCATAATAATGCGTTCTGCATTCACACTTTATGCACATGAGAGAAAATCCAAGCACAGCAGGGGTGACAATCACTCCAACAGTCTTTTGAAATCAAAGTACTTCCTTGAGAATGTCTTTCCAGTACTAATTACACTCTTCTATTGTGATTCTTATATTGTGCAAAGTAAAATGTTTACACTGTCACTGGATACAGCACCACCACTGGAAAAATGGAAGGTAAAAACTAATCAGATTATTAAATAGATTTATTTTCTTTTATGTTTTACTGGTTCTACTTCTTTGTGTTTAGGGCTGTAATCTATGTCCTTTGTCACCAAGGGACTTTGGCAAAGATGCTGATTTTTCGCCAACTCCAAGGAAGTCTCTTCACTGAAGAGAGCTGTTACAATGTGGAAAGGATTGGTTGCCTAGATATCTTGAGGGTTTTCTCTTTTTTACTGCCTTTTTTCTTCCAGTTGTGTATTGATCACACAGTAACTACTGTCAATGATTTTTCTAGTAAGAGGAAGGCAAAAAAACTTGAGACATTTCTGATCCCAGAATATGATAGGTTATGATATGCACCTGCAATTGTTTGTGTTTATGGGCATGCATTTATGTGTAAGATTGTATATACAATCTCAGTAATCACTGTGAAACTCTGACTCTGTAGTAGAGGATGCAACATACCACTTACGTAATCTTATTAAAAACAGAGGAGAAAGTGTTCTGACTTTATAGCATTTGCCTGATTGTGCAGAGGTTTATGTGAAGGGTTAAGTGGCCAGTCCAATGTTGATCCTTTGCTCTTGTCTTTACTGCTAGGGTTGGTGAAAAGGATAATTGGTGGGAAGGACTGTCAGATGTCAGTGGAACAGGGAACCATTAAATATTCATTGTTGAGAACGGAGCCAAATTTCCCCTTCCATGCAGTTCAAAGGCTTGGTTCTTCACTGCTTTCTTTTTGTATAGCCATTTAGAACTGGGCACGTTGCATGGGGAATAATACTGCTGGTATTAATAGGAAAATGTGAGTTAGTAGCAATATATACATTTTTGTGCATAAAGTTTAGATCAGCTCTGCATACATGTCAACTTGCAATAGGTGTACATCAAAACATTCTTTTACAATCTATATATTTGATCCATAATTTACTTTTCTTTCCTAGTGGATGTCATCTATAATCCATCCATAAAACATATATAAACACACACATACATACGCATACATGTATATATATATGTACAAGTACACATATATGTATGTATTGCTCTTTAGTCAATAATTATACTTGTGTGTTCTGGTTGGATACTACTGCAGATTTTAGTTATGTCGTCAAACAATATTCCGTCATCTCTGAAGTTTTTGAGTATGGAACATACCCCAACAATTTTAAAGTATGCACAATTTGTATTATACATTATGCATACAGGTACTCTCTACATGGACACACACACAATTTCTGTAATACATATATTCATATTCTTTTAAATAGTTTTGCATAGTCAGAA
The DNA here is from genome assembly GCF_004027225.2 of Strigops habroptila. NCBI lineage: Eukaryota > Metazoa > Chordata > Aves > Psittaciformes > Psittacidae > Strigops > Strigops habroptila. The sequence continues at coordinate 17,922,575 of NC_044279.2, forward strand.
GTAGTTTATGTATAGATTTTACTCTTATTAAGGTCTTTGGATCTTTTACTGAATTTGCTTTTCCAGCAGTGACCAGCTTCATTTGATTGAAGATACCAGATTTCAGATATTAAATGGAATGGTATTGGAATATCTCATATCAACAAAGCAGTTCTGTTACAGCAAACTGATATTAATATATGAAATCAGGAAGCAGTAGAAAAGAGAAACTGTCTACTTGAAATTGCTAGAATGGAAGTGGTGAACCAAATTCACAGATTTTGAAGACTAAAGCATCAACAGCCATAAGCAAGTGGCTGTGTTTACAAGAGTATAGATACAGTGTACACTAGTGTATACTGGTACATTGTTTGAATAGTTTAATCGTAGAATGATTTGAATTGGAAGGAGAGCCTGGAGGTCATCTAGTCCAAAAAAGATAAAGAGACTGTAGAGCTGTCATACGGTGCTTAGCCAAGTACAGCACTGAAGGCGTGTGCCTTCCACTTTGCTTCTATCTCTGCTTCCTGATCCCAGAACACCTTTGTTCAGAGCTGCTGCCATGACTTGTGGTACATACAAAGTGAATGATTCTTAAAATAGAGCTTCCACTTGGAGAAGAACTCATTGGACAAATGTCCTTGGTCAGAATCACAGTTATTTAAGATGCAAGACAAAATTGCTAAAGGGCTGGTGCTGGAGTGTGGAGACTTTCTCATTATTCTGTTGAATTTGCTGTCTGTGAAGTTAGTGGTAAAAATTCCATTGATTTTATTGGAAGGAGGATTAGTCATTGTGCAAAGATGCATGTTGTACAGAAGATGTGCAACTGTTTTCACTTAAGACTAGAGAATGACTGTAGTTCTATAAATCATTAGGTTTCAGCAGATTAGAAGAACTGAATTCTGATTAATAGTACAATTCTCATGGCTTCAGCTCTGGGCTACTGTGAGTTTGATGGTGGTATAGTTTCACTGAAAATAATGCTGTATCCTCCTTTTAACAAAAGCAAACTGGTTAGCCAGTACAGAAGATATATGGCAACATCAGAAGCTGAATCCCAGTCTTTTGATTTTGATTCCTGTTTCAAACGAAGACTGCATAATTCTTATTTAATACATTACTTCCTCTTAATGATAATAACACAGTCACTGCTTTCTGTATGCAACCATCTGTATACAACCAGGCTCACATTTCTCTTGCAGCAAAGTTGTGATGTTCTCTATATTGCAAAATTACTGTCTTCCTCTGCTGTTGTCCTCTCCAGTAGGAGACCAAAACACATGTATGTGTGCATCGACATAGACACAAATAATGTGATGTGTATTATTATTAATCACAGCTGTGGTTAATCATTCAGTTCGGTATCCTTGGTTACCCCTTAGGTAATAAATGTTTGTGTTGGCCTATTTTCTCTAGGGATGCCCTACCAAACCTTTGGTCTGAATGATTGATTTTGTCTTTGTGTCATAATGACTCTGCCTTTAATAGTTGCTGTATAAATTCAGATTACCTATACCTAATGAAAATAACTTTATTTTGTTTGAACCTAATACATTTTGGATTTGAAGCATTTAGACAAAAGGTTATATGGCCTTTCAGAAACCCTTTTTTAATGAAATATTTATTGCTAGCTTTTCTGTTCTGATTCCTATTATCCTCAGTTTTCATTCAAGCTTTTATATTGCCATTGGGAAAATTAATATAAGAAGGGCAGGCCCTAAGTGGTCAACATGCCCATGTATATCTCATATATGTACATTAATTGCTTGATATCATTCAAGTTTTATTACATCTGGTGAGTGCAAACATTCATTCAGTAAATCTCCCTTTGCTGCTTTCCTACTCATCCCTGTGGGATCATTCTCCTGTCTGTGAATTTTATTCTTTCTGCTGCCTACATACCATTACCACAGAAACACAGTATCAGTATCACTGACCTAAACAAATTCAGTATATTCAACAAAAGGAAGGCAGAAAATATTAATGCTTCTCCATAATGTTAATGGTTCTCCTTCAGCATTTCCCCTGGATGAGGAGCAGCACTTAGTTACGCTCAGTGCTCTTTAACTTGACAGTTTCATGTTGTCCTCTACAGCAGAGAACTTCTGGTCAGTGCTGCTTCAATGTGACCCATGGAGCTGACAAATCTCACATCCTCTTAGTTTTTCTTCTTAAAGACTTATCTGATGAAAGATGTAATATAGTTTATGATGGTTTATGATACACTTAAACCCAAATTTGAGAGGTTAATTTAATGTTATCCATCAGACACAGTCAGAACACTGAAATGTTTACCACAATCAATACTATATCATGTTAAAGTTTTAGCAAGTAGGCAAGTAAAAAGAATGCAAAGCGTTGCCAATGCCAGACTTAGACCTGGTGGGTCTCCTTGCATGTGGCATTCCCTTAGAAATCAGTGGGGATTCTTTTTAAAAAGGTAGTTTCTACTTCGAAAATTTTGTCTGGGTTGGGCTTAAAGTTACATGTTGTAAAGTAAAAATACTTCATCCATTGACTGTGGTATCATAAAGAGCAGGCTGACTGATTCATTTGGTGAAATTAATATAATACCTATTGTGAAGGCTCTTGGCAAATTGCTTATGTCTTATCATTAATATGAGAAGCAATACATTAGAGTCATCTCCAATTTCAAGGTCCTATAGTACAACACATCCTTCTGTGAAGTGTATGTATATGCATGTATGTCTATGTGTTTATTTAATTACACGTTTTTTGTGTTTAGAAAACTGTTAACTACACTATGTCTTAGGAAGCATATTTCAGGATGCTGCACCATGAGTAATAGTAAACTCAGTTCAAAATGCTGAGTAAAACAGTGACAGGCTTATTTTCATTCCTTTTTATTGAAGACCTTGGTCTGAGGAAGTATTATTTATTAGGCATTCATTGAGAAATTGATAGCATAATTTAACTTTTTATTAGCTAGTAAAACTTATAAGCAGTACATAAAAAGATGGACCTTGTTATAGAGGAAATAATACTAATAAAAAAGGTTAATTTAAAGTTTTTTAAAAGGTCACCAGTGTAAAGACTTTTCAACATTGCCTTCTATGGTATGAACACATACCTTGAAGTTGTTGATAGTTTTGTTTGTGTCTATTTCCCAGCTGCTAAGTCTAGGAGAGAATGAATTTGTACACTTCTAATGTTTTCAGCTTTTCAGTATCTTGAAATTTATTCTGCATCTGGTGTGAACATACATGACACATCTTCTTTAAGTGTAAGCCCCTCTATATGGTGTGGAGGGGAAATAATGGATGTTGTAGGCATGCACTGAACACTTAGTTCTGTAAATAGAAAACATTGTTCCCAATAAATGGAATGCAAGAAGAGGTATTGTGTTTGTCTCTAATGTTGAGCCCTTTAGTGATTTGCAATGGTGGGTGGGATGACTGTAGTCCTTGTTCACTGTCTTTGGGCAGCCTTGGATATATGTGAGCAACTTAAAACCTCTTTTGCTGTCACCTTCCTCTGAGTTGTGCAGAGAGAATCTTACCCATAAATGGTTATCTTCTTGCAGGATTAGAAATGAAGATATAAAAATCATGGATTTCATCCATGAAAACTTTTAGTTTCAGCAGGCACCTGTTTCATAAGTCATTTTGAGCAAAACTGATAAAAACGGAAAATGCAGCAGTGAAGCTGGCCCAGATAGAAAATCACTTCTCCAAGTCTGTAGAGCAGCTGAGAATAATGGCCACTATACTCATGCTTCTCTGTCACACTTGCATGAAGCACTGCTCCCAGACAAACCTTTAAAATGAAAGCCATCACTCAAATCAGTTAAGGAGCCTGTCAAGTTCACTTCCTCTAGTTGGTGCTGAAGGTTGGTATTAGTCCAACAGTAAGAATATATTTATTTAGCATACTGCATCTCGATTTTTTAACTTTTCGGACAGTGTAAATGTCTGAAACTCCTTTGATGGACCTGCAATGGTGGGACTTGTGTGCTAAATCTAGCCATGTGCTCAGCATAGCACATAAATGAGGGACTTCATTGCTCCATGCTGTGAATATGGAGAGGCAGCTACTGCTGAGGAGCATTACAATCAGTAGAAAAACTCTGAGAGCTAAGGAAGAAGAAATAGCAAATGCAGACAATGCATGCTGTTCTGTTTTTGTCCTTATGATGTGCTCGATTTGAGAATTCATGCCAGCACCCAAGTTAATTGAACCTATGCACCATAAACTTCCTCTTTATAGTCACTGCAGAGAGAGAGGCACTCCAAGAGGTGCAGATTCTGCCTGTTGAAGCTTTGGGCCTAAGGATCCTTTGTTCAAGATTCTCAGCATCAAATCCTGATTTGGGTTCATCTATAATGCTTCTAATTAATGTCATATATTATGGAGTGGGATTATTTCTTCTGAGGTGTAGGAAGACATTGAAAATTGTTGAAATTTGTTTCCTTCTTGGATATGGGCACTGTGCTACTTCAGTTTTTCAATGTTTACTTCTGCAGTGTTACAAAGTTATAATTCCCTGTGGTTATGTGTGAGCTGTTGTACCTATATGTTCTCAGTAAGTGCAGTACCACAAAGTCTTGAGAGACTGTATTTTGTATGGAGAATGTTTATGGACTCTTTCTATTTAAAAAAAAAAAAAAAATTGCATAAGAATGACACTAGCTAGTAGAAGACTTTCTCTGTTATCCAGTAATTTCAGAGTAAACCTACCATCTGCATCACAGTGCTATCACTAGAAAGAAAATGGATTTTTGTGTCATAGGCTTGTGCAAAAAGGGAGGAGTCATGTTACAGGCAGTAGTCAAAATAAACAAGCTTATTTTAAAGATATTATTTAGATCTGCTAAGAGTACAGTGGATGACAGAAAATGTCCATAATTTGAATTTTTTATTCCTTCATAGGTATTGCTTAGCGTATGGCATGTTAACAAGGCTGGATATTGTAAGGTAGCAGTTGTTTTCAGCTGCATACTTTGGCCTCCAGGTTTCCAAACCTGCCACAGGCACAGAATAATGACACAGTTCTTGTTGTATAGGATATAACTTACTTCCTGGTGGATGGCAATTAGAAGTTAGGGTTTATTGTTTCTGCAGTTTGAGGGCTAAGACATATTGACAGGATCCAACAAAGCAAAATCTCAGCAAATTGATTCTCCTTTCCCACATAGCATGTACTGGACCAAATTTTATCCCAAATCTGCTGTTGAACCCAGGATATTGCAGTGCATATCTCGATTGTAAAAAGGAAAACACGAGAATTTAGAAACAATGTTTACCTGTGCTGCTACATTATACCTGCTTCTGATATATGGCTTTATCTGCATGTTCCTTCAAACTGATTTCATGCTCCCTGCAGTGACATATTTTGCTAACAGAACAGACTTGTGCCTTCCTGACATACAGATTCTGGCTCCAACAAATGTCAGTAGCTTTTTAGACAAACCTGTGCTTTTTATTCCTGTCTTTCTCAAGAGAAATAACTGCATCCTTCTGGTAACATTTTTCCCCCTATGGCTATTCTGTTTGTTTCGTAAACAGACTAGGTTTATTTTATGTGTAGAAGGTGGTAAACACATGGAAAGGTGTTTTTCTTCTTTCTTTGTCTTTTTTTTTTTTTTTAACAGTTTTAAATGTTTTTAGGAAAGTGAGTGACAACCACTAGCCAACTAATGCAAATAAGCATAACTTTGTTTAACGCTGAATTCATGCACTTATTTCCTTTTTGTAACCAATAGAGGCCTCTAGAAGCAATTACTGAACCTGCCTGAAGAGGAGTGAACAGGAAGCCCTTGGAGCTGCAGGTCCTCCTTGGAGGAGCTCTCTGTAGCTGAGATTTACAGTTCACACTGACTTGCACAGGGGCAGAACTTACTTAAAGAGAGGCAGAACTTACTTAAAGGACTCAAATGCCTTGTCATTTCTACTTATTTTTGGTAGCATCACTTAAATTATTTCCTTATTTGTAAGGTCTGCTTTTAGGTCACTATCCAAAAAGAGACATGGAAACTTGATACAAAACCTCATAAATTACTAGGCTAGGGGGGTATTTCTATCATATTCATTAAATCAACATTAGGGGGATTCCTTTGGTTGATCTTTGTGTGAATGTCTATTAAAGACATTTCTCAAAGTTGGAAGCTGTGATCTCTGGTGTTGAAATGAGGGATGCCAGTATCAGTGGTACTCCTGGGTGGTGCAGCTTGATGGATTTCCAGTCTCCATGCTAGACTCAGTGAGATCATCCCCAAGGCAGGGCCTGGCAGCTAGAGAGGCACTGAGGCAGCCCCAGGCACCAGTGACCTCCCTGGGGATGGGTACAGGCTGTGGGCCCACAGGTGGGCCTGGCTCTGCAGGGCCCATGGCTGGGCAGGGCAGGGCTGTGGGGAGCTGGAGACTGGCCCTGCTGGAGCATCGCTGGGATGGGGCTGACAGCCCTGGGGGGCTGGAATGGGGCCTGGGCTGTGGACAGGGTGTGCTGGGCAGGGATGGTGACACGTATTGCAGCCCTCCTAGCCCTGACATATGTTTCTCTTTCAATACTGTTCTTGAGCCATGGTTTTCTTTTTCTTTCTTTTATGTAAAGTGCAGCATATCAAATGTGTTGGTTTTGACCTGAGACTTCATAGGAATTTGAGAAATGACATTGTCATGTCCTAAAACCAGTACAAATTACTTTTTAAAGTAGCAAAGCACATAGGGAAGTTTATTTTGAATTAGGTTCATGTATATGGATGCCTTGCTTCTACATTTATCAATACATCCTTGGCTTGATTTTTCAAGTCTTTTTGGGTCTGGAGTTCCTCTTTGTTCTGTTTGAGAATTCCATTCAGAAACTTAAATCTTGAAGTTTGTTTTTGCTGAACTCTGGTTTTACCTTTCTTTTTCTTTCTGTTATGTTATTATTCTTAATTATATGAAAAAAATATTAAGGAATTACATACAATAGCAGTATCAGGTGCAATAAGTTAGGACGTTAGTCTTATCTGAGAAAAAAAATAAATCTCAGAATAGATTCTGAATGTATCTTGATCTCCACAGACTCTATTTTCTTCTCTGTGCAGCTATTTAGAAGAGTAGAATCTATCTTAATTAAAATTTACTTCTTATTTCAGAATGGAAAGGCTGAAAACTATTTTCTTACCCTCCTAATGTCTGTGCTGTTCGTGCGCTTGAGATGGCTAAGTGGTAGTCTGAAAATTGCTATAAGATTAGTAATTACTAAGGTGACATAATGTAGTTTTGTTGCAGTGGAGATCTGAACATACGCAAGCTGACTCTTAAAAGGAGAAGGAATTCCTTATATTTTTCTCTTGTCATTCATAAGTTTTACTTAATTGAGGTCTACAATGAGTTTTCCTTCATAAAATGAGCACTAAAACCACGTCTTTTGAGACAAGATGTCTTTTTTTATAGCACTAAAATCCAGAATCGCTCCTTTAAAGATTTGGAAGCTACAGAGGTCACATGGTAAGGCTGATTCTACCCAAATGTAGCTTTGAACCTGTAATGAAGTAAATCTATGGAAAGTTTTGAAAAATTTGGTCTGCTGCTTTTCAGTTTAGTGGGCACCTGTGGGGTACAGCAGTAAATTAAGATTATCCAAATTAGTTGCTTTTTGTTTCAGACAATGACATTGGTCCTGGCTACTTCTGATAGCATAATCATACCCTCAAGAAAAACTGGTAAAGAGTATTTTAAACAGGTTGTCTAACTCCACTAGCAAGAAGAATTGCTTTCTGTAGTCTGTCCCTTAAACACCTACAAAGTTTGTTTCAATAGAAATATACAAGATCCTAAATGACACATGAAGCATCTTGGAAACAAATGATTTTAATGTCAGTGACATCAGTAAGAAGAAAAGGAAATAGTGTATTTCCATGAATATATTCTACTGAAAAATTGAAAGATAGAAACAGTGTTCTTATTTGATAGTTATTCTAAAACTGTGCTGATTCATTTGAACAGGTTTTTTCCCATTTTTTCCCTTATATGCTGAGCCAGTTCTAGTCTGTTAGTTTAGATTAAATGGGGTGTATGTATGTGGGGGGGGAGGGGTGGAGGGGTGTCAGAAGTTTTGTGGAGTTGCTCTTTCTTATCTTATACTAGTTTGATTTCCACAGATTTTGCTATTTTAGCTTAAAAGTGAGTGTGGCTTTTGGGGGCAAACAATTCATTCCCATAATCACTCTAATTCTGAACTAAAATTGGAAAATAAAAGGTAATAGGACTGTCTGAAATTGAATTATGTTCACCGTAAGGCATCTTCTTTCAGGACATTTTCTTTGTGGAAGGATATATAAGATAAACAATTTTAAATTCCACTTAAATACGTGCTTTTTATTTTTTAAATTGAAATACATTTAAACATTTGTTACTCAAGTTACTCAAGTTACTCAAGCTGCAAATCATAAGTGACACTAAATACTGAAGCTCCTTCTCATTTCAGTAGGAATTGTTGATATTCAGCTCTACTCAGGAGTTGGCATGGCTCTGTTGTCAGAAAGACTTCAATATTGTAATAGAAAACTACTGAATGTATTCCTATGGTCTGATTTTGAAACAACTTCTGCATTGTGTTCACTGACAAAAGAGTATTTGAATCTAGCCAAGAATTTTAATAACATCTAACTTGATGCATTTTGAACTAAAAGTGCTTGTGTTGCTAGGAATCAAGTTGGTGATGCATGGAAAAACTGTTCACTGCAACTATAACATAAGCTTGCGTATACAATTCAGAAGTAGATTTGCTGGATGAGCATGAAATATAAAACCCTCGAAAGATCTGTATATTTAGGTCAAGTTTTATTTTCATTATACCCACAGATACCGTGAGTTCATAATCTGATTTTATTTCTTTAAATGAATTTGAGGGAAAGTCTTCAGCTTTTCAGCATGCATAAATTAAAAATTCATAACATCTATAACTGGCTTGCTGTAATCAATGTGAATTAGGCAGATTTTATTTTCTGTTAGAGAACAAAAATATTTTCATCCACAGAAAATTAAAATGCGATCCTAGATACCCTCCATGTAATACAAAAATATTTACTATTTGAGGGTTTTGCCCGTGACAGACAATGTAGATCTTTCAAAAGCTTTGTTCTTTCGGCAATGGCTTATAGCTGACAGAGGGCTCTTCTTAGGAATACACATAAAAAATGCCATTTACTTTTAAACTTCTCAGTAACAAACTCTTTTCTGTCAAGAATGGAAGTACTAAAGAACTTCTAAAAACATAGTAGTTTTTACCTTGAGATAATTCCTGCATCATTTGCTAAATATATGTACCTGAACTCACTGATTCCTACAGAGTTCCATGAAAGTCTCACAAAAAGCAGTTTCAGAACTGATCACAGGCGGACTTCATTGAGAAAAAAGCAAAATAGGTGCTGAGTACAGCAATTACTGTAAACAGGTCCATGGGTGCAAGCTGGAAGCTAAAAGCCTAATCCTGTTGTATTTTGTATTTTAACAGCTGTGGGGTTTTTTTTGGTTTTGGTCTGGTTTGACTTACTTACATTTTAATTCAGAATACTGTGGTTTTCCTTTTTTCTGAAAGAATTCCATATAGAAGCATGTATGTTTGCAGTGGGAGAGAGAGGACACTTATCAATTGGCATTTTAAGAATGCAGTACAACATTCTAGAAGAACATTAAAGAACCCAATCCTTTTCTCTATTTAGTAACCAGATGGTGGCAACACAAAATCAAATAAATTTCAGTGAGGTCTTAATTACTAAAATAAACTTACAAAATAAATATTTATAAAATAGTAATATTAAACCAGTAATAACAACAACAAATAAATACTCATTACTTGGAAAACTGGATGATTGTAACTGAAATAAACTTTATGCTTGATCCATAAAATAATGATTTATTTTATTTTATTTTATTTTATTTTATTTTATTTTATTTTATTTTATTTTATTTTATTTTAATTTCCTTGAAGGAAAACCTTTCAGGCAAGGCTAGAATGAATCAGAGTTCTCTGATGATGCTTGCCTTTTTTCCCCCCAGGATTATTTAGTTCATGTTGGAAGGGGGTGAACTGCTTTGTGTAAGTACATAAATACAGTCTACTGAAAAAATGGAGTCTTTATGACTGTTCCATAGACTGTGGCTCTTAATCTATCTCTCAACTGGAAGAGCTCCATTAAAAATCCACCCATTGCTGCCTTGAGATTTTTTCTCTGTGCTTAGGAGTGACATGGAAGGTGTTCAGAGGCTCACAGATGAATGGCCTTTTTTCATTAATATCTTTGAAAGAGGTCACTATGTTAGCTTCCCTGAAAATGAAACGTACCCTGATCCTTGAAACTCGATACTTAAAAGAAGTATATGCCTTTTGTTCCATCATTTTGTACCTTACATTTCTAGATTAAATTGTTAAAAAGCCAAAGTAGCATACATGTCACCTAAGTAAGATACTCCTGTAGACTTGCCCTCTACTTAATGAGAGGCAGAGAGGACATGCTTTACAACAGGATGACTCTCTCCATGACTCTCTCCATGCAGATGGGCCTCCATAACCTTAGCTAATACTTTTCATGCTCTTCAGCCATCTAAAGCCAAGTAACAGTGGACGTACACTTGCAATATTTGCACCCTGTGACACAAGGACCAGGAAATTTTTATGCCATATATATGGAAAGAGCTGCTGCAGCTCTACAGTATTTTTTAATTTACAATATCTTTAATTTACAATATCTCTTCTGCTATAGAAACATGAATGGCAACAGAGAAATTATCTTAAAAAAAATCTATGAAATATTTTAAAAATAGTTCTAATTTTCCCTTATTTTTAATAGCTGTACGTAATTCTGTGAAAGGCAGTGTGACATTATCTTTGTACAACAATTACTCTCATTTAGGTATCCTGGTTTTCGAAGTTCGTAAAAAAAATTGAGGTCACTATGCCCAACTGAAAGCAATCATAAAAAACAAATAGCCCAGCTGGCTCAAAATGAACCTATGCAGATCTAAAACTGGACAGGTCCAAAAGCAGAAAAGATGATCTATAGGCATTCTTATCAATAGTCACCGCTTGCATTCCCTGGAAAGCTTTCACTAATTATCTTGACATAAAGCTTCATTGTTCTACTCAGAGCATAGTCCTTATTTACCTTCACTGTGCTGTAAAACTGGCTCCTTTACTCTGAAATGGGGTTTTATATAACAAGTCACCTACATTATATATTTTATCCTATCTTTTAATGAAAGAAATGATAGTATAAAGACTTACAGACAGTGGTGAATATGGTGGCCCATACTCTCAGGAACACATTAAACATGTCATATTTATGCTTCCACTTTTTCTTTGGTTTCCATTCTATTTCTATTCTCAATGCAGGACCATAATCATGATGTTCCAGTGCCTAAGGGGGTCAAGATCTAAATACACCTCTGATTATGTCTTTTTTACATGATCTACTAAGACAGCTGTATTCCTTGGGAGCAGGACATCTCCTGCAAACCAGAATGAAATATATTAGCAATGGGGGAAAAAAGAATGGTGTTTGTTTTTTTTTTTACAGTTCAAGATGTTTCAGTCTCTAGCTGGATTTCCATTGTCCTTATTTGGAAAATCATGTGCCACTATCTTTCTTGCTAAACCTTTACTTCCTAACCCAAGATTTCAGAGGAAACAAAGAAAAAATCAGCATATGATAAAGATCTCATCCTAAGATGTTTTTATTAAGAGAGTGGGTGGGAAACAGAAACCCAGGGCTGACCATAGATCATAAGTCTAGTTGTCAGCAGCCATTAAACACAATGGTGGAAGTGTTCACTATCATGAATATGATGTCTGTATTTATACATGCCTAATGTATATTACTTATATGTATGTCACATATTTTCATAAATCTGTAGACTAACTTGTTCCATATTCATCTTTGAGATCCTCATTTTTGCCATGTTGTAATTCACTGCAGTGTAGGAGTCACGGCAACACAAAATTTAGGTGTCTTAGCAGTGAACCAGCCACAATGCTATTGACGGCCTACAGTATTTTGCTATTCTGACAGTTTCAAGACAGGATCCACACAATAGGAAGCATCGTAAGCTGGTTTTGAGAACAACATAATGAGTAAACTTGTTTTCTGAATGGAAAAAAATGCAATGTATAGAAATATAATTATACTTCTAGACTTCATTGCCAAACACATACATTTCAGGGGGTTTTGTGTTTTGTTTGGGGGGTGTTGTTGATTTGTTTGTTTGGTTGGGTTTTGGGGTTTTTTTTATAATTTTGATGTTAATACAAATGTAAGATTTCAGCTTTTTGTCTAACTTTTTTTTTCAGTATGTCAACAGCATAAAAATAATTCACTGTGAATATTATTTAAACTGCACAAGTTTTTCGTAAATGCAGTGTTGCATTTGTTCCAATCTTATTTTTTTATGAAAGCAAATCATAATAAGCTTATGATTTGCAGATATATTTTTTCACATCTTCATTTGAAGGTTTATAATTGATTGCCTGCAAAGACAAAATACAATAGAAATCATGTTTACTACTGTACCATAAAATCCAGAAATTGTGTAATACAAAGTGATACCTGAGATTTTTTTTCAGTCTTTCTATACATTGAAATTTAATAATGTATCTTCCTTACTTGTAAAAGGTAATATTTTGGTATACTAGTAGCCTACTGTTGGTTGTATCAGAGGAAGTGCATAATTTGAAATGTATAACATTTATTTCAGACTAATATTCTGTATGAAATAAGTTTTTGCAAGGAACTTTTGTGGTTTTTGTTTTGCCTCTCATAGCATGGTCCAAATTCAGAATTAGGCGGTGTGGATTTTCTCACTATTCAGGGAAAGCTAAATAAATTGGAGAAGTCAATAAAAAGCAAACAATGTTACTGAGCTAACAGTGCAGTGTCATTTTACTGCCGTTTGCAGGATGGTTGCATAGTAAATTTAGTAAAATAAAAAAAGACCAGCTACTTCAGATATGAGTCAAGTAGAGAATGAATTACCATTCAGTTTAGATGAAGCGAGAACCAAAGGACTGACAATCTGGTCAAACACAGGCACGCTTTGAAAGATTTCTTCTTTCAAAACCAGCACACAAAGCAGTTAAGACTCCATTATATTCGTGGACATGTGGGGAAGTTTTTTGTTTTCCATATTCTTTATCGTTTCTTTTCCTAAAATATGTAAAGAGCACACCATTTGAATTTCATTGCTGTAAAAGCAGATTGTGCCTTTACTTAGCCAACATAAGTAAAAGTAACCTGTGTAACCTCAGCTCTCTGGCTTTTATGGAACAATAATAATTTTCCGACAGAACCCGTTTGCAGGGTTTTCATATGTCCACCACAAAGAAAAATTGTGTGTCATCTCATTTTATTATATCCATCAGCTGGCTGCCCATTTGTTGTGGAGTATCTGCTGTGACATAGGGCCATTACTCTATTTGGCTGTAATAGATTGCCTGTAGTGCATTCAGTGACTCTGGTACCTGTTGCTGGTTCTTTTTCCAGGTCAACTGGCTGCAGGTACATGTGAGATTGTTACTTTGGACAGAGATAGCAGTCAGCCCCGAAGGACGATAGCCCGACAAACAGCTCGCTGTGCGTGTAAAAAAGGACAGATTGCCGGTACAACAAGAGCAAGGCCAGCCTGTGTTGATGGTAAGAAGGAGAGTTCAATTCAATGAGTTTCTGCCAATACAAGACTTGTGTAAAACTGGTAGTGTTTCATAAAAAAAAATAAAAGCTCTATAGAAGAAATTTTGTATGTCCCAACTGGTAATGGCAATACCATGGAAATTCCCCAGAAGAGTGTTACTAATAGTATAGATATTTCAGTTACATTTTTTTTAATTGGAATTTTCACTTTTGTTTCAATTTCATATGCAGTTGAATGTTAAGAGAATGGTACTGTTACATTTTGCATGTGATGATAGGATCAGCAGTGAAATGGCATTCTTTTTTCTCTTACTTTTTATTCCGTACATTAAAAAAAAAAAGCAACAACAAAACCACTGTAAAAGAGCCTCCAAGGTTTTATGCCACTGGGAAGCTAATGTGACTGCTTCTGTGTGATAGTTAATGTTGTTGAAGAAAAGACTGATACTATATTTAGAATACAGTATCTGAATATACCTCACATGTCCAGCATTCATCGCTCCTTAAAATGATGATTCTGTATGATTCACTGCAGATGCAGTGATTGCATGCAGCTGGAAAACTGCTGACATACAGGGAGTTATGAAAATGTTTCACTTTGAAATCAGTTTTTGAGACAAATGAATTTGCATGTTACAGCTAAATAAGATGTTCACAGTGGGACAATCTTCAAGAGAGGTCTGCCAGTGCAAGGCCATTAGCAAACTTTTAGATTTAAAACAAATTTGGAGTAGTTGATGCAAAATTGTATGTTTTGGTCTAGGCTCAGTTAGCAAAAGTAAAAAGAAGATATGTATGTATAGAACTATAACAAATTCACAGATTGCCTTTGAAGACTTACTGGTTTGAGTCCTCAGATAAAAATATTGCTGAGAACATCCGACTGTTGCCTCAGAATTTGGTCTTACCAGTGATTATCAAACAAGACAGCTCAAAGGAGATTTCAGAGCCTACCCAGAAAGCTAAATATAGAACATCATGCACATTCTATTTTTGCATTTTGGTTTTGGTACTCTCTAAGACAGTTTCTTAGCTGTCTCTTTCATAATGTGATACAATATCCAGTAATTCTCTTTTCCTGTTTTATTGTAACAGACTTAACTGCTTAAGAAAGGAACCGTAGAATCATAGAATGATTATATTGTGTCATTTATAGTTGTAACTTCAGCAAAAATATTTTTTAGCAATTAAAAAACTCAACATGTGTTTCCCATTGTAAAACAAAGTTCTAAGGGAAAATAGGAGGTTTTCATCATCTAATGGGAAATAAATACAATTTTTTCTCAGTCAGTTGTGGTCTATGGTGAGATTCGTTTGCTGTAGCTTGGGTATCCAGAGTTAGATGTCTAACATAGTAACTTCAGTTTTCTTTATACCCAACAGAGTAAAAGGCACCTTCTCAGAATAATTTATCTCATCCTGAGTCCCTCAGATAAATCAGATGTAGGGCCCCCTGGTACTCACCATTTCTGCCTTGCCTTAAGACACCTGTGATGCTGAGAGTTTAGATTAGCTAGAATGTACATGCAAGAAGACATGACTACACTTCATCCTCTAATTGCTGTATTAGGTTAGTTTCCAAGTATGAAAGATTTGAGATAATTTAATATTTGAAAATACTATCTATCTATCTATCTTATCTATCTATCTATCTACCTATCTATTCATCTATCATCTATCGATCTATCGATCTATCTCAAATTTCCTTTTGCTTTCAATGTTCTTGATCATCATTTTATGAAAGCAGAGAACTGGATGACAGGATCTATGGTTAGATATTGTGTAATTAGAGAGGGTTCTTTATGTAATACTCCATGTTTGAAAAATAAGTGGGAAGTTCATCAGTTGAAAAATAGAGCTCTCCATTAACTTATGTGTCCAAGTACTATAATTAATCTTTTTAAAGCTTTTCAACATAGCTCTAATAAGATCTAATAACACAGGTCTTTATTATTTTGTGAAATGTTTACAGTTAAGATGTTGAGCCCTTTGCTAGGAATGATAATTGCAAGACATGTAGGAGATGGTGCTTTGCTTTCCTGGACACTATTAGGGATGTTCTGTAATCAAAGCCCAAAAAAAGGTTAATGATATGTAGAATCATATATCAAGTTCCCAAATTAAAATGAAGGCACAAGCCAAATCCTTGATCTGTAGGTATTATTCATGAATTAAGTTAAAAAAATAGTTTTACCTACCATAAACATAATTATATAGGAAAGAATAAATGAACACTTTGTCTTGGCTCTAATCTTCTGCTTGCAAATAAAGCTGGCAGATAAATTGGCCATTGACTAACAAGTATCCAACTGTGAATTTACCAGGTTAGTAGTTTAAAGAATACGCACTAAATTTTCCATACTGTTTATATTAATATCTAGAAGTTTCAAACACAGCTGCTAATGCTTTCTTCTGGACAGAACATGAAATCTACATAAAATTAGGTGTGAGAAAAGCTAGTTTTGTCTCTGATATTAAGTCAAATACTGCTAGTTTAGGAATACAACAACCAAACATAATTGTTGGGGATTCTTTTACCACAAAGAATGTTTTCCAAACAAACAATTATATCTTTCTCTATAGCTTTCTTAAATAGGACACAGAGTGTGCTTTTGCACATTTTCTTTATTTACATTACAGTGGATGTTCAGAATGTAATTGTTATTTGAGAATACAGTTCTGCTTTCAAAAAGAAAAAAATCTCATCGCACAGTGTTTTATTTTCATGCCAGTTTGCTTTCCAAGGATTTTGTTAATTTCATTTTATTATTTATTTAGTCTTGATTTTAATGAGGTTTCTTTGAAGTAGAGGTAGCAGAATTAGACCTTAGACCTTTAATTATTAATGCAGAGTCATTTGTGAAGGAAGCAGGCATAGTAAGCATGACCTGCTAACCTACTGACCAGAAAACGTTAGCTAACAATTGTGTCACAGCTTCTGGCAAGAGAGTATTTTGAAGATTCAGTACCAAAGCTGTTAATTTTTACAACCTTAAAATGCATCATGTTGTACCTGGCTACCATTTGTGTTCACTGTTTGATGGAGAGAAGTGCCTTAGA
Organism: Strigops habroptila; assembly: GCF_004027225.2. Classification (NCBI taxonomy): domain Eukaryota; kingdom Metazoa; phylum Chordata; class Aves; order Psittaciformes; family Psittacidae; genus Strigops; species Strigops habroptila. The sequence goes on from NC_044279.2 coordinate 17,939,248, forward strand.
ATATATTCAGTTTTGCTGTATGTTTCCTGGAGCTCTGAAATGCAAGTGTCAATTATTGCAGCAAAAAGAGTAAGTAATTTAAGGGCTCTTAAACCTCACAAGCATTGTCTGAGATTGCACTTGTCAACATAGCTCTTAGAGTAAGTCCTGAGTTGATTATCAGAATCCATTCTGCTTTCCACTGCTACATCAGCTAAGGTCTTTTCCTAAAAAATGAAAGACAGTATATATCAGGTAAAACTGGAGTGCTTAAAAATGAAGATGCAGTGTCCAGGGCTTGGTCTGAGCAGAGCATGAAGAACAGAGATTTTCTTGAAATGCCTCCCTATGATGGAGAGTGCTGATTTACTCTTTTTTTTTTTTTTCTAGCAGTCTTTAAGTATGGCAGATTGCTAATGTAATCTGAAAGAAAGGCATCAATATTCACCCTGATTTCAAGCTTGATTTAGTGTTGATTGCTTCATTCCTAGACCCACAGAGTCATAATGTATATTTGGTATGTTTGGTTGTGATGGAATTTTTATTCATGAATGTAGGTTTTGTGATATTATGACAGTAGTTTGCCTGCACTTTTAGCTATATTATTATTATTTACAACTAGCAGTCCCTAGTCCCTTTTCTGTGATCAAATTCCACAGCAATAACGTCAGTTGCATTACTTTGATAAGATATTATGCTTCAATGTAGCATCTGGTTTATCACCAGAGTAATTTCCCTGTGTGTCAGTCAAGCTTCATCAGTTTTTTAAGCTGGAGCCTGTGAGAGATTGGGAGATAGCAATTATTCTCTATTTTTGACCAGTACGTTCGCTATTTTAAACTTGTTTTAAAGCAAGTGACACAAAGTCTTTGAAAACAGCATGTGTACACATGTACCTATGGTGTGCATTCTTTATTGTATCCATCTGAAAATCAGATTTGTTATGCCAAAGCATTTCATAGAATACAAGTATATTAACCTGAAAATTGTGTGATGGACATTTAAATGTTCAATAGATTCCAGTAATTCTGTCCAGTATGTATTTGTAGCTCAAAAATAAACAGCGATTTCCCCCAGAAAATAGAAACAGTTGATGAGAGGAAAAGCGGTATGAGAGAAGTCATTTAATTGCTTGAGAAAATGAGGATGGCAATCTTTAATTTGCTTACCTGAATTCTGTGATTAGAAGATTCTCATGTTCTGGATTTGAGTTCTGGTTACTTTTATGCGATGAGAAATCCCAGGACATTGATCCTGATACCCCAGATTCCTAAATTTCGAATAGTTGGATCTCAGGTAACTGAATTCAAAGTGTTCAGACAATTTATGTTGTAAATCAAAATCTTTAAAAACAAAACAGAACAAAAACCACAAAATCACCTTTTTAAGGTTTTAATACAGTTTTCATTCTTTGCCAGCATTATCTTAGTTGATAAATTCTTTTCTCATACCTTTTGATTAACATGCTTTTCAGTTGGCATTGATTGATTTTGTTTAACACAGAAACTCAGGATCTACAAGGAAGCCACATTAGTTTTGATCGATAATTCCCTGCTCTTCTCATTATCTCTAGGAGTCTACAGGGAGGTGTAGGGGTCAGAACTGATCATTAATAGAATCCTAGGTCATGAACTTGAAGCAAAACTGCCTAATAGCTGGAGAGCTTCATCATTCTAAAGTATCTTATCTATACCGGGGAAAAAAAAGAAAAAAAAGAACAAAATAAAAAAAGAAAGGGGGAAAAAAAGAGAGGACAATAATGATTTTCAGAAATGGGAATTTTAGCTTTCACATTTAGAATATTTCATATCCTTGTTAATTCACTATTTATATTATTTTATCCTGGGTATATTGCAGATATTTGCAAATGTTTCCTCACTGTAAGTATTATACATTTAACTTTGTTGCATTTAAGATATGTCATTTTAAAAGAAGTAAAATCAAAAAGCAAAGCGGGATGAATATGAAATTAAAAGGAGATTGAATAATACTACGTTCACGTTTTGATAGACCAGAAGCAGTGTACTGTACAGTGTGTAAGACTTAAGTGTAGGAGGAGAGTGGGACTATTTGGCTATGAAAATGATCAGAGGGCTGGAATACGTCTTCTGTGAAGAAGGGCTGAGAGAGTTGTGGTTGTTCATCTTGGGGAAGTCTCCAGAAAGACCTTATTACACCCTTTCAATATGTGAAGGGGACTTATAAGAAAGAGAAAAACTTTTTACCAAGGCGTGTAGTGACAGGACAAAGGGCAATAATTTTAAACTAAAAGAGAGTAAATTCAGATTAGACATTGGGAAGATTTTTTTTTATGATGAAGGTAGCAAGACGGGTGTGGTGGAACAAGTTATTCCATGAACAGTGAAGAGGATGTGGATTTTTCCATCCCTGGAAGCATTCAATGTCAGGTTGCTTTGATCTAGTGAAAGATGTCCCTGCCCATGGCAAGGGGCTTATACTAGATATTCTCTAAAGGTCCCTTCAAGTCCAAACTGTCCTATGATTTTAATATTCTATTTGACCCTGGGCAAATGTTATTAATTACATTATGGTGGTAGGAAAGCAGTTGGCTATTCTACCAGGTAGTTGCGAAGTGTAACAGGTTAGAATGTGGTTTTGTTCGTAATCAGGGCTTTTAAACAATCCTAGAACTTGCTGACCACTGGTCATATTTAGTGCTGCATGCGTTACTGGTAGGATCATAGAATCATAGAATGGTTAGGGTTGGAAAGGACCTTAAGATCATCTAGTTCCAACCCCCCGGCCATGGGCAGGCACACCTCACTCTAGACCATGTCACCCAAGGCTCAGTCCAACCTGGCCTTGAACGCTGCCAGGGATGGAGCATTTACGACTTCTTTGGACAACCTGTGCCAGTGCCTCACCACCCTCACAGTAAAGAACTTCCTTATATTTAACCTGAACTTCCCCTGTTTCAATTTAAATCCATTACCCCTTGTCCTATCGCTACACTCCCTGATGAGTCCCTTAGATGGTTAGATGTACTAATGTACTGCAATATTCTAACATCTTACAAGGAATGAAAAAATAATATTTTGGACATTGTTTATATACCCTCATTCTAAGTTTTAGTATAACTTCTTGAGCCTTTGTAGTCTCTTAGTGGTTTTTTTGTTATGATGTATCTGAAGTGCTCCAAACACTGTATATGCTCATTTATGAAATAACCATTGGGTTCTCATGTTGTACATTAGAATTATGTAGAACATTTACTCCTACCTAGAAATAATTTTGAAAGAAAAAAAAAGTACCCTCAACTATATTCTTTTGCTGAGGCGATGGAGGAAGGATGGCAACTATGCATTTGCCAGCACCATATATATAAAACTTAGTTTTCGACATGACTTAAAGAATAATACGTGTCTCTCTTTCCCCACCCCAGCTCCCATACATGCAGCCACAATTGCATCTGTACTTACAGATGCACCAAAGCATGTACGATGTTTTATTTTCATTCATCTGCCTCTAGACAACTCCTTCAGAACTGTAGATTTTCTCAGATGCTGACAATTGAAGTAAAATTGTTTCCATGACTCATGAGCTTGCCCTTCCCATGATACTGGCACGTTATGACAATTTCCACCTTGTGGGTCACTTTTCATTTAGAAATGCACAGGAAGTTGAGTTTCACTCCAATTGCTTTACTTCCTCTCCAAACTAAGGACAGGTGACATTCCAAATCAAGTTGAGTAATAGTTCTTACCTAAATAATATCGCAAACTTGGTAAAATCTTGTAAACGTGCTCACATAAAATACATTTTTTCTCTTTGGTCATGAATGTCAAGTGTCAGTTAGAGAATGAAATGTTGTTGGGTAAGGAATGCCACTGTTCAACCCCAAGACAGAAAGTGAGCAGTATAAAACAAATGTATCAGTAGCTGCAGCATCAATGGCAATACTTATATGTCTATAAGAAATACAGGAAGGTAAGTTAGGTTTCCTCTCCTGACTGAGAATCTACAACAGGAATAGCCAGAAACATGACCAAAAAGCAACCAAACCAAAACTGCTTAGTAAGGCAACTACCCTAAAGGAATATTTCATCCAGAACAATACATAAGGGTTTTACTATGTTATGAAATATTTGATACCTAATCTCAAACAACTGCAGCCCCACCTTGAGTGCTGTGTGCATTTTTGGGTGCCTCAATAGAAGAAGGACACCAAACCAGTATAGTGTGCCCAGGGGAGGGCAGCCAAGATGATGAAAGGTCTCGAGGGCACGACTTAGGAGGAGCAGCAGAGGTCACTTGGCTTGTTCAGCCTGGAGAAGTCTGAAACCTTATCACAGTCTACACCTTCCTCGGGGGGGAGGTGGAGGTGCTGATCTCCTCTCTCTGGTCACCAGTGGTAGGATATGAAGAAATGGAATGAAGCTGCATCAGGGCTTCAGATTCAAGTTCAGATTGGACATTAGGAAAACTTTACTCATTGAGAGGATGGTTAGTTGCTGGAATAGGCTGCCAGGGAAGTGGTCATGGCACTGAGCCTGACAGAGTTCAAGGAGCATCTGGATGACACTCTTCGTCACATGGTTTAGTTTTAAGTAGCCCTGTGAAGAGCAGGGAGTTGGACTCAATGATCCTAATGAGGGCCTTCCAACTTGAGATATTCTGTGACTGGATGTGGCATGAAGGTGCAGATTGGGATTTTGCTTAATGCTTGTGTTTTCCACAGAATAATTCATTCTTCAGCAGTCAGGTAGTAGAGAGTGAGTACTGATCATAGCTTGAAAGTCAGGCCCAGTATGGGTTTATGGGTTCTCAGGCTGAGTAGAGATCAACTGCTTCCTAATGGGAAGTAAATCTGTAGATCTCCTTCCATGATCTAAGAATGTTTATGGAGTAAGAAATCAGCGATGTAGATGCATTAGGTTTAAATAATTAGGTAACAAATTGGCAGATTATTTTCTACAAGACTGCATTATACACAAGAGATTGAGAGGAAACACTTTGGATTTATAAGGGAAATAAATCTGGGGTAAGTGTGAATAAAATGTAATTTAAGATAAAATGCTTTTCTAAGCCTTGTACCTTTAACAAAGTGACCAAACTGGAACTACTTTTCTCTCATAAGCACCCTCCTTTGAGGTTAAACCCAGCATCAGTATACTGTTTCATGTTAAGAGGTGGATGTCTTTCTGAATGATAGGGAAGGGAAATATTTAGGAAAGCAGAATTTAATTATATGATTTGAAAGGTGGCCAGGAACTAGGGGTTAACACTGGTATTGTGCAAAGAGTGCTGAAAGAACTTTAATTGCCACTAATGCTTAGTGCCTTGCTTTCACATTTGATCTGAGAAACAACACCTTCAGCCTCCTGGTGTGTCATTGGATGCATTAGTTCATCAATACTAACAGCTTCGTTTCCTTTAGTTCCTTGGCAATTCTAAGCAGTCACCCATGTAGCCTAATCTTGTTTCAGCTACATGCTGTGATGGCAGTTGCAGCACAGAAAAATGGTTGGAGTTTATGTGATTATGGAACAGTTTTCTGAGGGAGTGGCTAGAAGCCTAGTTACTACAGACATTTTAAATTGAACTGGACAAAATACTAGAGAACATATTATGCATTCGCATAAGTATGCACTGCATCACTGGATAGAGTTTTCTGTGCCTGATATCTTGCGGCAGAGCACTACCAACAACCGCAGCAGTCTGATTGCAGTCTGATTCATTAGCTAACAAGAGGCAATAGGTCAATGTGAAGTTCCTAAATTCAGGAGCTTGGTCACTGTAAGCTTCCTCTGCAGACAGTGATCAGAGATGGCCATGTGAAAGGTCACATAGTGTCAATATTGGAATTGCTTCTGAAAGCTTCTCTCTTTTTTTCTCTTACAGGATTAAAGAGAACATAGGATGACTAGCAGAGTAGGTTTTCTGCTTGAATGTAACATGTATAGACACTTCAGGCCATCAGCTGCTCAGACTGCCTTCTGGAAAAGCCACTGTCTTTGCTGATTAGAGGCAGCTTAAGGAAAAAATGTAACATGTTTATATTACCCCGCCTGCTTGTCATGCTATGTTCTGCGTATTCCCAGAAGAGTGGAAAAAGATAAACTTTGAAAACTATTCATGTGTGAAGGTGGGCTTCTGTCAGGGAAACATGTTTGTCTCCAGTGAGAGAATATAGGGAGATGAGCTTTTGTAAATATCCCTACAATCAATGGGTGAGCTAAAACCATAGCTATATGTCACTTCTGGCACTATGTGAAAGCAGCATAGTCAAGGACTACTTGTTGTCTTCCCCTCATATTGAATTATCTCATTAAGCACAGAGAACTATAAACAGAGAAACAATATGTTTCATAAAAGTGAATAAAGACTATAATATTGTTAGAAGTAGCATTATAAAGCTATATACCACTTTATTTTAACTTACCTTAGATTTAATATCTGCGATGATAGACGATGTGTTAGAAGAGTCCTAGAAAATGTTAAACTTCATTGCTAAATTAGTGACAACATTAATGGCACTACTACACCTAGTTCCTGGAATGCAGTAGTTAATGCCAAGCATTTTTGTAGGCCTCTTTCAGAATACTCTGCACAGGGCTGATTCAGAGAAATATCCTCTTTCAAGACATAACTGTAGGAAGCTACCTATTTAAGGTGACGCAAAGGAGTTGGGTTTCCCCTGCTGCTACAGGTTGAGGTCATACTGCAGGAGGAGAAAATGTTTATGGCATTCAAGCTGGCATTTTCATATCGTGAATAAACCTTAGGTATGACTATACTTTCATTTGCTTGTGTCTTACTGTTGTATTATTTCTACCATATCATAGGCATGCAAGTCGCTTCATAAGCAAGTTTCCTACAGTCCTAGGCTGAAAGCACTTGTAGTCTAATGACAGACTCTGTCCCTGCTTGTACAGTTGTAAAAGGAAATAAGGATATGTAGATGCTTCCTTTTGTTAATTATCTAGATTGCGGGGAGTAGGGTAAGAGGGAAAGCCCTCCAAACTTCTTTGTACTCTCAGATGAGGTGGAAGTTGGAAAGTAAAATTTCCATCTGCTTATTTCAGACTGTTTCTTTGAGAGTTTCAGTCTTTCTTCTAGCATCCTGCCTAGGAGGGCATACACAGAAGGCCTCTACTCTTGCTCATCCCTTTAGAGAGGACAAGGTTAAGCCCCAATTAAATGGGAAGTCAAGGTTGGACCCTAAGGGTTAGGTAGGAGAGAAGTGGAAAGGGATGATGGAAAGAATTGCCTCTCCTTACAAGAGAATAGAGAAAGGATATCAGAGCTAGGCTGAAGCCAGCAAGAAAAAAAGTGGTATTGTGAAAGCAAATACGACTTTAATATGGTACAGGACAGGGTGATTTACTGTGAAACAGACTCTCATTTGAAGGGAGAATGGCACATACAACAAGAAGAGAGCAAAATACATGAAATAAAGAGATGCAGTATAAAACTAAAGTAAGCCTGAAGGTGATAAGAATTTTCTTGTCCTTTCCATATTTTTTAAAGCATACAAAATGTACCTTCAGTTTATTGTACATTCTGTGAGCTCCCATGGTAAATTCATCTTACATAAAGAAATAAATTAAGCTGGCAGTTATCAACCTGCCTTAGTCAGACTCACCTTCCAGCCATTTAATTACCACTTTTTTCCTGAACCTCTTCTCCTTACAGCAATCAATAAAGATTTTTTTTATTTTTTTTTTTTATCACTGACAGTTAAACAGAATTGGACAATACCTTTGATGGGCTATGTGTAAACAAGGAGCATCCAGTCTATTTCTCTGTATCCTGTGTTACACACTGACTTTCCCACCCTTACGCCCAGGGCCTATACTGCACACCGTAGTCCTCTTTTTGTTCAGTACCTCTGTGCTACAGCAGTGGTGCTCCTCTGCCTCTATGACACTTCACTAAGCAGCTATTGCTGTACATCACCAGGACACTCAGCACAGACCCACGTCCAGGCTCTCTCCATTGCTCTGCACAATGTAAATCTCCTCCAAGCCACACATAACACTCCCACATGGCTCCCCACTAATGTTTGTTAATTCAGTGACTCGGGGAGGAGAAGATGTGGACCACAGGACCAGACCAACAGAAGGGAAGCAAAGGCCTGCGAGGCAGTATTGCTGAAGTGGTGCACTCTCAAATGAAAAGGTGCAGTTTCAGGTAAGACACTGCTAGTATGGAGCACAGCAAAGGCAGGAGGAGGCAGCAACAAAGCTGCTTGATATAGAGTGGCTGGAAAGAGCTGGAAGAGGGAAAAGGAGAGGACAAAGAGGTTGGAGAGAGTGGGCCAGGGCAGAATAGAGTGAAGTCAGCTTGAAGGCTGGAAGTTCATCACCTCAACAAAGGGAAGACAGACTCATAGAATCATCATAAAATAGTTTGTGTTGGAAGGGACCTTCAAAGGTCATCTGGATATAGCAGTCTAGACTGTGCATCATGATGGAGTAAAAAATAAATAATGTTTTTGGAGCTTTTCAGGTAAAGAATAGAACTGATTTGGTGTTTGATTTTTTTAAAAAAAGAAGGAAAAGTTTATGAATTGTTCTTTCTTCAGTTGTAATAGGATGTTTCGATGTACTGGCTAGCACTGGCATTATAAGAACAGTAGGCAATGGAAAAAAATCACCTGTTTTCTATACAATTATTACTTTTTATATTTTCCTTTATTACTGTTTTTCTGTTTAGATTTTAAATATCTCCCTTAACAGTCCTATGCAATTGGAAGACTCAGTCTTCCTGACCTTGAGAATAATCAGCTCTTTTCTTTTTTTATTTACATATTTTTAGAATTACTACCTGGGGTATATGTAATACAAATTAAAAGATTTGAAGAACAGGCTCTCTTTGGTAATGTAGACGTCTTCTGCACAGAGCAGCAAGCATATCTTAAACTTCAGGCTTCAACTTTGCATGCTTTACTGAATTTTTAATTTTTAATTTCACTAAGCATAAAACATTGAGTGTTTGCTAAGAATAGTGACCAATTTTGAGCAGCTTTTTAAAAGTAAGTAGTTACCCTAGACTCAATGTATTTACATTCTTGCTTTAACAGCCTTAGGTCAGAATACTTCAATTTTGACATGAGTTTTGGAAGTTTAATCATTGCATAAAAGTAGGAAGCCAAGGGAAATACCAACTTTGGAGTGCAGAAAGGAGGGCTAGAGCACTGAGTGTAGGTCCCGGCATAGCCCTGCCTGTACTGCGTGTGAGCTAGACACCGTGTCAGGTGTTTACATGCACTGACATGTCCCCACTCTGATTTACTGTATGGTCATGTGGGGGTGATAACAGATGGGGTCCCTCTAGAGGGGTGTGTCACCTGCCTAAAGAGCATTAGCAGCTTGTTTGTGCCCAGCTGGAGTTTAAGCTTCATTGGTAAGACTAATAATGCTTCCCACAAAGCAGCTGGAACCCAATTTTAACGTTATATGACTTTGTGAAACTGGATCACGGGCGTACCCTGTCTTAGCTAATAATACCAAGGTTTTATCTTTGCCTTTCATCTCAGAGGAGCTCAAAAAATTCCCACAGGTGTCTCTGTCTCTTTTAATCTGTATTTTTGTACAGTCTCTGTCTAAAGTTTACATTTTCAAATGGAGACAGCTTGGTTAGTAATTTCAGTGAATGCTGGCAGCTCTCTATTGAAGTAGTGGCCAGCAGGCAGATAAACTGCTGAAGCATATTGCCTCACAGTTTTGGGGCAGGAAGAAATCTAAGTTTAGAATAGTGGGGTAGGTCTTTGTTGTGAGGAAATTACTGCTAGACTTTTAGTACCAGGTTTCCTGATGAGCAATTCTTGGACTCTTTCTGCAAAAGAACCAGGATTTGCAGTTTTGCATTTGTCAGACCTCAGAAATGGAAGTTTCAGTCTGTATGAATATTTTAAGTGCCTGAGCTCTGTTCATTTTGATTCAAATCAGGCTTTAATTATTTTGTGACTTCATCATCAGTTAGTGCTAGCTTCCTTTACCAGTGATACGCACTGCATTATCTGCATTTGTTGGCAGCATCAGGTACTGATCTAGCACATTTTGGTGTATTCTTAAAGGTAACACAGAGTCCAGCTAGTTTTGAACCTCTTTGCACATTCTAGAACCCTTTGGTTTATGTATATAGAAACAAAATTTATATGCTGGGTATAATGCTGCCTTCATTTCTGTAGGTACTTTACACAACATGACATTTTATTTTGTTTTATTTGTATGGTGTTTTTCAGATTTACCTCTGTTAATTTTACATATATGTATGTACATAAAGTTTTATGCATAAATATATAGTAAATATAAAATCCTCTTATATTACTGTCATCATTGGCATTAGAGTGAATAAATTAGGAGCCGAAAGGCCAAACCACAAAATGCTCCCCAACAACTAGTGCTTCTGCGACAGAATTACTTGTCGGGTTGAGAATGACTTTGCAAGTGAAAAAGTCTATAGGAGAGAAAGTGGACAGTACTGTACAAAGTAACCTATCAGTTGTAATTGTCCTAAGCTGTTAATTATACCCATGAGAGTAGTTTCCGGGACAAGCCAGAGGACTCAAGTCAGGTTTAAACCAGTGTAAGAGGCCATCCATCTATTACAATGGCTAAACTAATTTATTATGAATTAAGTGGTGCCAGTTCTTTGTGTAGGGAATTCTAAAATGACATTGTGTCCAGTGTGCAAACAAAGATTAGGGAAAGGTTTCTGTACTTGAAGTAGTTTTTGCTTCTCTTTCAGATGTTGATGACTATATCTGGAACATGACCATAAATTTAGATCATATTACAAAATTAATAAAAAAGCCTACTCAGACAGAGAGACATGATTCCTATCTTGAGATTCTTATAATTTAAGGTTCACATACTTTAACCTCGTAGTCAAATTAAGAAAGCTATTGAAGCTAATTAACCTGTTTCCTTGAATTTGAATTTACTGGATCAGTACTCTTTTGGGTAAATAGATATAATTAAAAAAAAAAATTATGGAAGCAATGCAGTGACAAGCTTCCCGTAAGAAAGAAATTTCAAGAAGAGGATAAGATTCATATATAAAATAATTTGAGTTCTGAAGTTCTTGATATTAATGGTCTCCATTTATTAACTTTTAGTGACAATTACTTCAAATAGTGTACTTTTCACTGTAACCTACTAATAATCTACTGCAGGCTTTTATTTGGAATAGGGAGTACTATATGAAAAACATTAATATGTATGCACACACCTATGAAACCTTGGTTCACTACTGGAGCTGATGTGGATTGATTTTGTTGAAAACCAGAAACCAAAATGTAAAAAAAAAAAAAAAATTTTTTTCAACTGTGGGATTAATGAAACTTTGTTTCCTCTAGGAATATGTATCCTTGCCAGAGTAATACTAGACCCCTACCCACACTTCTTACTCTTCCAAGTTCATAATAGTTTGGTTCTGAAGTCGTATTTCATTTGGATAAGCTATTTTTTTCTCCCTCATTGTATGTGTTTATGTCTCTTCTTCAAAAACAACAGAGTTGGCTCATGAAATTCTCACTTTTTCTAGCTTTTCGTAGTCTTTCATAGAGTAATTTAGGCTATGTAAGACTATGGAACAAGCCACATGAAGTAAGTTTTGGTGTACAAATGAAATGAACTGCATGTGGGAGATGCCGCAAATGGCAGTTTGTTGATTCATGCAAAAAAAGGTTGCAAAAAATATGCACAGAAATAAAACTAAGCACATCAAAAGACTCAAGGTAACTTTTTTATGATACAGTATGCAAAGGTGAATACTGGAGGAGCAATGATAATTTAATCTTATTGTACAAGCTGGCTGTTTACAGCCTTACAAAGCTGCATTTCCAACTTCACTTTTCATTTCTAAAAATTACACCTTGAACTTCCTGATTTCAAAAAAGTTTGTAGTCTTGCTTACACAAATTCTGAATCATCCTATTGAAGCTGGATACGCAGTTTTCTTAGGGCATGTCAAATGAATCATTTGTGGTATAGCTTATTAGCTTTGCATGGGGTGTCAAGGCAGAAAGCTTTTGATTCTGGCTCAGGTGAAGTTGTAGCTGAAAATATTATCTTTCAGTTCTAATGCTAAGTAAAACTTGAAATAATACTTCTTATTCGGTTCATGATTTAGAAACAAACATAAAGAAAGTACGTAACATAACAAATATATTTTTGGATTTAATAAATTTGCTGCCAGGTTTGACAAAGATTTCACAATATTCCAAAATCTTATTCCATTCTGAAGAGAAAATAAAATAACAGTTCAGAATACTTTTCAGTTTGGGTTGGATTCTTTTCCCTACTCTGGAATTTTTTTAATTTTACTGTGGTATGTTAATATAATTTCCTTATTAAAATAATGAGAAATAGCGTTCCTGGGCCTTTGACCTTTAGGTTCATATCATATTATGATGAGATTTAGAGGCGTGACATCCTGCTAGAATGGTCCTGCTAGCTTTCTTTTTCAACCTTATTTTTAAGTCTTTTTTTGTATCATGGAACTTTACTGAAATGTTAATTTGTTCAATACTTTCTTAAGATTTAAATTTTCAATTATTAGAGAATACTACACCTACATTTACCACAGAGAAGTTGTTTCTATTTATTTTTACTTTCTCATAGTATAAAATGTCCCAATTTTCTCTAGTGACAAACAATTAAATGCAATATTTAAGCCTAAATGATAAAGTTACAGAAAAGCTGTGTATAATAGTATTGTAAGAACAGGATATCTATTATGAAAATACATCAGGGTAGATATATACACATGATAAGCATAAAGAAAAAAATTAAGGTAAACAGATTGAAACTACAGCAGTATAAAATTCTTGTGATGTCTGTGAAAGTGAGGTTTAAGAAAATTATGAGAATATTAGTAAGCATGTACAATAATATATAAAAATATGGATTGATATTAGCACACTTTTTATCACTGGATTTAAGACATACATTTTTTGTCCCTTCACAGACTGTATGTACCCTTATGATGTAAAGCTAAAACCACTTAAATGGTCTTTAAAAGATTTTACCAATTTTTAAAAAAACAGTATTTTTAGTTATTCATGAGAATGGGATAGACACTCCTTTCCCTCTCTTTTCCTTATCCCTTGCCTGCCTGGATTTGATCAGTAAAGGCTTGTGCAGAATACTGGAGTATGCTTTCTACAAAGTTATTTGTGTCCCAGATTTTTGAGTCTAAATACTGTATAATATCAGCTAGAAAATAGCCTTGGTGTTCAGCAGTCTGTAGCCTTGATAACCATCTGTGTCCATAATACTTCCATTAATAGGATGTACTATCTTCATACCAGAATTTCATTATACTGTAGAGGCAAGAGTGGCTGAGTAAGTAGAGATAACTAGGGGCTTATAAGAGTTCCATTAAGAATAGTTGTAGATGTTTTGAGAAAAATAAGGCATAACTATCTTTGAAGGACTTTCCTCTTTCCTGTAAGATATTCAGTAGCTACTGAAACCAAATTGTTATGGTTTTTATATGTTGGATTCTTATATATATAAGGATTCTTTATCTAGCAAAGTTTTTTATCATTGCTTTCAGTAGAGCAGTACTGATTTCCATTTCAGGTGTAGCTTGCATAGCTACCATTTTCTGGTAGTCACTCAATAGTACAGTTGCCAATATAATCATGAATACAGATCTTTTCTGAAAATGAAGTGTTGCTGCTGGGTACATTTGTATAAGTACTCCATTAACATAACAAGAAAATAACACTTTCCATACCCTTATTCAAAAACATTTTTAGACTGGGAAGGGTGTTTAGTAGCCTATTTACATTAGTTTTCATAAATGCATTTTAGGAACAATAATGATATATTCGTAATTTAGTGTACTGTCATTTTGTTCTTCCATCACCAGAAGCATGTCACAGCCTGTAAAGCAAAACGAGACCAGGTTCAGGGGAAAGACTGGCTTCTTCAGTGGGTCAAAAGGAGTAAGGTTAGGAAAAAAAAATTATGAATTTGTAAATAATGACTGGAAGGTTTCTTGTTTTCATTGCTCATGGCTTGCTTTGCACAAGGACAAGCAATCACAGACCATTATGCTGAACAGTGTATAAACTCAAAATAGTTAGTCCCTGTCCTGAAGAGTTAGATTGAAAGAAAATGAGGAAAGGGATAGAACTTACTAGACAAATGATAATCTTACTCCAATTTTGTTCATTTCTGTAGGGTTCTAGAGGAATTAAGTTGTGCTGGGAGATCGGAAAGCTAGATGACAAGAATTTATGATGGAAAGTGATTCTGAAGGGAAAAGGTGTGAAGGGGGTACAATCATAGAAAAGACTGTAAGAAGTGTGGGTATGCAGTGAAGCTTGCGTAAGACAGAGTGAAGAATTTTGGAGCCAGTCAGCACAGAGCAGAGAAAGTCCTAGCAACATTTCAGTAACTTTTTTGAGTGTCCAAAGAGCTTTTCTTTTGCTGTTTATTTATTTATGTTAGTTTTAGGATGTTTTCCTAAACTGTGGTCTTTTAATGGTGTTTACTTTTAGGGACTTGGGGTTTTTTTAGTACTGTTATTCAGTACTGGACTACTGTACCTTTATAAAAAGAAGCAGGAGTGTAGAAGACCTAGAGAGACGTAGAGGATGAGGAGAGGATGGAGACAAGGACAAGAAGCTAAACATTGTGGCCTGGTTAAGTGAAATCAGAGGTTGGCTAATGAGGTGATCAAAAGGCAATAGAGAAGAACTGAATAGTTGCAGTAGTAATAGCACATATTTCCAAGAGACTAAAAGCTGTAATTAGCATTGAATATAGCTGAAATTAAAAAAAAACAAACAAACCAACAAACAACCCAACAGCTATAGATTCACTTGTAGATAGAAACAGAAGCCCATTTTCGTCTCATATTTGTGACAGGTGAGAGAACCTCAACCAGGAAGGTGAAACAGGGGAAGTCAATAATGCTGTACATCTCTGAAAATATCCTTACTTTTGCCTTCCAGTGAGCTTCTTTTTAATATTTTTGTATAAGAAGAAGGGGGTTGGGGGAGAATAGCCATAATGCATGATTCAATCAGCTGGACTAATTAATCTCCTAAAGGAAGACATTAGTGAACTAGTTAAGTTAGCCATGTTAGTGCAGCTCCAGAGTTTCCTCATTTCTGGCCATCTTTTGCAAAAGTCATTGTTTCAAACTCACATGATTTTCTCACACACCTGTTAAACAGATATTCATCAGCTATTCACCACCCTATGAAGAGAAGCTGGAAATACCACCAGTTGTCTAAAACAACTAAGATAAATATGCCTGCTAACCAAAGAGTTGCTTGAAATCCAAATTGGTGCAGGACTTTTATTTTCAGTTCTTTTCATGTTGTGTTTGGTGACAAAGGGTTTTCACAATGTTGATGAGGAAACACTTTCTCTCGCAAGTAGCTTTTGTGCAGAACTTTCTTCACCTACTTCTTTCTCCCATTTATCTTGGGTAGACTGTTCAGACCAGGGTGTCCTTCTTCTCTTCTTACAAAGGACTTAATAGATAGTCATATTTCTAAAAGTCAGCTGAGTTAAAGTATGAATAAATCTGTTCCTCATCCAGCAGGACAAGGATGTTTCCCTAGATATTACGTCTCCTCATCGCCTTTCTTACCCCCATGAATACTTTCTATATCTGTGTTATATATATATTTTTGGTTTACAAAAAATGTGCATTGGTCCTGAGCTTCATGGGACGAGGAGTGTGGGTGAGTATTTAGGATTGAGGAGACTGAAGTATGTTCAGTGTAAGGATGGGGAAAATAGAAAATGTGATACTAGATTTCTCATGTGGAGAGACAGGTAATTTAAGAGAAGGTAATTTGCAGTTTTGCCGTAATGAGAGAGGAGTAACATCTCACATCTGCTTCAGAGTATTTGCTTGCTGATAACTGTAGAATAGTTAATCAAATGCTAAAATCCATTATTACTCATCCTTCTGCCCCTGTCATAATAGTGAGTTGTGATCTTGTCAGGAGCTTTCAATGAAATTCACAAAAATCTTACCCGTGAGGAGTGAAGGGTGATATGTCCAGTAAGGATCACATTATATTGGCTTACAAGACAAAGAAAGAAGATGGTAGCTCTGTGAAGCCCATTATCCTGCATTATCCTGTTGTGCTGAAGGGAAGGAAGCCTGAGAGGGCATCAAGTACACTCTTAGCTCTGGTAATCTCAAACACTTACTGAAGAGACTGCATGTTCCATCCCCTTCCCTTCGTTCCTTCTTTCCTTCTTTTCTTCTTTCCTTCTTTCCTTCTTTTCTTCTGTCCTTCCTTCCATCTTTCTCTCTTTCTTTTTTCCTCCTAGGTAGTCTCTCAGGGCTGTTTCTAATAGTTGCTGTTTGAACCCATGTACAGTTGGACTTTCATCATATCTTCAGCCAGTTAATTCAAGGTTGGTTGTGTCAGGGAATTTTAGATTGTCTTTAGTTCTTTTATTGTGTATCATTATAAGCAATGATTCGCTTTTCCTATGGCACTCACAATTGTTTGTGTGCACGTATACATGTCGTCTTCCAGATGATTAGCCTGTTCAGTTTGTCCACAAGAGGCATTCCAATCATTTGACTCTCTTTGTTCCTTTCTTTGAACCCTTCTAGTTCAACTGTATCTTTTCAGTTTCAGAAATGCCTAGGTACTATGGCTTATGTGGCTTCGTAATGGTGGGCTTTTTTTTCTGTTTTGTTCTCTGTTCTTTTCTTAGTAACTTGTATCATTCTGCTTCCAGTTCTGACAGCTACTGAGCACGGGGTTGATGTTTCTTTTGAAACATTTCTAGTTTGATTCCCAGCTCTCTCTCTGAGATGATAATAGCTAATTTAGAGTACATTCCTGTATATCTATAGTTAGAGCTGGTTTTTTACTACGTGCATTACTTTGTTTTTATTGAGATGAGGTTTCAGCTGCCATTTTATCATCTGGTTTCACAGCAGTATAAGATGTCTTTGTAGCTTTCACGATTTTCTAACACTCAGAATAATGTATTTCCATCAGCATATGCACCTCTCAGTTCCAGCTCAGTAAAAGCTGCAGCATCAGAGCTTCCTGGTTGTTGGACATTTTGATGCCTGTTCATCTGTATTTTGTCCTGTTTGTTAGCAAACTTCACACTAAACAAGAGTTACAGTTGTGCTATTTTCTCGTTAAAGAAAGATTGTTGGACTTCAGGTTATCCTTGTCTTTTTTTCAATTTATTTTCTCTGACCTCCATGTTCCTTTGTAGGGCAGTGATGTTAAAAGCAGAGAGAACTTAACTGTGATAAGGTAGTTAATTTAACATAAAGAAATAGTATCAGCCCCTGTTGTTTGGAAAGGGTGATTTCTGAGATGGGTTGGGAAATTGTTGTCAGTGTATCAGCCTTGCAGTTCCAGAATCAGGTCTTTTTTCCAGTCTGGTGTCACCAGTCAATTGCTGTCTTTCCCTCTCCTTTTCCCTCTTCCCTTTCTTTTCCTTGTTGTTTTTGCTGTAATGAAAGTTTTAATTTATTGCAAGCTGAAAGGTTATTATGATTATCAAGTGGTTAGAAATGTAATTGAGGCTGCCTATAACATATAATATTAGTTCATGCAAATTCTCAGAAAAAAAAATTAAAATAAAGTGCTGTCCTTGTTTACAAGAATCCTTAACCCTTAATAAAAATTCTGTACTTGACAATTCTTTAGTTGCGGCACGAGTCCTAGTTCAAACCCTTACAAGTCAAGATTGTTTCTTTTCTGTTAAATCAAAATACACTGAAAGAGTAGGATTTTTTTTTAACCATCAACAAGGTTGTAAATGTTATCTCAATCTGTTAAGTGCCTGTGTAAAATAATTGACTCTAAATCTGAGCTTCTAGCCAAAACTACTTCTGACCTCATATCTCTAATATGACATGGTTTTTTGTCATGTTTGAAAGAAGCTGATGAGCATAAAGAGTTATTCTGACAGTTTGCTTACTTTGGTTTTTGTTTAAACAGTTTAAACAACTCTCTGGAGATCACCTGTACAGAAAAATGAGTAAAGTTTTTTTGATTGGTAAGACATTAAAACATATTCTGGGATAACAGAAAAAAGAAAGGTTAAGTTTGGGAATTCATATTCTTAAAAAAATCTTCCTTCCTTGACATCCTAAAACTTTTTTTTCATTGTTACATATTTTTTGTATTTTTTTTAAACTAGATTTTTATATCTGTATTGTAGAAGTATATTATTTTAATTCTTAAAAAGGAAAGTTTTAGAGCTATATTACGGGCATTTTATTCTTCATTATTAATGGATTTTTTCACACTCTTTCAGATTTTTAGATGCTAAGTGCTTTTATGTTAATTACTGAATTAGTGCTGCAACAAGTTGTTTAGTTTTGTTTGAAGCTTTGGAAGAGAATATGAAACTTATTACTTTGAGGCATCTTCATTCACTGCTGCTGATTAACAAAGATTAATAGTATTTTAAATTATAATTTAATTAGATCTATCAAATAATTCAAACAGGAAATTAGTTCATATATATGTAAACTGTTAATGTAATTAAATGTCAAACTCATTATGTGGTATTATAATTTTGCCACACTTAAGGTAACTTTAAGAAGAAATACTTGCAATAGTTGGCATTTACAGCACATATAATGTTTCTGCCTTTAGGCATAGCCTAAGGCTTAGAGCATTTTTAGCAAGTGGGAGTCTTAATAGAATCCATTTTCATAAATAAAAACAGAATTTAAGTTATTTTTCCCAGGGATTAGCTATCTGGGACTACTCAGGAATGTATTTACGTTAGTGTTAATTTCCTTAGCATGCTAATTTGATTTTATTTCACATTTGTATGCTCAAGTACAAACTCCACCAGGACCATCCGTATGTCAATCAGCACATGCAAATACTTTCTTTTGGTTCTGTTTAAGCTACTCTTGAAAGACATTTAGAGAAGTTGATCTGTAAAGTATTTCCAAGGGATTTAATTTCTTAATGTTCAACTTTACTTTTTCTATCCATATTGACAAAGTTACATAGTCATGTATCCCTATAAGCTTATCTTAATTTTACATGTGATGTTCGAAAGCATGAGTCTCTTAAAGCATTACTAAAATAGCTAACTTCTTACAGCTTAGCTGATAAGAAATACTAGTCCCCTGAATTTCCTTCCAACTATTGTGTCCTCGTAGAAATCCCTTCACAATCCCATTTTCCAGCAGTGGGGATAGTTTGTACAGGATACAGTAGGTTTCTGCCTGAACATAAGTCTGTATTTCAAAAAAATCCTTGGTTAGCAGATATACACTTCTTTTGTCTTTTAGGTGACTAGTGGAATTTATAGGCCCTCCTTATAAGATTGTGAATAGATGATGAATAGAGAAATAAAGATTTTGAGTTAATTTTGGAGAGAGAAGAAAAGAGGCTACCAGAGGAAGAGGTAGCTAGTGTAATGTAAGAGAATGCTATGTTTTGAGGACATAAGTTAGGAGCAGAAAGCAGAGGAAATACAGCATGAAAACAAACAAACAAAACCAGGAAAAAGATGCAGTGATCTGCTTTAAATATAGTTAAGTCAATAAAGATAAATTATGGTGCTCAAAAAAATAAGATGTAGTAGGTCACATACATACACTGGGCTTGTTCTTTCTAGAGCATACATGTTAGCCTCCCTTAGATGCATATGAGTTCAATAAGTGTGTGAATAAAACATGGATTGGTGACATACTGAAGCTAAAAGCATGATAAGGTGAGCTTTAAACAACCTGGTCTAGTGGAAGGTGTCCCTGCCCATGGCAGAGGGGTTGAATATAGATGATCTTTAAGGTCCCTTCCAACCCTAACCATTCTATGATTCTGTGAACACCAGTATTCTGTTGCTGTGAAACGAAAAACATGGATTTCAAGTTGTGGCCTGAAAGAGTGGTAGTACAGTTACTTTCGTATTTTCCTTCAGTATTTCACTGTACAATGTCTTAGTACTTCATGTTCTGCAATTAGACTTTATATAGATTTACCAAAGTTCGTCTTTCCTACATAAAAGTCCCCTGTGTAGTTAGTCTTCTTTGAAGAGCTGTTGCCATGCCTGTTTCTCTGGCTTCTGTTCCAACCCTGCGTCCCAGACCAGAGACCCATGTTCTGCAGTGTCTCCTCTGAGTGTGTAGATAATCCAGTCAGCCGCAGCCTGACCTCCTGCATGTGTGCCACTGAAGGTCAGTCAGATCTTGTAATTTTCCGGATTATTGACCAAGACACTGCAGTTTCTTCTGTGTTGTACTGTGCAATGTTTTCATGCAACATTCATGTCTGCTCTTTGGTAAAATCTCACCTGAATATCAACAGTCAGTACCTCCAGATTCAGGTAGTGGTACAGCAGAGTCTTCTTCCAATTATTTCTTCATTTCTCACATGATTTATAACCTGAATGATATTCTCAATCTAAATTACTACTTTTTAGTTTTCTACTGAAGGAGGTAGTAGACTTTTGTTTAATATATTTTCAGTTCACAGAGGAAAAATAAAGTAATTTCTTCACAGTATTTAAAAAAAAATTGATTTTATAGATTTCTCTGGTTTAATTTCCTTAAAAAATCCTGTAACTTCTTCAGAAAGAAAGTTAGATATCAAATCTTTTTATCAGTAGAAGTCTTGTTCTGCCAGAGTCTTTGTTACAGGAAACCTTTGTCTGAGGAAGCTCATGGCATTTGTTAATTAAATGAAAACATTTTTTTTCAGTTATGCTTTTATCAGTTCTGTCACTTGAAGAAGACTTACAGCTGTCATACTGGCTTGGAAATATTTGTTTCTATAAAAGAATAATCTTTGATCTTTGAAAATAATGAATGATGAAATTATTGTGCAGTGTCTCCCTAAGTATATGATAAGCTTTCCTTATGGACTGTAACTTTATTACCAAAGATTTCAAAGACAGGACAGGCCCAACACTCCAGAAAAGCTTCTCCTATAAGTATATATGTAATTAAGAGATCTAGGTGCAAGTCCCATTTCCTGTGCACTAGAACACCTCAGTCTTTCCTTATACCCATAGGATCTAAAATTCATATGTTGGAATAATGGGAACTTGTTTTCTGATACCTACTTTTTTGATTCCTTTTGAAGTAATTCCTGAATTTTTTTTGGCTGTGGTTCTAACATGAGACTGGTGACTGTTGATGGTAGTCTACAAGAGAGCTCCTTTCCATTTTACGAAAGATAGGCTAAAAAAAAAAGCTATCAGAAATTCTAAATGATGCAGAAATATAGCACATAAGGATTTCAGGCTTGAGCAAAATTTGCTCACTTTGTAGGACTTTCAAGCTGTAATGCTTTTATGTGAAAGATGAATGGCGTGTCCTTTGAAAAATTGAAAGATCTTTATGGCTGTCAGCTGCAAGAATGTTGTCATATTCCCTTGAATCTGAACGCAGAGTAACTATCTGAGATTGTGATTTGCCGATAATATTGATTACTGCATACCCATTACCACGTTTCACTGTTTAGGAGATCATAACAATCTATCAATGAGTTATGAGGATTCATCAGTCAAAATGAACCAGAGATTTTTGTGGGTTTGTAAGGCAATACTAGCACAATTTCAAAGTTTACAGTTAATTTAGTGTTGTTCATATTTTCTCCTTCTTTTAAAGACTCTTAGCATTTATGATTTTGTGTAACAGATTAATTATGGTTCACTCCACAGTGCATACTGAAATGTAACACATCTAACATTTGTTTCTGTGGATACAGTAGCTATATTTGCCAACTTTGTGCTCAAATCCTTTACATACAAATTAGATCTGTACGTATGCAGCACTTTCAGCCTTTATTCATGCTTCTACATTTTGATGTAGAATTCAGCATTTTAGAATTTGGTAATTTATAGGACATGAGAGTACAGAACATGATAATTCATTTTGCTGTTAGTTGCTTGCAACAGTGGAGATGACAGTAGTTAGGATGAATCTGGGTATCTTGTAGCAGACATTGTTCTTCTGGGGTTACTAGTACTGGTATCCGGTGCTGGGACGAAATATTTGACAACAGCAGATACCTCACTTTGGAGCAGGAGGTGGAACGAACAGCAACTCAAAACACTTGGCAGAAGTCATATATTTCATTTTCATTTCTCTAAAGAGTTATTTCAAATGAGAGTGAAGGAATAAAAACTATGTCTAGCAAATCTCAGTGTCAGTGTTAAAAAAAGAGAGGAATTCCTATCTGCAATAGTAGTATATGCAGCACTGATGCTCAGCACTGCCATAGCGTGTGCTCTGCCTGCACATTTGGTTTTGCTACCCAAAAAATAGCAGGTCTGTTTCATGGCCTGGCATACTATTTCAGATCTTCAATGTCTAAATGGAGTATCAACACTTAGCGTATATTTGAAAACAGGTGGCACCAAGGGCGATGTTTTTTTGAATTGCCACAGCTAGTCATGAGTGATTAAAATGTCTCCTTAATATATTTATCAATAGATCAGTATTTTGGTAGGTGGTGTAGGTAGAATTCTGTTAGTCAACTGAATTATCAGGTTGAAATGTCATTCTGAAACCTTATTGATTTTCAGAAATGTTACTCGGGTTGTTCAAGGAGTCAAGGGAGACTGGGGAAAGGGGCAAGTAAGATTGCAGTAAATGAACCATAAGGAAGACCCTTTGTACAATATACTGTTGCCTCTCCTGGCATTGTCTAGATTTGCATGCACCTCACCTCTTACGCTGCTTGAATGCAATACAGAGTTCACCATGCGCCTTCTGCTGCCATGGACTGGAACACAAACAAAGTCAGCAGGGCAGCTGGAGCCATTTAATCAGTTTAGCGTCTCATCTAACCTTTCTTTGCCAGAGGTGTTCTATAAACAGAACAGAATTGGGAAGAATGAGAGGAATGGCAAAATCCTATTTAAATAATTTATTTCTGAAGTCTACAGAAATGTTATTATTTTTACACAGCACTGATGGCATTAGCTACAAGGCATGAATGTAAAAATTACTTTGCTTCTAAGTGAGAGTAGGATTACTGTAGATTACATGAGAAAACAACAATTTCATTGAACTTGATGCAGCACTATCTTTACTCATTTTAATATCGAGTCTATTTAGTTTCATGCTTACGCCTACAATCTGCACCTTCTGATTGAAAACTGAAATATCTGAACAATTTTCTAAAATAATATGATACTGATAATATTATGGCTATTCAGAGTCATCATCAGCCACAGCATTCAGTTAAAGTAGGAATTCCTTCTATAAGAATCAAATATTTCCTCACATGTCCAAAGGAATGGAAGGGAAATGGGTAATTTTCATTCACTGTGTTCGTAGGAAAACAGATGAGCTTTCCTTTTTTTTTTTTTTCCCTTTCTTTCCTTACCTTTTATGACTTTTATGACCTACAATGAAATATTTATTAGTTAGGTTCTTTTCACATATTGTCCAGTGAAACAACTACATATACTATAATGCCACTGGTTTCTTAATCAGATTATTACAGAGAAGTTGCAAAAAGCCAGGTTTTATTATAGTAATCTTAGTAATTTATCTTGAATTTCATACTTCCAAAAAGGAGTGAAATAGCCTCTTACCATAATTGTATTAGTATGTTCTCCATGGAATCACACTCTATGATGTGAAAAGAAATTCACTATTGGATTAAATCATTGCAATATCCTCACAGCTGGGTGGTAAACATTGACTGAGGTTCTTTGTGAAAGTATGCATTTAAGTAATGTTACCTTCAGCAAACCAGGCTGTCCTTAATCAGCTTTTTATTTTATGACTTTGGGTATGTGGGAGCAGTATTTCCTCAAGAGCCTCATAATTTATGGTCAGCTTGAGTAATTCCAGAGAAGTAAAGCCAGAAAGAAAATGGAGAAGACAAGGGAAAAACCCCACATAGTAAATCCACTTGCTAATGAATGTCTTGATACCACTGCCCATTAAAAGCTTTTCTGTGATATCCGAGGTGAAAATAGCTAGTATGGAAACTGTCTAAATTTAACTGTCTAAAATTCCCTGCCAGGGAAGGGCTGGAGCATAACAAGAGTGATTACAGGACTCTATGTCTGAAGGACATGGGGCCCCAGATGTTATTTCTTCAATCCTTCTGGTAAAAAGGAAAAGCTTAGGTGAGAGCAGATGAATCTTGCTGAGTAACATCTAATTTCAACAGCTGGTGTCAACAGCAGGGATTTAGCTTTTGTGACCATGGGATTCACTTTGAGGATTGAAGACTCCTGGGTAGAGACAGACTTCATCTAACAAAGCAGGGCAAGATAATTCTTTCCAGCAGTCTGGCCAACCTGGTAAGGAAAGCTTTAAACTAGGAATTTGGGACACAAGTGAGGAATTGAGTGTAGAAAGCAAAAGTTTCTGAGTTATTGGAAGAAGAGTGACTTAAGAAATTACAAAGAACAGCAAAGGGATACCTGCCTCAGGAGTCTGTACAGAAACACATGCAGCCTGTAAAATAGGCAGGAGGAACCAGATGTCCTGGGTTCAGCTGTAGCAGTCTTTTTTCTCCTTCTTAGTAGCTGGTGCAGTGCTGTGTTTTCAACTTTAGTCTGGGAACAATGCTGATAACACACAGATGTTTTTAGTTGTTGCTAGGTAATGTTTACTCCGATCAAGGACTTTCACAGTCTCGTGCTCTGCCAGTGAGGAAGGGCACGGGAAGCTGGGAGGAAGCAGAGACAGGACACCTGACCCAAACTAGCCAAAAGGGTATTCCATACCACAGCACTTCATGCCTTTTATATAAACATACCTGTTTATATACATGTCCCTGACAGTGTATAAACTGGGGGGAGTTACCCAGAAGGCACAGATCACTGCTCGTGTCGGGCTGGGTATCGGTCAGCAGGTGGTGAGCAATTGTGTCCTCTCCCCTTGTTATTTCCCTTATCATTATTATTATTGGTGGTAGTAGTAGTGGTTTTGTATTATACCTTAGTTACTAGACTGTTCTTAGCTCAACCCGCGGGAGTTACATTCTTTCGATTCTCCTCCCCATGCCTCCGGGAGCGGGGGGAGGAAGAAGGAGGAGAGTGAGCGAGCGGCTGTGTGGTTCTGAGTTACTGGCTGCGCTTAAACCATGACACCAGAACACCAGGTGTGGTCACAACACACAGGTATCTAGACCTCCTCTGACACAACTTGACGCCATTTCCTCTTGTTACTTAGAAGAAGAGACCAAGACACACTGCACTACAAACTTCTTTCAGGTAGTTGTAGAGAGCTATAAGGTCTCCCCTGATTTCCGTATCAATCAATATGCTTGAAGACACGGCTGCCATTCAGAGGGACCTAGATGGGCTGAAGGAATGGGCCAACAGGAACCCTAGGAAATTCAACAAGGAGAAGTGCAAAGTCTCACCCCTGAGAAGGAAGAATCCCTTGCAGTGTTAGAGGCTGGTGACTCATGGGTCTGAAGAAAAGGCCCTGGTGGTCTTGGCAGATAGCAAGGTGAACAGGAGTCAGCAGCTCCCTGGCAGCAAAGTAGGCCATCAGCTGCCTCAGCTATATTAACAGGAGGAGTGCTGCTGAATTGAGGGAAGTGATTATTCCCAATCTATTTAGTACTCATTAGACCATATGTAAACTATTGCATCCAGTTTTAGCTTCACAATATAAACAAACAAAAATAAACTTTCTGCATATACCAATAAACCATTAAAGTTCAAAAACATTGAATTATATGTCTTCTGTAGTAATTTTTTTTAGTAGATAAGTCTCAAATATAAGATATTTAGAAACAGAAAGGTTACTTATCATTCTTTTCATCTACATGAAATTCCATATTTGAGTTTTTGACAGTTTAGCCCATGAAATTCACTGTGAATTCAGTGGATTAGTGCTATAGACATCTTTGAAATTGTTTTCTAGTAATGAGATTATACTGGTCACCCCACATCTCTGATGGGAGCACTTCAGAGATGAAGACATTGATGGTACTGACATTATACTAACATTCTCTTATCAAAATAATTCCATACCAAGTGCAGTCATGTGTAAAAGGTTACAGATATCTGACACACAAAAAATATGTGATTTGATAAAACAAATTGCCATAGAATTTGAAAGTAATAATTACTAAGAATCAGATTATCACCTAGGAAATGTCACTGCTACATTCTCTTGGCCTGTAAGCAATCTTTGCACTTGATTCAATCCTGCAGAAAGGTTTTAGGTACACAAGTAATGCTTAATATAAAACCATTATAACCATTCCATTATATGAACTAAGTAGGATAGCAGTATTCCAGATGTAGTGGGTTACAAAAGTTGGTCTGCTTTCTGTCGCTTTTACCTTTAGAGTTTACCTCCTGGTTTTTAACCAAATCTTCTTTGGAAAACTCTCGTTCTTACAAGCTCCTCACCATCTGCATCAGAGCAATTTTACCATAGGACACAATTAGTCACTAGTAGCCATGTAATGCATTTCTCACAAGATGAGAAGCTTATTTAAATGGGGGAGTAAAACCATATTTTCTTCTCTTTTGGCTCACATTTTGAGTCCAGTGACATACGAAAATGAGTCGCTCTTGTGGACAGTAGTCCACATCATAAAGCATCATGAAATTATTCAGTTAAATTGACAGAATTTTGGCAAGATGGCCTAAGTCTCATCCAGCAGACAAGCTGATTTACTTCATAGGCACATTTGGGACACCTGTGGAGTTCTGATGTTAAATGTACTGAATAAGGTTGTTCTTCCTTATATGCAGAATAGAATGTCGATGAAGAAAAGATTCTGTTTGCAACATTCATAGTTTATTATCCTTCCATTAAGCATAAATTCATAAGCTCCTGGAAGGTTGCTGGTCACTTTCTTCTTAAGGTTTAGAAATCATAAAGCAACAAGGTTTATTTGAAACCCATGTGAGATTTCCTTTTCTAATTATTGTCTGTGATGAAGTAGTTCTACAGATTGTCAACTAAAAGAACATAAAAGTCTGCCTAAAAAGAGAATTCAGGGTTTTCTTATTTGTAAGCAGTTAACTGTCTTGTTTGTTTTCCCTGTCTTCAATTTGTCTTCACTCTGTCTCTCCCAAAGACATTGCCTTCATCTGTCTTTATAAGGGATCAAGTTGGAAGAGGTTTTGATCAAATCACCACTCTATGTGCCACAGTTCAGAAGAGATGAAAGAAAACACTGAAGTCCATAAAAGTGTTAGAGCAATCATTTGGACGCAAGAACAGGTTTCTGTGTAAATCGCAAACAACTTTGCTGTTTTAAGGTGTCACATTTAAAATTTGGGATAGTAATTTTAATTTATGAAATATTTATAATATTTATATTTCTATGGCCTATTCCAAAGTTTGGAAGTAGGGTAAAATGAAGAATTGAAAAGTAAATGAGAGCGAGGTCTTACTGATTTTATGTGAGACAGAGCTACCCCTATAAAGCAGTCTTGCCCAGAAGAGGTTTATGTTGAACTAGCTGGAATTCTGTGGGTGATGTTTTTTAAGTGTCCAGAACCATTTCTAATAGTACTAATGTTAACTACTGCATTTAATAATGTAATAATATTTTCCTAGCAAACTTGCAGAAAACCTGATACCAAGACGATTAAAGATATAAACTATGATGTATGAAGAGAGTTTGAGGAGGGTAAGGAGCAATGAGATAGATCTCATGGAAAGGAGAGTATGCGTACTTGAAGGAGAATTACAGAAATAACATAATGCAACTTACCTCAGTAGTGGTAGATTGAAGCTGGAACAGCTTACCCGTCGTTAGATGTTTTCAAGATAAAGCCATTGCTCATCAGATCTGGATTGAATATAGTTCTCCTCCAACAGGAGATTGAACCATCTGACTTTAAGAGAAATTGCTCCAATTCTAAATGGAAAATTAAAAAAAAAAAAAAAAAAGAAAAAAAGAAAAAAGATGCATAACTGTTTGATCAGATCAAGTAACTGCTGGCTTAGCATTTTCTTTTTCCAGTAACCCAGGCAGAATATTTACATCCTTTTATGTGCTAGCACAATGGTCTGAGAAGTACTGTCACACTTTTAACTTCTTTAGCAAAGTAGTGAAAGCAGTGGAATTATAATTATGTTTAGTATAGCCTCCTAACTCTTTAGGTGTGCGTAATACTGTGTTATGTGCATAATGCTACATGAAATTCCTCCCGTTTGTTTCCTGTTCAGTAGGATTTCTTTATTTATTTGTTTGTTTGCTTATTAATTTTTTTACATGCACACACTTCCCCTTCCTGCCTCCTTCCCTCCCCCCCTCCGCCCCCAAGAGCTTCCATATGGTGTACTGGTCTGTTTCCCATTCTTATTCTCAGTAGCTGCTAACTATTTTGTGGCCTGGAAGTGTGTTGTCAGAAAACATTGGTGTTTATTTAATCCATTGAGAGGCAGTCGTGCCCAGAAAACTATATATGTTACAGCATCTCTAATTGTTTTCTGCTGCTAACTGATATTGGCAATTTAAAGTTTCTAGCACAGGCGATCAGGTCTAGTGAGAATGCTGTAATGGGAATCACATCTGTATTCTTTTTTCTCTGTTCATTAATAAGTAGCCTTTCTTTGTCTTTCTCTCTCAAAAATGTCTGACTTTGCCATCTGCACAAAGTACCTGTGTAACACCTATTAAAATTTAAGCAAAGATGAATGAAAGTGCAAGAGTCTGCTCACAATAACCTTGCAAGGTTTTTTATTTCCCAAAATGTTTATGTAAAACCAGGTTAAAAGAGATTGATGTGTATATGTCTGTATGGAAACATGTTGATTAAATGTGCAAATGAAAAAGTTCCTTTTTGTGTATGAAGGTCTAGTTTGTATCTTGAGCCTGTATTCAGAGATTGTGTGGGGCATAGTAATCAGGACTTTCTGTCTGTCTTTCTCCCTTTCTCCTCATAGACTTCACAGAAGATTGTTCTTAGAAAAAACCTCTTGGCCACACTCAGGACACTTCTACTCAGGGAAGAGTGATCTGAGAGGAGCAGTGGGTCAGCCCCATTCTGTGCTGGCCAACATGGGCAAAATTACTACATAAAAGAGGTCTAGATATTTTTAAACAGTCTTATCTAGGCAGAAGGTTAACTCTTGATTTTCCTCTGGGTGAGGGTATAGCTGACATTCTGTAGCTGTTTTGTAAGGCTACAATCTAAACACAAAAATTCATTTACTCAGTTGATTAAAGGAATTATTGACTAGTCTATATGCACTGGAAAAAAAGTCACCCCACGACTCTTAGAAACATAATTCCTGAGAAATGTATACATATCATAGCACTGATCAACTTGTAGTAAAGAAATGTTTTCCTAGTTTTTAGCTCTAGTAGCATCTACTAGTAGCATCTAGTAGATGTCAATATGTATGTCTGAACTTGTATTAGATTCCTCCATAAGATCCACATTGCAGGCCCTTGCAGGCTCAAAAGAGCAACCACACCATGTTCAAGGTACCGCATTCGGAGCAGGTCCAGCTTAGGCATGACAGTTTTTCCAGACCTGGTTGCGACATTTGCACAACCCTCACCCTGATGCCAGGAGCTGAGGTGGCATAGCTTGCTTGGAGCCTCATGTCAGCTTGCTCCTCAACTCTTTTTTCCTCTTGCGATACAGGGCTGCAGTAGGAAGAAGAAGGTTGACCCAGCAAGGGAAGTGGCAAGACTGTGTGCTATAGATTGCTAGGAGAAGTCTGGCTGCTGTGGGGGCTACTTAACTGCCTGTGCACTCCACAAAAGTAGCCACAGGGAAGCACAACCTCATTTTAAAAAATACTGTGATAGGTTGGTAGGAGTGGATGGGATGGATATGGCTGAGCAGGCAACATCTGCAGTCTTTCATACAGAATTGTCATCAAGGCACAAAATGGAGTTCAGTATGCACAGTGTTTGTGTCTAGCATGCAAGGCAGGTTGTGATTGCCCAGAATCACCATGGATTGTGACACAGCCAGATACAGATTGCATGAGAATTGTGGTCTTGGTTTAAGAGACAGTGTTGAAACAGAGACTGTTAAAGCCAAGACTAAATTTCACTTCTGCATATCTTCAGTTTGAATTGAATTAAATATTCTTTTTACCAGGTAACTCTCATAAACTCTTTGTCATAAACAAAGTGATAATTAAAAAGTATTTTAAGAACTTGAATTGGAGGGAGAGGGGGAAAATAAAATCGTTAATTTTAGATCAGTTCCAGCATTACATGTAGTATTGTGTTCATCTTATCCTCATTCTAGTACGATAAGAAGAAAATTGTATGGTATGTGCTACTCCAGTATCATCATTTGAAAGAATTAGTGTAGCACACAGAATCAAGTTATATTTTCTTTGTCTTTCTGAAAGAAGATAGACTTCCCATCAAAGAACATGACATTTACATTTTTCTGTAACTTCCAGCTTTACAGAACAGAAATATATGAAAGATTTCCAAAATTTGGATTAATATTTTATTACAATATTATTTTTTATCATTTTCCTTGGAGTTTTTTTGCACTTTTTAGTTTCCTTTTTGGTCATGAAAAATTGCAAGTTAAAAAAAAATAAAGTAAGCAATTTGATTTTTTCTAGGAAAGGAAGAAACTTTGTTCCCATGGCATTTCTATTCCAGTGTAACTAGGAGACTGAAAAATGGTGTTCAAAAGGAGAAATCTTCGTATAGTTTACAGGTCCTTATCCATTACCTTGTTGAATGCAAAATAACGATAACAGTTTCTTTAATACAAGCAATGTTGTTCTTGAATTCTGCTTTCTTATTGTGTGAATCGTATTTTGAGGCTAGAGTATGAAGGAATCTCCATAGAAAGAATAATTGATGTATCTACATAGCAGTATTTCCTTTTGCCGACAGAAGATGCTACATACATTTCAGTTGACTGTGGTGGGGTTGGATGAAGCAGAGAAGAAATGACAGTCCAGTGAAATCTCAGGATTAAAAAAAAAAATCATCTCAATGTTTTTGCTTACATCAGATTAGAAAGGTTGAAAAATAGAGGGCAGTATTTGCTTGTGGAGGCCTCATGGTTGCTACGTTTCCAATACCTGGCTCTTAGTCTGAGCTAGCTTGAGTATATCCATACTCCACTGCAGTGGGCTGTCTGGATGAATGCTGAGCTGTGTGGTGCTCAGTGAAATTCTTAATGAACAATTACAACCCAGCTGTTTTCACAGATCAGGGCTTACCTGCTGAGCACGCGACATTTGACAGAATCACAGTGTAGTATGAAATGATTCATCCTAACACTTGAAAAGGGCTCTTAGTTTGTTTTTCTCCACCCTCCCCCCCCTTTTTTTTTTTGGGGGGGGGGGGTGTTTGGGTGGTTGTTTTTTTTTTTTTCTGTGTCAGATGTTTTTTGTAATTGGAAAACTTACAAATACTTACATAATCCAAATTTATTACATCACTTTAGAGAACTTCTAGGTTAAACGGATTTAACTCAACAAACAGAATGCAATTAACAAGGTGACTTACAATTAAAATAATCTGTTCAGCATTCTCCAGGCAGCATAAAAAAGTAAAGGAGATGGTGTGATATTTGTTCACTGGATGACAAGCCACTGCTGCCACCATTCTCCATAGGGCTGGCCTTAAAAGAATGGGGAGATCAGAGAGTCCAGAAAACAGATGGCTGGTTGTTGCACAGCCAGGCTCTAGAGAGGAGGGCCATGATGTGGATGACTGGCAACATCTGCCTGCCAACTTTAGACCTATCAGATAGGTACAACATACTATGTGCCCAGAGAGAGGATGTTTTGTGAAATTCAGTTATTAATAACATCTTGAACTGTAGATATATATAGTACATAACTCAGAGTTTAAATTATCCTAAAGCAACACGTGACAGATTGTGTTCAATCAAGCTCAGAGTAGTGGGAGGAGAGTTTCATGTTTTCCCCAACTCTTTCTGTTTCTTCACAAAG
Organism: Strigops habroptila; assembly: GCF_004027225.2. NCBI lineage: Eukaryota > Metazoa > Chordata > Aves > Psittaciformes > Psittacidae > Strigops > Strigops habroptila. The sequence goes on from NC_044279.2 coordinate 17,971,027, forward strand.
TTTTACACTGGCTTCAATTTACCAACTTTTTATACACCCACAAAAACAAGAAGTCAGTGTAGAAGTGCCCTCTTTTTCATGCATAACTAACAAGAAATATGATGCTCATCCAGAGAAAGTCACAGCCTATATCTAACTCTTTGACCCTTATTCTTTCTGAGACACCCACAGTAGCCCTCAGCGCTGAGTTCAGGTACTGGAAGCCATATAGCTATGTCAGTGTGGGTCTAAGTTATACAAGTTATCATCCTGAGCATATTTGTTATTCGGGCTGTGTGGAAACACCCCGAGTACGAACACCCATCACAGCCAGGGTGAAAAACTGTATCCCACAGCACAGCCCTAGAAATAATTCCCCTAGTTTAACAGTTGCTTGTCATTTTGTATGTCAAATTTGAGGAACTCTAAAGGAAGCTTAACTTCCAAAATGGCTTGAATATTAACTGTCTGAACTGTATGACTGGAACCATAAGCTAAGGATCTGACCACTGACTAGAATGAGATTCACATTCTAAAATAATTTAATTTTTGTATCTGCATTATAATAATGCCTTGCATTACCCTGGTAACAATGGTGAGGCACTGTGAAATGCAGAAGAATTATAAGTACGTATCTTTAAAAATTCCTTAGCTAAAAGCAGATAAGTTCTAAACCAAGAAATGTATTTCATTTTAACCTTTCCCCCCTACATGATGAGGAGTACACCTGGCAGAAGTCCATGAATTGCAGGATGTACAGCTTTCTGTTAAAATGCACCAATGCTCAACTATGCTGTCGCAAGCTGGGATTAGAATGAAGCAAAAACATACTTCATGGCGTTTAGGATTTCACTTTTAAGGCATCTTAGTTTCAAAGACATTATAGTCTTTGTCCTTATTTTGAAGGAAATACCAAGCTAGTAGGTAGCTATTTGTATAGCACATTAGAGAATGCAGAAAGTTCCACAACAGGTCATAGCAAAAGGCAAATTTTTAGTTAAAGGGAGGCTGGTACTATGAAGTGTCTCCCATCACTGAGGAAGTGCAGCTGGTTTAGATCTTTGCAAATTTGCTGCTTTTTCCTCTTTACTGTTCAAAATTGTTTTGACCAAAAGTGGTATGAAACACGTGAATACTGCATACAACAAGGAACTGATCCCCTAAGCAGCTTTGGGGTCATCCATGCTTAAGGCTTATTTTGGATCTGTCTCATACATGACTGTCTTACCCGTGTACCTCAGCTTTCATTTGCTTCATTTTTGGTTTGGGTCTTTCTTAATTAGGAGGATAAGAAACAACACTCCTTCTTAGTTCTCAGGTGATTTACCAGAGCTTGTCATGGACTGTTCTCAGAAATGAGAACAGGCATTTCACATGAGCAAAGAGTAATTTTCATAGTTCTGCTAACAAGGAGTGGTCTTTCCGATTTTAAAAATCTTTAAACAAATTAAACTTCTCATTAGGATTGGGTCCTAAGCTATGAACAGCAAGAAAAGATAATACAAAAATACCAGTGAGTTGGGGAGAGTTGACAGTTACCATTACATAGGTCTACAAATTTGATGTAACTGCTTAATAAATGTGTAGCATTGGCTGATAGTAATTATATGTGTTGGCACATGTTGGTATGTAAATCTGTACAGCAGATTAAATGTTTTAACAGGAAATGTTTGTAAAATGGCGTGAGATTCTAGGGCACAAATTGAATATTTACTAACAAAACACAATTACTGATAATATGGTTTTGACACTTAGTTCTCCTGTTTAAATCTTTTTTTTTACTTCCAATCTTTGCAACAAAAAAAGCTTTCAAAACAGAGGAGAGACAAACAAGCTTGTGTTAAATATGAGAGTTCTGTTTAAAAGATACAAGATGCAATAAGCTTGACCTGCTTTACCTAGTTATCTTTATTTCTACTGCATTTTCATATCAAAAGTTTGACATAGATAAAGGAAAATTGTCCAGTGCTACAAAAAAAAATGTGACTCTGACAATTGTTTATATATTTTATGAGGGATTTGATAAGAAACGGTCTCAGAGCTTTTGGGGGGGATATTATTTTGATTCGGGTTTCTCAAGAGAATATTCCCTGGATAGAAAATACATTCAAGTAATTCAAAGTATTCTGCCCTTTCAGAATTTATCTTTCAAAACGACAAACTCCCTCATCCCTTGAATTTACGAAGTGAAAGTGTGAAAGATAAAGGTATTCTCTATATACAGAGAAGGCAGATGCAAGTTCTCAGACACTGTTTCATGTCCAACCGTCTCTGCCACATGAGCAAATGCCTATGAAGGTTTTAGTTATTATTTTTAGTAAGTCAGTATATAAAGCACTGGCTTTTTAAAATTACCTAATGCTTATCATGGGGAAAAAAATGCACAGATTCGTAGAAATGCTCTTTAGGAACATTTGGATTTTTTATGATTGAAAAATCCTGTTCTGTAACAGACCAAATAGAACTGTTCCAATTAGGTTGTGTTTTAGTAAAACAGTTTCTTTGAACATTTAATTTCTTTAATATAACAGGTGGTTTCTCCATGTTTTAAAAAAAAGTAAAAAACATGAACCTGTTTATCTTTTCAAAATCTCAACTATATTTCTGAGATTTTTCTGGAGCCTCGTTAAGTATTTTTCAGGTTCTTTATTTGCCCTTTCTAGTGCTTGTCTTGAGCTTTCTCAAAATAGATTACAACAATAATTAAATAGCAATAATCAATGTAATAATGAGGAAAAAATAAAGTGTATTGTGTGAAATGGAACCTCCTGTGTACCTTTGTCTTCACACACAGAATAAGATAGTCAAAAGCATCTCTGAAGCAATTGTGGATCAGGACAAGGCATTAGAGGAGTGTAGCTAAAACAATAAATGTTCTAAAGATTATTTGACATTCAACTATTTTGAACACGGTACACAATAGTTAATTAATAGCAGCGTCACTTATAACAATTATATATATATAATGCTCACCTGAAGCATTGTACAGAGAAAAGACAGTCAGTTTCTCAGATCCTCCTCCTTTATGCAGGGGATGTTTTTTCCCCTTGACCGTTGGGGGTTTTTTTTGACCTCCTGTTTGTTACTGGTTTGTGTGTAGTTCCAAGAATTACTCATATAGTATTACAAGTTTTATTCACACTAACTAATGGATATGTGTAATGTATGTTTGCTTTTTTTTCATGCTTTGACAAGCAGGAAAGATTTTCAGAATCAAGCTGTTGAAATATAATAATGGTTCATTGGAAACAACGCCATATGGAGGTGAATGGAGTAGTTCATACCTCTCATAAAATGGCATCTCTTTATTTTCAAACAGGAAACATATTTGGTTTGTATTTTGAAAGTTTTTATTGCATTATAATTTTTAAAGGGGATTTTTGTGGTGTTGATTTTAGTTTCTAAATTCTGATACTCAGAAGAATCCAGCTTAGAGATGGTAGTATATTTTTTTCTGCATAGATGCCTTTACTCATCCTTAAGCTTCTTATATGTACTTTCGTACCCAGCCACAATTACAAACTGGACAGTATTTTGAGATAAAATATTTGCGATTGCCCATGTATTACCATTTATGCACTATTGTAGAATTTCTCTAATAGTATAAATAGTCGTTTCTATCTTCTAGTCAACTTAACCAGTTTCATTGTGTAATGCCATCTGGTTTATGAGGTAATCTTAGTGCATTCGTGAAAATGCAGATTGCCAAAGAGACGATGAAAACGGAGCATGTAGACCATTTCTATCTTACATCTCATTGGCATGCTATGAAAAGTAAAAGATACTTATTTTTAAGATATAGCAGATTTAAAGCTTTATTTTAGCAATGTAAGTATAGCCACTGTCTCATAACATCCAGTGAAAAACATCCCTTAATTCTTCTCACTTCTGTTACCCATTTATGTGCACTGATGCAGCTGTGAAGTTCTTTTGGTCGAGCCCTAGATATTGAATGTAGCATTCACACTAACTTATACAGATTTATCAGATTCACTGGAGGCCTTTAGCTTTCAGATACTCTATTAATTTGATAGCTTTATATATGAACTATATAATTTTAACACTTTTGTTTTTGACTTTTTGAAACCTTTTCATGTACAGGAACTTAGTATTTATCATATGTAATCAGGCTGCTGCTCAGCGCTTTAGGTTTTACTTTAGCTAGTGACAGAAAGCTGGTAATTTAAAGGATTAAAACCAAAAGTACGTACATTAAAACTCAGATCATTACTTTGTGCAAGTCAATGATGACTGTAAATTCCTTACTTCTGTAATAATCTTCTTGTATTCTTTAATATGAGCTTAAATTTTAGTTTTACATTGCATAGATATAAAAACTCGGGGGTTTTTTTTTCCCCCTAAGATTTTCCGGTCCTTAGAAAAATCTTTCCCTGGTTCTTTGTTCTGCTGCTGTATGACAATGAATTTAGTGTGTCATTGTACCAGCTGATTTCACGCTATTTTAGGAAGAGTGGTCTTACATGTTTTGAAAAAAAAAAGTTCCATTTTCCCTGGTTTGTATAATTTCAGTGTGTCAAAAAGGAAAGAATAACTTTTTGCTTCTGACAAGATGCTTTCCTCTCCCCTTCCCCCCTTTTTTTTGAGGAAGTTATCTATCTTGATTCTTATGTCAATGCTGCCATATCTCTCTCCTTTATGGTACATCCAGCCACATGCTGGAAAAGAAATGAGTGTTATTTATACTCCAGTGTCCAAAGGTCCCTTGGCACTGGAAGAATTGCAGGGCAGGGTTCAGAGTGTTCAGAGTGTTAGGTGACCTATGAAGTAGGAAATGGTTTTTTTCCTTTTGATTAGGTTATCTCATTGTGCCTTTTTTCTTTTCCTTTTTTTGGTAAATGACCAGATTATACTCCCCACCCCACTGCTGTGTTTGCAACTGGTTTTCTAAGCTAACTTTAGTCTCAAAAGCATAAATCTTTCCATCCAGAGTATTCTGCCAAAAGAATGTCAGGCATAGTTGGGTTTGTGGGTTTTATTTATTTATTTCGAGTATACATTAGGCTATGTATGTTATATGTACATCATTTAGCATGTTATTTGCCTAACACAAACGTGGGTCTTTGGTTTTGATTGTTTATAACTTTACTGAACTTTATCCTTTTGGACTAAAATTCTTTATTCCAGCTGCTTGCCTGAGGCTAAATCTGTTTCCAAGAGACAGACTAGGGAAATAATATGTTCTGCTTTGTTAAGCATGAGACTAGGAATGGGTAGGAAAGAGAAGAAACCAGGAGAAGCCTGTGTAGAGAAGACGGGAACCAAGAGAGCAGAAAGGGGCAACGGTGAAGAGCTAGAAATTAATAAACCAGTTTGGTATGATGTCAAATTGGAAAGGGTTATGCATATGGGCTTAATTTGGAGAAAATGCATAGAAAGTTATTCCCATATAAATATTTTTTTATTATTTCCAAACTTTACTTTTCTTTCTCTGTTAGTCAATATCAGTGAAACCCATTGGATAATTTCTCATCTGTATCCAGCTCCTCTGTCCATCACCCAGATCTGCATCCTGCTGGCTCTATAGCAGGGATCTTTATAATAAGTAAAAGAGGGCCAGAGCATCAGGAGCCCTGTCCTGACTCATCTATCCTGCTTATTAGCATGGTCCCTGACACATGGTCTAGGCCAGCTAGTGCTCTTGGAGACAGTACCTGTGGGAGTAAATGCCAGCGGCTATTCCTGAAGGAGCAGTGTGAACAAGATGAAATCAAGTTTGAATCCCTCCACAGTTTTCCATTGCTATCATAGGATTGTAGAATTGTAGAAGGGACCTTAAAGATCATACAGTTGCAATCCTCCTGCCACGAGCAGGGACACCTTCCACTAGACCAGGTTGCTCAAAGTCTCATACAACCTGGCCTTGAACACAGCCAGGGATGGGACATCCACAACTTCTCTGGGCAGCCTGTTCCAGTGTCTCACCACCCTCTAAGTAAAAAATTTCTTCCTAATATTTAATCTAAATCTACCCTCTTTCAGTTTAAAGCCATTTCCTCTTGTCCTATCACTACATGCCCTTGTAAAAAGTCCCTCTCCAGATTTCTTGTAGGCCCCTTTAGGTATTGGAAGACTGTTATAAGGTTACCCCTGAGCCTTCTCTTCTCTAGGCTGAACAAGCCCAACTCTTTCAACCTGTCTTCATAGGAGAGGTGCTCCAGCCGTCTGATCATCTTCATGGCCCTTCTTTGGTCTTTCTTGTGGGATTTCTCATCTTTCCAATTACTAGCTTTCCTGCCCCCCACCCCCCAAAAAAAACCCAAACAACCCAAAGGTAAAATTACTAAGCAAGTCATGGACCTGTGGAGAATAGTTTCCAATCAAGTCATGACTCATGATGGGCTCAGGCTGCCACCTTTCCTGTTATAAGGGCACAAAGCATTTCTTTCAACCACCCAGGCATCTGTTTTCTCAGCATTTATGAAAATTTTTTTTTGTCTTTGCCAACCTTGTTTGAAATAAACCAAATAACTTTTTTGGCTCAAATGTTAACCTCGGAGATGCTCAGTCAGCATTATTCTACAGTATCATGTCTTTGAAGTCAGAATGAGAAAAAATATGTTACAAGAATATTATGGAGGTGGCAAACTGGAGCTGGAAAATTGAGACAGGGCTGTCTGTACAATTGGCAAGGCAAGGCTATACTTACATAAGCAGACACTATCATGTGATCAGAGCAGGCAGTGTTCTCAGAGCTCATTCACTGTGATGTTAAATCTTCAGTGGTGAATTAGAGAAGCAGAAGATCTGCAGACAGGTTTGTTTCTTGAATAATATCCTATACAATTGAATTTTATTCCTACCTGTACTGCAAATTTCTAAGTCATTCTAGAGAAGTCACATTTTTCACAAATCATTCATTTGGGTATTCCTCATTCTCTGGAGGAACCCAAGATCTGAGGTTGTACTACCTCGCAGTATGCCAGGCTAACTTCACTGAGGGTTATGCTGTCTCACGGATTGTGTGATGTGAATTTCCTTAATCAATGGAAAAAGTGGAAGTAGTACAAAATGGTAAATGCCAACAATTTGTATTGAGAAGTTACTGCAGCTGTCTGAGGATTCTTCCCTCCTCCTGATTTCTGTTCAGAGGAAGGGTTTTCTTAACAGTTTGTCTTTTCTCTTTACCAGGCCTCTCAGTGCTTCTCATAATTGTTTATTACAGTTGTGGCTCAGGTGCTGAATGTAGTGTGCCTCTTTTCACTGAAAATCCTCAACAACCTCTGTGCCATTGTGCTTAAAAATGCTCTAAACAAAATGTGTTAGAGGCCAGATTACTAAAAAACCCAGTCTGGTTCTAGTGAAGTAATTGAGAGATTCTGTAGATTTTTTTTATACATTTTTTTTTTTTTTTTTTTTTAAGGAACAAGAATGGCTCTGAACTTTCCTAAATGGTAGGGATGAAATTTTGGTTCAACTGAAATGACTTAACATTTTGGATTTTTTAAATAGAATAGAATTTAACACCTCAATTTTTTGTGGCGTACAATAGTTTTCATTCCTTTGTCCACCAAAACTTCTCAAAAATAGTGAAATTCATCTATTTGTCTATTACTATGTGGCAGCCCACTGTTCTTGTGTGCATATGGAGAGATTTCTATTATTAATACAGAAACAAAGCAATGTTAAGAATACTGGATATATTTATAATTGAGACTTCTAAAATTCCCTTGAGTGTGATACATCCTTCATATGTTTCAGATACTGGTAAGGAATAAAATTTCTTAAAACAACTGCTGAGTTAGAATTCAAAAGATCTTTCCTGTATTCTTTCTTGTTCTATTTTTAACTTGTTAGCAAATTACATGCATTTATATATGCTTATGCTTTAGGCAAAATACGGATTTCACCTAAAGAGAGTATTGGAAGAAATAAAAATTTCTCATAAGGCAGTATTCACTTGAGTGCATCATTGGTTGCATAAAGATCGTAAGCATCCTCCCTAAGCCCGAATAGCTCCTTATTAAAACATAGTGTCTTTTTTTAACAGAGTATTTTTTGAAGAGACAAAATGTACTTTGAAGTGTCCTAAATTTTGAAACACTACTTGATGCAGAAGTGGCTGCTCTGGGCTTCTTTGATATCTGTCATTTATATTTTGCAAGAGGGTCCTGTGTTATAAATACATTATTTAATTATTAATCACATTTTATTATTGCTTTATCAGTCATTTTGTCATATATTCAATAACTGCTACTACTGTGCTGTACTGAAAACTTTTTAATTGAGCATGTTCAGAAAGAGAAGGAAAATTAGATTCTTATGTGGCAAGGCACAGACAAAAACTGGGATAGTGTTGTATTTGTGCTCTTTATTTTGATGTTCGTTGTGTATCAATAGATGTCTTCAACATTGATAATACTCTCGATTTTTATACTTAATGTATGTTACTGGTGTATATATTTCAAACATTTTTTGAATAAAAATGTTCGTTACTGCTTGTACAGTGCTCTGAAGGCTACTGCACATTTGGTTGAATTCCTTTTATATTTTCACACAGCTGATGAAAGTAAACAACTTCTTGCAGTCAGTAATACAAAGTTTAAATTGAAAAGTCAGATCCTCAGGTCTTAAAAATAGTTCCCTTACATTTTAGATCTACTAATCGGGTTATCAGTATGGGGATATTAAGGACTGTGATGTGGCATCACCTTGCTTCTATGATTAACTTACCTTCCCAGGTTTTCAAGGAGATTCTGCTGCAGATGAAGTCTAAAGCATTAACTTTAATGGTTTAATCAAGATGAAAGAGAGAGAGTGATCTGACCAAATGTGCATTGATTCATCTCAAAAACACTTAAAAATGAGAATGCTACCAAAAGCCCAGCAGTTGTAGATTTATCAGTATATAAAACCTGAGAGACCAATTCATTCTGAATTGTTAGATTAGCAGATCAGATGCCATTTTCAAACCCAATTAGATGCATTCCTCAAACAAGGAGAAAGTAATTTCTCTAAGGGCAGATTTTATCAAGTGCTTCTCAATAGTTTCTGGGATTAATGCTAAGTAATAAGTAGATTTATCACATTATTAACTTACTAATACCATATCAAACAAGCATCGCTCTCCTTTGCCCTACTGTAATAGCTACAAGTCTGATGTCATGCTTATTTTTGTTAAAAATTTTAATTAAAATTTGAGACATGAAGAAGAGAAAGTGCTCTGGGCTTGTTAGGTTGTATTTTTTATTGTAATTTTAACATCAATGTTCTAGTGTTTGTTTTATATATATTTTCTCTAACGAGGAGCTTGTGAGGGAACTGGGGATGTTTAGCCTGGAGAAGAGAAGGCTCTAGGGAGCCTTCTACTACAACTACCTGAAAGGAGGTTGTAGCAAGGTGGGGGCAGTCTTTTCTCCCAAGTAACGCGATAGCACAAGAGGAGATGGCCTCAAGTTGCACCAGGGGAGGTTTAGATTGTATATTAGGGAAATTTTCTTCACCAAAAGGGGTGTCAAGCACTGGAACAGGCTGCCCAGGGAAGCAGTTGATTTGCCATCCCTGGAGGTATTTAAAAGCCTTGAGGTGTTTAAAAGATGTGGCACTTAGGGACATGGCTTAGTGGTAGACTTGGCAGTATTAGATTAATAGTTGGACTCCATGATCTTAAAGGTCTTTTCCAACCTAAATGATTCTGTGATTCTGCAAGTCTATGATTCTGTCTGTGATTTCACTTACCTTTCAATGTCCAGTTTTTCTTTTCAACAGGCAGGTGGCTGCCTTTCACTGCCTATCGGACCCTTTTTTCAAACATAAGCTGATCATCAGCAAGTATTAGGAAGATAGATACATCTTTTTGTGATAAAATATTGCATAGTTGTCTAAGGGATAGGACTGGCAGAAGGAGAAGAGACTGTTTCTTTCATAGCATTTGAAATGAGGCATAGTCAGAAATAGCCTTGTGGTTGCATCTTTAGATAAGCCACTTTCCTTTGGAAAACATCTAGATTATAAATCTTTTACTTGTTTACAGACTGGACAGATAGCTTTCTGTGAGTACTACTCTTTTACATTTGTAAGCATTAATTTTATAAGTAATAAAACCAAAGTTTATAAGCCAAACTCTTTAACAAGAAGGACAAATATGACATTTATCATTAAAATGTTAATAAATTATTGGCAACAGGCTGGCATTCTTGGAAGAGAACACTGATGGTATATCATAGTTACATCCTCTTTCCAGATTTAGGCCTGTTCTGTCTCTGTTTAAGAAGGCGGTTTTTATATTGTTATTACATTTTTAACAGCCATGAGTCAGAACACTGAGTCCTGATGCATAGAGCATTTGATGGTTCAAAGAAAAGTCTTGATTTGCTACAAACTATCGTTAGCAGTGTTGAGAGAAGTAAAAGATAAGCTGAAAAATCTAAGAATTGAGGAGTGATCAAATCAAGTATTTGAGTTTCCGGAACAGCCGATGATCCTTTTAGTGTTAAAAGAGGGAAAGAGGGGAGTTAAGTGCCAGTTTGTAGTTCTTGTGCAACAGCAAGAAAACTTTGTAACCTTACATTTTGCAACTACTCATGTGTAGTCGCTCACAGTCCTAGTAATACCCCCTGAACTGTATGGGAGTAGTTTTTGTGCAGAAGTGGAAAAATTATATTCTATTAGATCATATTTAATTCATATGTTGGGTCTGTAAACTATATATGGCAGTAATACTGGTGGAAACAATACCTACATAGTAGCTTTCATGTTTATGATGCAGTGTCTTTCATGATTGCATTTTATATATTGCATAAATACTTACGCATTTAAAGATACATTTTTTCTCCTACTCTTTGCCACCCTGTTGTCTCTTCATGTCACAAATTGCCATTTCAGGACAAGATACTCAACAGTGTCAGAATCACAGTCATGGTCATAGTCATTATCAGAGATGTCAGAATTAGGCCAGGAATAGTCAGGATTTTTTAAATAAAATAATTTTGTTGATTTACCTAGTCTCACAATAGGGTGTTAGTTTTGATTTTCACACTTCCAATGATTCAGTATATTTTAGAACAGTAGTAGCACTGGAAAGTTTAGGGTATTGGGTGATTTTTTCTGGTGTTTTATGTAGGTTGCATTATTTTCAGCATGATGACAAATGAACAGCAACAGGAATAGGAACATATTGAGGCTATTTTATAATATGAAGAGCAAGCGAGGTGTGTGTGAAGCATTGCAGGCAAGACAAGTGAATCTATATCTGCCTGGTTGCAAGACCATGTGAAAAGTGCTGTCTCCCACTATCCGCCTATCAAAGGAAAACAGCTATCAAAATTGCATTTTGCCTCATATTGTAAGATTATACATATGTATTTGGGTTTTCTGTATGTGTGTAGTTCTTAGATTTGCTTTGGAAATAGCTACTGTATCATGTGAGGCAGAGTACTAAGGTGGAATGCCTGCCTAGTCTTTGATTCTAATCTGCTTGAGATACCTAAATAGATTCTGCTGCGCATCAGGAGCTCTAGTGTGTTGATGCAGTTATGCCACAACTGCACAGGTCTGCACAACTTGGATAGAGTTTCTTCTAAGGCTTACAGTATCACTTGTTTGGATCTAGCCCAGTGAGACTTTAGGTTGCTCTTAAGGCACTTTGTCTAGGTTTTTTTGTTGTTTTTTTTTTTTTTATCCTGAAGTGTAAACTTTCCTCTGAGACTTTCAGTTGTAAAGATTATACATTATTAGCCTCATTAAGAAACCAACGGGGAACGTGCTGGAAAATAAGCTCAGATGAATGAATTATCACAATTAATAATTTATTTTATGCTTGAAGACTGTGTTACCTGCCCATCTTTCCAGAAAACAGCAGTCGGCTTGCTTTTGTTTTGTCTGTTTGTTTTTTCTAAACAGCTCTACAGGATTGTGAGCCATTTTTAGAACAATGCTGTAAGTCTCTATGTCTTTGTACTTAGGTTTGAGTCATTTTTCCTTGCACCAGTCTTATTTTAATGTACAACATCTTAATGCGTGGTGCTGGAAATGCATGATTTATTTGTGATAGTCTGCTGTGGTGCAGGATTTTACTAGCTTTATTAATAGAAACTCATCACCTTTACCTTTGCTGTGGGAGGTGAAAGAGTTTAATTCTCTCTGACTCAAACAGTACTAATCTGCAAACACAACTGAGCCAGGAGATGTCATTCCTTTGTATAAACGCAGGCTGAAAAAGATATAGATATTAATATTTCAAGATAAAAATGCTTAACTATGAGCCCATATATTTTTTTTCTCTCTCTGAGAGATCTAAAAGCATGTTATGTTATACAGCATTTATGGGTTTGCTTTTTTATTTATTGCCATGACATTAACTGTAATAATGAACTAAAGGTCAGTAAATCAAAATCTCTTACCTTTTCTTGATTAGTTTATGACAATTCTGCCCTCTCAAAGGCTTTGACAGTATGGTGAAACTGGAAACATCAATTTGCATGCAATTTTTATTTTCTAATTAATATTATATAAAGCTAACTATGGACAAGTGTCAAATAGAACTGTACACACTTCTAAGCTTAATTAATTTTCAAAGGAAAAGGAAAGTAGGGTGAAGTAACAAACAAGAAAGGAAGAGAGAGGAAGGAGGAAAGGAGAAAAGGAGAAAATGAGTTCCTCATTTCTTTTTCAACATAAGACAGTGCCTGCCCCCTTAAAGGACTGTGGTTAGATGCTTTGGTTCTTAGATACTATTTAGGTCCTATTTGTAAGATGTTCAGTTAAGGAAGAACAGTAAGGTTCTAAAGATCATAATACTTGTGTATCAGAAAGAAATAAATCAAAGTACTGTACGAAAACAATATTAATTTTGGACACACTGTTTCTTACCAGTTAGACACTCACAATTTCTTTTCTCTTTCCTTCAAATGTCATTTTCTTCTTAACTATAAATGTGACAGATTCTTTGCTGACTCTGTAGTCTGTTGTGCTGGACTGCTGGCTCACTTATGAGTTACCTTACCTTAGTTAATTTGTCTTGCATAGACCTCCTTTTCACGTTTGCTTTTGTATAATGTTATCCCAGAGAATTGGTTCAAATAAACAGAAGAGTCCACCTTCAGAGAACTGAAAAAAAGTCTTTCTCACAGCATATCAGAATAGTGAGGAATTGTCAAAAGGAGGTGGCTATAAATGCACAGTTCAGATAACCTCAATTACCTATCTGAATGACAATTGAGTAGCAGTATTGAACAGGCTTCTTATTGAAGTTAGACTCCTACCTTGTTACTAGAACGCTATGTTTATTTTATCGACATACACATTTTGCAAGTCTGCATTTATTTGTGCATTGATATTTTGACTAATCCATATTAATGAAATTATATACAGAAAACTGCAACTTAATTACATGGTAAGCAGGAGTGATGCATTGCAAAGTCATCTTAATGTACTTGCACGTCCCCAGAGACTATTGGCAGCATCTGTTAGTCTACTCACCATTGTATTAGTAGTGATTGGCAAAACCAGCAAAAAGCAAGCCCTCCCTTCTACCATTTACGGAGTTGTACGTACGTATTCCATTTCACTTTATACTGGGAAGAAGTTTGAAACAGAAGTCAATGGTAGATAGTTAATGAAAGAATAATACCCTTCTTGTGTGTTTGAAAATGTAACCCTCTGATTTTTTTCTTTGCCTTTGAGATGTTCATTGTTAAGAAGTCAGAAATTCAGAGTAAAAGCAGTTAGATCTACTTCCTGATGGTAATATAAACTGTTTCTACACGTATTTCTTGACCTGATCCCTTTTTACTTTTAATCCCTTTTATTCACTTCTATATATTGCAATCTTCAAAGTGATTCTGAGGATAAATCAAGGTAAGTGAAATGAAAAGGATGCCTATGATGGAGTTGAGCTTGTATAGAAGTGAGTGTGCATATGAGTCTAAATTAAATACTCATTATACAAGCAGAACACGCTGTTTTGAGTTGCTAAAAATCATAATGAGGACTGAAAATGTTATTCATTCCAGAACAGTTCCAGTGTTTTAGTACACAGAATCATTGCATATTTTTTATTTTTGAGGAAATTGGAGATTTTCTGAGAATGAATACACCTAAAGCTTTTAGTTTTATTGCCTTTTGTAGGCAAGTATTCTTTTGATAAGTGTAGTTTAGAGAAGACACATATTTAATTGGTACAGAAATCTATTCTCAGATTCTAGTACAGGTGGGCTTCCTGAGAAGATAAGGTAGTTGATAGGAGCAATCAAAGTTTCTTTTCTATGAGCTAAATTGTTCCTATGTAAGATTTTAAAAAGCTTTCATCCTTTTTAGGCCTATTAGAGGGCATAGTTGCAGCCTTCCTGGTCTCTTTAGTAATATTTAAAGTAAAAACTGTTTCAGAAGTGACAAGAAAAATCGATGTCATATCTTTGCTTCCCCAGCACGTACCAAGTTCTGTTGAGAGGAAAAGTTAGTTATGCAACAGAGGCCAGTAAGAAATTCTGGAGAACTTGATGCTAGATCAACTGCAAAGGCTCTACCAGTGTAATTCCATATCAGTCAGCTCCTATTAGGATTGTCATAACATGCTATTTATTGTTAAAGGAAAAGCACTGTTTAAATAACTAAATGACTGACAAAAGGTTGGGTTGCTCAGCTTTCACTGCACATGTGTGAATTCTCATTTACAAAATACAGGAATCCTAACTGTTAACGAAAGCAGCTGTGCAGGACAGAGGTGCTTAGAATTTGTTTGTGGCTTAATGGTCCTAATGTTTTTCTAAACATTAGAATGTTAAATGCAGTAAAATGTGTTTAAAATGTAAAATGCATTTAAAATGTAAAATTTGCATGCATAAAGGTGCATGTAAAATGCGTCCGTTGGTCTTCCATAGCAAACACAGGTGAAAGGACATTAGAACCACCCATAATTAGGTGAAGCAAAGCATACAATACCCCATTCAAAAATATGTGTAAATAATTTCGGTCCTTAAGAGTTGATGTGAACAGCATAGGAGATTTCCATTTTTCATCAGTCACACTGTTGCACTATCCTGTCAGGCCAGAACCTGACTAGTGTGGACTAGGAAAGTGTCTAATTTGAAAAAAAAATAAAGAATTTATTTAAAAAGCAATTGGTTTTTGATGTTGTCATTATCCTTGTCTAGTGAGAACTGGAATTTAAAGTCATTCTATGTTGGCTAATAATTCAACCTTATGCTAATAGGGGTCATATTTTCAACTGAGAATGACAATATATACTATAAAAAACAGTGTGAAACCAGGACATCGAAGTGAATTAAAAGAGAAACAAGCACTTTTATTCACTTAAGAAAATCTTCTTCTAATCCACTGTGTGTTGCTTTCATATGCGCTGTTCAACTCATTTTCAAAGGACCAGATCATGGAATGTTACAAAGACATAAAAACTATTTCAAGGCCAGGTTGGACAGAGCCTTGAGCCACGTGGTTTAAGGCAAGGTGTCCCTGCCCATGGCAGGGGGGTTGGAACTAGATGATCTTAAGGTCCTTTCCAACCCTTACGATTCTATGATTCTATGATTCTATTGGTAAAAACAGTATCAGCTTTTACTATGGATCCACTAATACAAGTTTTGCATAAAATATCATTACCAGAGCCAACAGAATGTGTTGCTCAGTGTAACAGAGACATTCTTAATTGCTGTGCAAGTCAGCCTTCAATAGCTCAACTATTTCAATAGCATTTAGATCCCTTCTTCTTGTACAACACCTAATACAAGTATTTACATATTCATCATTTGACTCTTCATTTTGCTTGTGCTTAAAATAATACATGCACCAAGATGCAGGGAGATCTCAAATCTATGTATTTGATTTTAAAAACTGGACTTACTTTTTAAATGCACTTCCTTCTTAAGGAGTTGGTTATTTTAAAGAATTGAAATTAATAACCTAAACTATAACTATAGTTTTTACGATTTTGAAGAGAATGAAAGTACTTTATAGCAAATGGGATTCTGAAGACACTGTGGTTTTGTCTCCTGAATTGTGACATCTATGAACTAAAAGCTTTTCCTTCAGTTCATAAGAACACTACTACACCATTAAACCTTTCTCCTCAGTCCGACAAATTTATTCCATCACTGTACTACTCAGATATTCCAGCATACAAAATATAAACCTGAGATTTGAGTTGAAATGTCTTTTCAGACTTCTTGGATGACCTTGGACAGGTGGACTTGGTTTCATCTTCTTTAACTTCAGATGACTGCATCTGAGCTAATCGTCCTAAACCTCCCTCTATTTATTGGAGAAAAATGGGCACTACTGGACTTAGTTCATCCGAACTGTTTTAGACAGCCACTTTTAGACGAGATGAATGTCTGATGTTGCTCAGGATATATTCCATCCCCTTTCTTGTATTGCCCTTCTGGGAAATGAAGAAAATGGTGCTGTCCATAACTGCCATATCAACATATAAGAAGGGATAAATAATAGTAAGAGGTGACTGAATCTTGATAGTCCATCAACCCCAAAAGATTCTGATTTATCTGTCCCCATAAATGTGCAGCAGTATGGACAGTGAGTCAAACAAGAAGGAAGGTACAGAAATGGGATGAGTAATACATGACTGTAGACTAGATTGATCTAAAGTGCTGATGCACTCCATGAAGCATAGCAGGATCATAGCTGGATGGGACAGCTGAAAACTAAAATGTGTCAGGATCGCCCCACCACATAGGGATTATTTTGAATTAAAAATAGTGATAGAAGAAGTTGAAATAACAATAGAAAAGAACATGGTATAATATTGTAAATAAGCATATGCAGAGATGACATACTTTTCTTAATTACTGCAGTTTATTGGTATATTTATTGAGAAATAATTTTAAAATTATTTTTTAGAACTTGTACTGCTGATAAAAACTGGTTCTATGCGTTATGCTGATCACATATATGAATGGTAACAGTTGCAGGATAATGTAAAATCCTGTGTTACATAGTAAAGCTTGTTCCTCACTCTTTGAAAGAGCTTGCGCTCTCAATTTGAATATAATTCTAGTAAGAAACTTTTCTCCTGCCTACACTGCTTCTCTTTACAGAAATCCACTGTGTAACACTCAACCAAATCTATCATTTAAAACACTATCTTCTGGAGATTATTCTGATGTAAATTAGAAGACACTGTTCTTGTGACCACATGGACCGTGTTTTGTATTAGTTTCTCAAAATGAGAAAAGATAATTAAACTCAGTAACTAATGAAAAACTAGGCCTTTGAGGTCTCTAACCTGGAACCTACATTTCAATATATATATGTAATCTCAAATTATCTCTGCTGTCCTCTATGTAAAAGTACAACATTTAAACTGAAATACAGTAAAAATGTTAACCTTGGGAATAGAGTGAAAACTACTTGCATGGCACTTCATGTGAAGCTACAATCTGTACTAATTAACTACATTAACAAGATCTTCCTCATATCTCTACGTTCATGTGAATCTCCACTACGAAATTACTCTCCTTTTCATGAATAGCCCTATTGGATGTTATCCTATGCCTCAAGAAGCGTGAGACCTCCTGACAATTCACGTGAAAAGTTCGTGTGTAGCTGACAGGCGTTTTCAGAGCACAGCTCAGAAGAACAAGTTCATATTCTGGAAGGGTTCTTCTCTTCCTGCAAGATTAGCACCCCAGCAGGAGAATATAAAGTTAACAGCATAAAGGTTATAGCTGTTTTCCTTCGTTCTTCTTGTTCCCTCTATTGTTATCCAGTTTTTAGAGGATTACTCAGCTCCTTAAGAAATATACAGATATCTGTCAGGGGATCCTATTATTACTGTCTAAAGAGAAGAAAACTCTGTTGTAACTCCTAACAAGCCTTTGCTTTTTAAGGTCAAGTGGTCACTATCAGGGTTTTTTGTTTATTTGTTTGTGGATTGTTTTTTGGCTTTGTTTACTTTGTTTGGTTTTTTGTTTGTTCATATGCATATTTTCCATGCAGTGTGTCTAGGCTTATTGTTATCAATACTTAAACAAATTAGACTGCAAAACCTTTACAATAGTAAAATATTAGGGCAGCAAAACCTTTCATCACTCAAGCAAGGCCCGACAAAGTGAGAAGAATGGAAAAAATATGAAAAGGTGGAATTAGTATTTTTTTCCTTCATTTTTCTCTACCATTGAAAAATAAATGGAGTGCTTAGTTAAGGTTGCTGAAGCTGCCGTCATGACATTGATTGACTGACTCTGTTGTAGTTGGCTGGTTATATTTCAAGGCTAAAACCAAAGCTTCTCTGGAGAGTATGGGAATATAGGTAGTGAGCCAAGGATTACAGTTTAACAGATATTATATTCTTTCCCATGGATGACTCTCCAGATGCACTTGTATATTGAAGATAAATGAATAAGAGGGTCTTTTTTGTTCCTGTTAGCAAATTCAAACGTGGTTTATCAGATCTCTTCTCCAAGAATGTGAGAGGGGGAAAATTCAGTAATGTACAATGAAAGTGTCAGATTATCAATCAGAATTGGAAATATGAATACCATTTTTAACAAAAAAAGACAAAAACCCCAAACCCAAAATGAAATAGCTGCACAGCCTGTGCAAGTGGGAAATTTGTCATGGATTCATATCAAACCAAGCTTTTATGTCTTGTTTTCTCACAGAATAAGCAATGTCAGTTTATTTCATTTGTTGGCATATTCTACTAGAATTTTTTTGAACTAGGTAGCATTTGACCTTAGAATTTTTTTTTCCCATCCAGCAATATTATAATAATTAATTACTACATTTGAGATTTTAAAGGATTGTGTTAGACCGGTGCCATTGGTAATGCTACGGTCATTTAAATAACCAGGTTTTATTTCAATATTAAAGTTAAAATATTTTAAAATATTTTGCCAAGATACAAAATACTTAGCAGGATTTAGAAAAAAGTATACCGATAAAGTTCATGACTGCTACTCCACACCAAGATGTGATTGCTGCATTCCAACAAAATGCTATTTTTACTCATAACTAGGCTATACAATACAGTGTTCTGATGCATTTTCCCTTTAGTATTATATCTAGCAGCCTTTTAGTGTAATTTCATAAGTTACACAGTACCTGCAGTAAGCATGATTATTCATTTCTCTGTTCACCATTCACTTAAGCAAATAGCCTCTAGTCATTTTGAAAGTAGATGTGAAGAAGATTGCATTTCCATAATTAAAAATAAAAATCAAATCCCTCTTCTGTCTTCATTTTTAAATTGCTGCTGTCAAACTGTACAAATGTACCAAAGAAAAATGATTGAAGTACTTAAAAAAATCATTCACAATACTTAGTCTTGGATGAATAATAAAAAGGTAGAACATTACAAAATGTTATTTCCTCATTCTAATTAGATTATACAAATCCTTTATGCTTTACATGGATGCACTATTGTATAGCAATCATAAACCCCATGCATCTTCACACCGCTAAGCCTAGGTAGGATAGCTAATAAGCAGCAAAACGATCAATGTAATCATGCAATGAAATCTTGAAAAGGAATATATTTTCATGGTTACTACTTAAAAAGAAAATAAAAAATCAGGATTATGCTTATTAAAATTAACTATCTTCCAGTATCTGTCTTGTCTTGTGTTTAGATGGAACCTGACTCCTTGGCAATGTTTTTCCTTCTTAGGTCCAGCTGTTACTGTGTTGCAGATTGAAAGTGCTTTTTCTTTGTATGTTTTATTTTACTCATGATATTTTCTTTGACTTCCAATTAACATTTATTCAACATTTCAGGGCTCACTGATATGTCCTTTTGAAACAATTGCAACTTTAATTTGTCTACAGATCAAACCAATTTCACAGTCAGAGTTTTGGTTTCAAATTATATAGTCTGAATACTATCTTGTCTGTCTCTACACTTCCTTTAGCTTTAGTAATTGTACTCTGAAGATAGGATGCTTCTGGTAAGTGTGGATTTGTATCTTAATAGTTCATGCAGCTTTAGGAAATACATGTACACCTGCTCACGTATTCCTGAGTAGAAAGACATGGCAAACGACATCTCTAAAGAAATGGGTGATATAACTCAGAATAGCAATGCTGAAGTTAGTGAAGGTGTACTGATTTATGCCCGCTGTGATTCTGGACAATGGGGATAACAAGCAAACTTTTTTTTTCTTGACTTCTGTGCTTTATTGCTTATGCACCATGAAGCATCCAGCACTAGGATTTAATGTTAACTGCAGCAGCGGTGCAGTAGTGGCATCATGACTGACAGGTATGGTTACCATCACCCGCACAAATACTGTTCCATGCTCAGATAAACTCATCTGTAAGGATGTGCAAAATGGAAGACCTAGGTTTCAAATATATACATTTAATGTTAAAGTCCAAAGTGTCTATTTTATTCTGTTATAATTACTATAAAGACATTTTAGTTTTAAATTTAAAGTGGAATGTTTCTAAAATCTTTTTGTTTTCTGTTTTAAATGAGGCACATCTGAAATTAATAGTATGAAAATGAAAATGATCAATCTACTTGCTTCAATGCAAGTAGACAAGTAGACTTGTAGACAAGTGTGCCATTTATTTCTCTTTATCTATCTATCTATCTCCTTCACTTGTTTGTAAAGTATAATATAAATTTCCACAAAAAGACTGTAAAAATAGATAGCAAAGGAAGCAAAACAAGCATTCCACAGGTATTCGAAACAGAATTAAAAATTAGTGTTAGGAGGCCAGCCTCAGAGATCTCTAATTGGGCATCCAGCGGTGACAGCTTTGCGCACTGAGTAGCCACTGTGTGCTGAGATACATACACCTTGAAAGAAGTTGTTTCAGTGGACTGAGTCCTCTGATTTCTTCTATAGTAGGCAGGATGACACTAAGGGTGTAAGTCTAAAGGCATTTACTTACTCGGTTCTTATATAAAACTACATACTAAACTGTACAAACATCGTTCCTAACTGATTAGTGTTATTTCTGTGTAATGACATAGTTAAAACCAGATATACGAGCACAGATGCAGGAAATAATAATGGCCTAATTATTTTGGTGTGCTGATATCAGTAAATCTCCCTGGATATTCTGACAAGGTTGTACTATTGATAAACCATCTTTGAGATGAAAGCTGGTGTTCATGACAAAGTATTTGGATTCATTAGAAATACATTATCACTATTAATTGCTCTTGTTTGGAGTGACATTTGAAAACAATATCAAAAACTAGGAAGAGGCATGGCTGTGGATCTATTCAGATGGTTCGTGTCTTTCCTGCCTACGTTAATAAGTAAAGTTTTATCAAAAAACACCCACCCACAAAGCAAAAGGAAACAAACAACTCTCCCCCAGAAGAATCATCAACGAATGAACCTTCAAAGAAATACAAATTTATCATTTATCTGTCTAGCAAAAACAAGCTTTACACTGAAGTGTGGTATGTTCAGTGACATCCGTAGCATGAAGCTTTTGCCCTCTCCCTAGGATATGTATCCTGCCCCTCTGTGAAGTTTAAGCAAGAATTTCAAGCTGAACAGAAATGTTAGAACAAAAATATATTCTTTTGCATCTATCTGCCTGTATATTGATTTATCTACCTATTTATACACACACACGAATGTACATAAGCATGAATATGACAGATGGGACAGCTGAGAAAGACAGGAATGAATTTTTCCTAGCTAGACAGAGCATATATATTTAACTTCTGCAAGTCCTTTAAACTTCCAGTTTGATTTTTAGTTTTATTGTATCAACACAGGTTCTTCATCTCCAGGTGCAAACCCCACAGTCATGAAGTGGGAGCAGATGGCTTCCAGACATATGCTCTGTTTTGACAACGCTAATCTGGTGGACTTTGCAGCCCAGGTGATTTCTCCTCCCAGCCTGTTTGCTGCTGTTCTCTTTTGCTGGTCCAGCCTGTGGCAGGGACAGCATGTTTTCCAGAGGTGTATGTATACACACACAGACACACAGAGGTGCACATGTACACACATGACACACTGTGAGGTACAGTCAGCCACATGGACCACCAAAGAAAGCCGTACCTGAAGGGGCACCCCCATGAACACCCGTGGCACTCTCTTGTCCAGCTGTTGAAGATAAGAGCTTGGTGGTGGTCATGCAGTGACACACATGCACGCATGCCATGGGTCAGGAGCTGGCCAGGTTGTGGTCTATCCAGGCACCAGACCCAGGCACCCAAATCCCTGTTTTCCCGTTTCCTGGTCTTGGTGGTCCTGTCCTACATCTGTACTCAAACTTGATATTTCTGGTACCATTACCTAGGTAACCTTGGCCTTTTATGGCATTAGGTTATGATTGGTATGGCCTTTGTCGTGGTTTGAGCCCAGCCAGTAACTCAGAACCACACAGCCGCTCGCTCACTCCCCCCTTTCTTCCTCCCCCCGCTCCCAGAGGGATGGGGAGGAGAATCGGAAGAATGTAACTCCCACGGGTTGAGATAAGAGCAGTCCCGCAACTAAGGTATAATACAAAACCACTACTGCTACCACCAATGATAATAATGATTAGTGAAAGAACAAGGGAGAGGATACAATTGCTCACCACCCGCTGACCAATACCCAGCCCGACCCGAGCAGTGATCTGCCCTTCCGGGTAACTCCCCCTGGTTTATATACTGGGCATGACGTGCTGTGGTATGGCATACCCCTTTGGCTAGTTTGGGTCAGGTGTCCTGTCTCTGCTTCCTCCCGGCTTCCCCTCCTCCCTGGCAAAGCATGAGACTGAGAAAGTCCTTGGTTGGAATAAACATTACTTAGCAACAACTGAAAACATCAGTGTTATCAGTGTTGTTCCCAGGCTGAAAGTTAAAAAGCACAGCACTGCACCAGCTACTAAGAAGGAGAAAAATGACTGCTATAGCTGAACCCAGGACAGTATCCACCCCTTATTCCATACCATTCACGTCATGCTCAGATCCCACATCTCTCAACACACCATCGCCCCTGTCCCATATATACATATATATATACACCCACACCCACACACAGAGAAAGATATCATTCCCTAGTCCATGGACCAATCCCTGTAAAATTTCTGAATTCATCCAGTCCATGATGTCAGGCTCCATCTCTTGTAACAGTCTTTCAGGGCAGGAGGGACGGTGTGTAGTGTTGGGTTGTTGCCTGCTGATGACACCGCCAAACTTGTCTGGTCACTGCTGAGCTCATCTGGTTTCCTCAAAATTCATTCTTTGTTGAGGTGATGATCGGAGGGAAGTTAGGGTCAGTTGCTGGCGACCTGAAGATACCTAGCTGGTGGGATATGAAAGTGTTATAGAGCAGGCAACAGCGTACAATTGAGTTCATTGGCTGTTTTCCCCCAAAATCAAATCCCCTTGAGGTACACATCAGACTTCCCCATCTTCCCGCATTACCCACCAAGTATATCCAGGTCCCTGAGCAAAAGCAACCCCACGAGTGGGTTTGCCTTTACCTGGAGCAGGAATAACCCAGACTGTCTTCCCCAACAAATTCTTTATGTGCACCACAGGAACTTTATCCCCCTCTACAGTACGTAAAAGTTCTGATTGGGCTGGGCCAGCCCTGTTGGCAGCTCCCCTGGTGTTGACCAACCAGGTGGCTTTTGGCAAATATGTATCCCAGTGTTTGAAAGTCCCACCACCCATTGCTCTCAGTGTAGTTTTTAACAGCCCATTGTACCGTTCAATTTTCCCAGAGGCTGGTACATGGTAGGGGATGTGATATACCCATTCAATGTCATGCTCTTTGGCCCAAGTGTCTATAAGGTTGTTCTGGAAATGAGTCCCATTGTCTGACTCAATTCTCTCTGGGGTGCCGTGTCGCCACAAGACTTGTTTCTCAAGGCCCAGGATAGCGTTCCGGGCAGTGGCGTGGGGCACAGCGTATGTTTCCAGCCAGCCGGTGGTTGCTTCCACCATGGTAAGCACATAGCGCTTGCCTTGGCGGGTCGGTGGGAGTGTAATATAGTCAATCTGCCAGGCCTCCCCATACTTGTACTTCAGCCATCGTCCTCCATACCAGAGAGGCTTTAATCGTTTGGCTTGCTTAATTGCAGCACATGTTTCACATTCGTGAATAACCTGGGCAATAGTGTCCATTGTTAAGTCCACCCCTCGATCACGAGCCCATCTATATGTTGCATCTCTGCCTTGATGGCCTGAGGTGTCATGGGCCCACCGGGCTAAAAATAATTCACCCTGATGTTGTCCATCTGAGCCACTTCAATCTTAGCAGCTTTATCCACTTGTTGGTTGTTCCGGTGTTCCTCAGTGGCCCGACCCTTGGGTACATGAGCATCTACGTGGCGTACCTTAACCACCAGGTTCTGCACCCAAGCGGCGATATCTTGCCACAATGCAGCAGCCCAGATGGGTTTACTTCTGCGTTGCCAGTTGCTCTGCTTCCATTGCTGCAACCACCCCCACAGGGCATTTGCCACCATCCATGAGTCAGTATAGAGATAAAGTACTGGCCATTTTTCTCGTTCAGCAATGTCCAAGGCCAGCTGGATGGCTTTCACCTCTGCAAACTGACTTGATTCACCCTCTCCCTCAGCAGTTTCTGCAACTTGTCGCAGGGGACTCCACACAGCTGCCTTCCATCTCCAATGCTTTCCCACAATACAGCAGGACCCATCAGTAAACAAGGCATATTGCTTTTCACTCTCTGACAGTTCATTATATGGTGGGGCCTCTTCAGCACGCGTCACGTCCTCTTCTGGTGACATCCCAAAATCTTTGCCCTCTGGCCAGTCCATGATGATTTCTAGAATTCCTGGACGACTGGGATTTCCTATTCGAGCTCGTTGTGTAATTAGTGCGGCCCACTTACTCCATGTAGCATCAGTTGCATGATGTGTAGAGGAGACCCTGCCTTTGAACATCCAGCCCAGCACAGGCAACCGGGGTGCCAGGAGGAGCTGCACTTCAGTTCCAATCACTTCTGAGGCAACTCGAACCCCTTCATAGGCTGCCAGTATCTCTTTTTCAGTGGGAGTATAGCTGGCCTCGGGTCCTTTATATCCCTGACTCCAAAAGCCAAGGGGTCGACCTCGAGTCTCCCCTGGAGCTTTCTGCCAGAGGCTCCAGGTAGGACCATTCTCCCGAGCTGCGGTATAGAGCACATTTTTCACATCTGGCCCGGCCTGGACTGGTCCAATGGCTACTGCATGAACTATTTCTCATTTAATTTGTTCAAAGGCTTGTTGTTGCTCAGGGCCCCATTTGAAATCATTCTTCTTCCGGGTCACGTGGTAGAGAGGGCTTACAATCAGACTGTAATTTGGGATGTGCATTCTCCAGAACCCCACAACACCTAAGAAAGCTTGTGTTTCTTTCTTGTTAGTTGGTGGAGACATTGCTGTTATCTTGTTGATCATGTCTGTGGGGATCTGGCGGCGTCCATCTTGCCATTTTATTCCCAGAAATTGAATCTCCTGTGCAGGTCCCTTGACCTTATTCCGTCTTATGGCAAAACCGGCCTTCAGCAGGATTTGGATTATCTTCCTCCCTTTCTCAAAAACTTCTTCCGCTGTATGACCCCACACGATGATGTCATCAATGTATTGCAAGTGTTCTGGAGCTTGCCCCTGTTCCAGTGCAGTCTGGATCAATCCATGGCAGATGGTAGGGCTGTGTTTCCACCCCTGGGGCAGTCGGTTCCAAGTGTACTGGACACCCCTCCAAGTGAAAGCAAACTGTGGCCTGCATTCTGCTGCCAAAGGGATTGAGAAAAATGCATTGGCAATATCAATTGTGGCATACCACTTGGCTGCCTTTGACTCCAGTTCATATTGAAGTTCTAGCATGTCCGGTACGGCAGCACTCAATGTTGGTGTGACTTCGTTCAGGCCACGATAGTTTACTGTTAGTCTCCACTCTCCATTAGATTTTTGCACTGGCCATATGGGGCTATTAAAGGGTGAGTGGGTCCTGCTTATCACTCCTTGGCTCTCCAGTCTATGGATCAGCTTATGGATGGGAATCAAGGAGTCTCGGTTGGTGCGATATTGCCGCCGGTGCACTGTTGTGGTCGCAATTGGCACTTGTTGTTCTTCGACCTTCAGCAACCCCACAACAGAAGGATCCTCTGAGAGACCGGGTAAGGTGGACAGCTGCTTAATTTCCTCTGTCTCCAAGGCAGCGATACCAAAAGCCCATCTATACCCGTTTGGGTCTTTGAAGTACCCTCTCCTGAGATAGTCTATGCCAAGGATGCATGGAGCCCCTGGACCAGTTACAATGGGGTGCTTTTGCCACTTCCTCCCAGTCAGGCTGATTTCAGCTTCCAGTATAGTTAACGCTTGGGATCCTCCTGTCACTCCAGAAATATAAATGGGTTTCACCCCTTGATACCTTGATGGCATCAGGGTACGCTGTGCACCAGTATCTACTAGAGCCTTATACTTCTGTGGGACTGATATGCCTGGCCATCTGATCCACACAGTCCAGTAAACCCGATTATCCCTTTCCTCCACCTGGCTGGAGGCAGGGTCCCTCTAATAGTGATCATAAAATTCTCCCCTTATGTCTTGTAGAAAGGGATTAGTATTCCTTATCACAGGAGCTGGAGTAAAATCAGCTCTTCCACTCCATCTGGGAAACTGCTCACCAGAGACTGGAGCAGCAGCTTTCCTGGGAGGATCATCCTTGACCATTGTTCTCCTCTTCAGGTCATGCACCCGTTGCTCCAGAGCTGAAGTAGGTTTTCCATCCCACTTTCTCATGTCTTCTCCATGATCCCGCAGGTAAAACCATAGGGTGGCCCGTGGCGTGTACTTCCTATATTTTCTTTCTCGAGCAGTAGGGCGCCTTCTGTTAATAGCTGAGACATGGGTTGGTACGCGTGGGGAGCTAGATAGATCGGATAAATCGTCTCTCAATTGTTTGAACTCCTGGGACAGTTTTTCCACAGCCGAAATGATGGAAGGGGTGAGATTGTCTTTGAACTCTCGGAGTTGACGAATCAGGCAATCCACTGTTGGTGATACTCCGTCATTCCAGGTCATTGATGCCAACGTGTGGGCATATGATGATGGCGCACTCCGTGTAAGTTTCCGCCACATGGGTCGTGTACATTCGACTTCATCTGGATCTACGGATGTGTTCCTGGCATCCGGCCTACGATAGATCATTTCTATAATCGCTGATTCCCTCAGGGACTGGATGCCTTTCTCTATGGTGGTCCAATTGGCTGAGCGACTTGTAATATCGTCTTTGTAGGGAAACCTTTCCTTCACAGCTGCCAGGAGCTGCCTCCAAAGACTGAGGGCTCGCTTCTCTCTTGCAATCGCTTTGTCAATTCCTCCTTCCTTAGCAAGTGAACCCAGCTGCTTGGCTTCCCTACCTTCTAGTTCATGACCGTCGGCCCCATTGTCCCAGCATCGGAGCAACCAGGTGACAATGTGCTCCCCTGGAAGACGGGTGAAATCTTTTCGCATATTCCGCAGCTCGGTTGAGGTCTGGGGTCGAGAAGTGACCTCTTCTTCTTCTTCCTCTTCCTCTGACCCACGTAGTAGTAACTCTTGTTCAGATGCTGTTGCATGTAGTAATGGCATTGGGTCTTCATCTTTCTTCACTTCGGGGGTTGCTCTTTGTGCCTCTCGTTTGCTTTTGCTTACAGGGGCAACAGACAAACTGGCCATTTGGTTTAGCTGCAGTGTTTGTCACTGTGGTTGGAGTGGCTGCAGTGTCTGCCACTAGGATTGGAGTGGTTGCAATGTCTATTGCTGGGGTTGGTGCAGCTGTTGTGCTTGGGAGTTGAGTAACACCAAGAGCTACATTGTCTGTTGCTGTCGGGGTTTGAGTAGCTACTGTGCTTGTCACTGGGGTTGGTGTAGCTGCGGTGCTTGGAGTAGCCACATTGACTGTTGCTGTCAGGGTTTGAGTAGCTACTGTGCTTGTCACTGGGGTTGGTGTAGCTGCGGTGCTTGGAGTAGCCATATTGTCTGTTGCTGTCGGGGTTTGAGTAGCTACTGTGCTTGTCACTCGGGTTGGTGTAGCTGCTGTATTTGAAGTTGGAGTAGTTGCATTGTCTATTGTGGTCAGGGTTTGAGTAGCTGCTGTGCTTGTAGTTGGCATAGCTGCGTTGTCTGTTGCTTTGCCATCAGATCCAGAGACATTTTTTTCCCTTTGAAGGTGCTGGATAGTGTTGAGCAGGGCTCTGTAGGCGTAGGCCAAGCCCCAGCACGTTGCAGCGGGTTGTCCCTCTCTGGTATAAACAGAACGACAGCACACCTCGTTTAAGTGTTTTACTAGTTTTTCCGGATGTTGCACTTGTTCAGTGGTGAAGTTCCAAAGCACTGGAGGGGCCCACTGGCCTAGGTACTTGCCCATACTATCCCACACACCCTGCCACTCATGACTGTCCAGCCTCAGGGAAAAATCTCTTGGTGGTCCTCCTATAGCGTCGTCTAACCCTATACCAGATTTGAACCCGATACTGCTTAACTTTCAAGATTAAACGAATTAGGATGTTCCCAGGATGGGATGGCCATGGTAAAACACACTCTGTATGTTTGCCAACATGCTGATCACCAGCACAATCAGCAGGCAGGTTTCAAGGGTATTCAGAGGCCATCTAAA
The DNA here is from genome assembly GCF_004027225.2 of Strigops habroptila. Lineage (NCBI taxonomy): Eukaryota > Metazoa > Chordata > Aves > Psittaciformes > Psittacidae > Strigops > Strigops habroptila. The sequence continues at coordinate 17,999,507 of NC_044279.2, forward strand.
ACCTTCAGAACTCTCAGCTGCTGTTGCAAATAGGCTGGTGGGGGAACGGGGGGTGAAAGAGAATGCTTCCTTCGTAAGTTTACCCCCCGAGGAGAAAAAAAAAGATATGCAATTGCTAAAATATTTCATTATATACCTCCCAAAGTATAGAGGTGATGGCCACGCTGGAAGCACAAACCAGACCAGTTTCATGATCAATGAGTCTATTGTATTACAAGTCATTACCATGAAGTACAGTGAAACAAGAACCTTAGCCCAGGCCCCCCAGCCGATAAACGCTAAAACAGCAAATAGTGGCTGTAAGTAAGGTACAACATGCTGAAACTCTGAGATCAAGCGCAACAAGTCTGAGAGCCAAATAATCACCATTGTGACGAGTAGTAACAATGAATGCTTATCACAAATATGATTAGACACACTCCGGTCAGATCTGTCGTTATCTCAACCCTTCGTGCCCCACGTTGGGTGCCAAAAAGAACTGTCATGGTTTGAGCCCAGCCGGTAACTCAGAACCACACAGCCACTCGCTCACTCCCCGCCTTCTTCCTCCCCCTGCTCCCGGAGGGATGGGGAGGAGAATGGGAAGAATGTAACTCCCATGGGTTGAGATAAGAGCAGTCCCGCAACTAAGGTATAATACAAAACCACTACTGCTACCACCAATGATAATAATGATTAGTGAAATAACAAGGGGAGAGGATACAATTGCTCACCACCCGCCGACCAATACCCAGCCCGACCCGAGCAGTGATCTGCCCTTCCGGGTAACTCCCCCCGGTTTATATACTGGGCATGACGTGCTGTGGTATGGAATACCCCTTTGGCTAGTTTGTGTCAGGTGTCCTGTCTCTGCTTCCTCCCGGCTTCCCGTCCTCCCTGGCAAAGCATGAGACTGAGAAAGTCCTTGGTTGGAATAAACATTACTTAGCAACAACTGAAAACATCAGTGTTATCAGCGTTGTTCCCAGGCTGAAAGTTAAAAAGCACGGCACTGCACCAGCTACTAAGAAGGAGGAAAATGACTGCTATAGCTGAACCCAGGACAGCCTTGCAAAGCTCTTCTCTCTACAGAAGGTCCCCAGTTCTCCCCTTCAAGGACAGGACTCCCCTTCAAGGACAGGACTCCCCTTCACCACTGCTCTGTGTCCCTTTTGTCCCTTTCTCATGCTATTCTTTATTATCTCCAACAATTATCAGGTTGTGTTCAGTAGTTTCTTGTGGCCTGTTGAATTAGCTAAATCTCAGGCTAGGACATCTGTCTGCATGTCATAACAAGCTCACTCTGTGTGTTGTATATAGACCACGTATGCATTCTGTGTGTTGCTGGATTGACTTGGATGCTGCTTTGGGGACTGGCACTTTTCTTACACATCCAGACATTGCAGAGAGACATAGTACAGGTTATTCCACTGTTATTTCGATCACCAGAATTGGGATCCTGCTTTTTTACTGATTCCTTTCATGTCTGCTGCCAGAGCACTCCGTTCTTTTCCTTTTCTTTTTATGCAGTTTCTCTACTTCACTTACTTTCAACTCCAGTCATCTTGTAGCTAAGTCCCAGCCAACTGACAACTGTCAGCAATTATGAAATCAGTGAGAATACACTTGCCAAAGCTGAAATTTATTGAGGACGCTCTGCACGTCTCCTGCAATATATGCTAACCTACCATCATCCCAAATTCCTCCCACCCAGAAAATATTCAGAGGATTAAGACCACTCATACATTTTCTACACTACTGCTTTCCAAATATCTGGTAAAGGGGAATGGTTAGGAAGAGGAGTCATTGCTAGTGGTGGTTATAGTCAGTCTGACACTTTGGCAGGGAGACATAAATATTAACCTTACATTAACCTTGCATCCTTTCTAACCTTTTTTGGACTCCCAACTCTGTAGACAGTAAACTCAGCAAATTCTCCTTAGAAAGGAGAGTTTTTAAAGTCTTAAAAAAGACTTAAATTCACATTTCTGTGAGCACACACATTTCAGCTTTTGTGCTCAATACATTAATTCCAGGCAGGGTTTGCTGAGTTATATCTCTTTGTGTTGATGAAAAGCTTTATAAAATTAAACATAGGTTTTAGGACTTTCAGGTCCCCCGAGATAGTGCCACTTGAATTTGGAGCTAGAGGATCTTTCAGATAAACCCTGTGCTTTGGCTATTCTGTCAGTAAATATATTTTACAAAGCTCCTTAATTCTCTTTCATTTTTCAGGAATATGACAGGTTATTTTCTACTTAAAAAAGGTAGATTTAAGCAATTTATGTTTACATTGATTAAAAGCTGTATACAGTATGCAGGGTAAATGCTTCTTACATTAGAGTCTGAATGAAGACACCATGGTACATAGATTCAGAAGAAGAGCTTTCATTCTTTCAAAGCTTACTTTGTGAGGTGTGGCCTGAGGGAGAATAGTAGTATCATCAACATGTTTTATGCAACCAAACATTTACACATTTTTGTCCTCATTTTACGTGTTTGTAATTAGTCAAGATTATAGTTTAAATTGTTTTAAATAATTTTTTATAGGCGTTAAGTCAAATGTAAATTTGTAGTGATGCAAAGCAAAGTTTAGAGACTTTTTGGCTCTTTTGAGATATTCTACAAATAGGAGACAGGGTATGCTTTATCACAGTAATACTTTTATGGAAAATGAGAAACTCAGTGTTAACCTGACACTGTCAAAATATGTTGCTTTTTTTTCAAGAGCTCTGAAGAATGTAAAGTATTGCTGAAGATGGTGTTCAAAGATACTATTCCTAATAGCTATCATGTTAACCCAAATGCTGTGTCATACCTTTTGTAAATCTTACGATGGAGAAACAAATAACTGCTCCATCCACCCTGAGCAATTTGAAAGTCAGTGAGAGGAAGTATGTATTTACCTCCTGTCTTGCCACCCAGGTTACCTGGCTGGAAAAGTAAAACATCACAACAGTGTGGAAGTTGTTTCTGCCATCCATACATTTAGATAGCTTCAAAATACTGAGAAAAGATAAAATAGCTACTGACAGCTACACAAACTTTCAACTTGTTATGGATGCTTGGCGTGGTGAAGTTGAAGAAATAAAAAGTTTGTGTTAGGTTTTTGATAAACATGCATATGCTCTCTTAGTGGCCTTAGTGTTTCAGAATGGGTCATGGGAGGTTGTCACAATTTACTCTATATCTGAAAAGCATCTACATTCCGACTGGCTTTCCAGCTAAGTGATCTTTTGTGGTGAAAAAATATCTTTAGATGTGTATCTCTGTATTTAGACACCAATTTTACATGTATTTATATTTCAGCATGTACATATCTATAATAAATGACCAGAAAAAGGTGAGAGTTCAACAGAAATTATTTTAATCAGCTTTCTTTTCTACCCATCATTAACATTTGTTTTTCAAGTCACTGTTGCATTCATAGTCAGATCTCCATCTTTATTATACCTTCATTAACCTTTTAAATCTCCTGTCTGTGTACAGCAGCCTTTCTTTCTTTTAATTATCTGTTTAAAATTCACAAATGGTAGCTGCTGCCATTTTGGCTTTTTGACATTTTTCACCTGCAGACTGTAAGAAACAGATTTAAGAGTCTCGTTCTGCTGTTTTATGTTGCATCCTGATTTTAGCTGAAATACTGAGGCTGGAATTCAGTCATTCATTGTCATTCAGGAGTTGTTTGAGTTGTGCTTTTGTGCTTTTTGGGATCAGCAGACCTCAGCTGAATTACAGTCTTGAATTTTGTTTTGCAACCATGTATTATTTTCTTTGTGCTGTCACTGTTTCTTCCTTTTTAGTATGATCATAAAATATCCCATCTTGAACATCTTATACAGGAATTCCATTTCTTTTGCTTTTAGATAGGATCACTTGTTTTGCAAGTCATTCAGGTCATTCAGTTCCCTTATCTATCACTCAATCTATACATTTTAAGGCACACTCTTCACTCTGCTATCTAGCACACTGCTACCTCACAGCAAAAACGAGATAGCAGTACTTACTCCACCATGCATTATCCGATGTACTTCAATCCTTTTTTCTTCATGTCATCAACAGTGCTTTCAGTTGCATTTCCTAGAACATCAGGTGTAAAAATATGCATCTTTATCAGCGTTGGTGTAAAATGCTTTTTAGTCATTCAAGCAGTTCTTTCTCTTCTCCTAATCTTATTATTAGCACTTAATAGCAGTTGCTATGGGAGCTGCAGAACCAAACAGTGACTGAGGCTCAATGGCAATACATCTGAGTTAAAGGTAACATCTGGTCTTTGCTCCCTTGAAGGTAAGAGATGTGGTGAGAGGAATTTTAACTACTCATTCACACACTAGCTTGTCCCTCAGTACACAGTATGATTCACTGCTAGGGAAGAAGTGGTGTTGCCAAACTTTTATGATCACATTTAAGGATTAGAAAGGTAAGAGGCAAACTGAGTTTCTGCCATAGCTCCTGTCTAAAGTGAGGTGGTTAAAAGAACACATGGTACTTTTCCTGCCTGTCTGGATTATTCATTAATGTTACTGCTCTTCAGTTCATAACCTCCCTTCTTCAAACACCCTTTCTGTTACAAGAAAGTCAGCCTGACTGAAAAAGTCCTTGTCAAAATCTGCCCTTCATCATCTTTGTCGACTTTCTGCTTATTCCCAGCATGCTGCTTTTCTCATAGTCATTCCTTATTATAACACACAGGCAAGCTGCTTGCCAGAATTCCCATGAGATAAAACCTTGGGTTTCTTTCACAGGTATCAAATAATCTCTTTAATAATCTTCTGTAATTCTGATAGTTCATCTCTCTGGGTGCAGTTCCTTGAAACTTGTGCTTTAATAGTTTTGAATGTCTGTTAAAGAACTCCGAAGTTTAGCTCCTGTAATATCCATCAAAAACTCTAGCAGTGGAGCTGTATATTTTTAACTGTCAAGCTGGTAAAGATTTCTCAGTGGTGCATTTGTTTTTTTGTTCCTTGTACTTTTTTAATAATAATACTGGAATACATATGAATGTGAACTAAGCAACTAACCTAGCCAAAATAATTCTTTGTTGTCATGCTGTAGTCTTTGAACCACAGTTTCTGCAGTATGTGGTGTCAATTGACAACCTCATCATTATAAGCAAGCTTTTATGTTATACTTAAAAGTTTTCAGTCTTGTTGTCATACCAAGTATTTTTACTTAGACAAAAGGGTCTAATTTTATAGGAAAATAACTGACAGTTTAATAGTATTTCACGTTTCTACAGTACCATTCTAAGAATTGCTCAGTATTTTACACACATTAATGAATTAAACTTTCCAGTACCCTTATGAGGAAGTGTTATGATCTTTATTATACTGACATGGAAACAGTGGCATAGGGAAGATAAGAGATAAATAAAATCAGACAGCTTATTTCGAGTAAGAAAGGGAACAAACCCCATATTCTTAATCTTTCATTTGGACCACTAGGTCATGATTTTCTCTCAAAGAGGAAAAGTTTAACCTCTTTTTTCTGCTGTTCTGGCTTAGGTAAACAATGTTTTCCCATGCCTTTCTCATCACATTATTAAGTGACATTATTAAGGTTTATCTTGCTCTAGTAATCTGTGTTCCTGTCCCTACTCAGCTGGCTAAGGAAAAGGTCAGTGGAAAAAGAAGGGGGTGAGGGGAAGGCTTAAAAAAAGTCGTTGGTGCTGAAATCCTGTAAAATAGATGCATTTTCCCCCCTTTTCCCTGCAGCCTACTTTCTTGTAAAGCCTACTTAAATGAATAGGTTAAACAGGCAGCCTTTCAGAACTGGAAGACTTAAGATATTTGTAGTGTGCTATGAATTCTTTCAGATTGATTGGACAATCTGAAGTTCTTGAGATGACCATCCATGCCATGGCTGCATGCAGCGCTTTCAGCATGTCAGCAGTGCTTAGGGCCAAGGTCGATCCTGCCTAACGTCAGGAGTTTTTCAAAGGCCCCAATGTTAGGATCTTAGACTCTTTAAACAGCCTTTGTCATCAGTGGAGAGACATAAGAACCTTCAAAAATGAGAAATTCTTGAGTTGTGCTGATTTACTTTCTGTGAAAATAAAGGTCTCTCTCCATTCACAACAAAGGAACCTTGGCTGACAATTCTTCTCATCTAGGGTCATCAGTGAAATGTGTAAAATCAGTGAGGCTTCAGCAAAGATTTAGTTCAGAGAACTGAATGAATGTGCAAGCAAAACTTCCTAGTACATGCAGTGAAGACTAAATCTGACCTGATCTTTCCACAATGGAAACAAATCTGCCAGTATGTCAGTGCAGGTATGTAACACCTTCCAGCTATAAACCCCCATATTTCATGAACACATGTATAGTGATAGAAGTTTTTCCTACATATACAGGTTAACTTAGTGGAAGGAAATGACTAGCTGAATTACATCAGGCTCTTAAGTTTCCTTTTTTAACTCTGATGCATAATATGAAGCAAAAACAACATTGTGAAAGAGCGGGAAGATGTGCAGAAATCAACAGATGAGTAAATCACGAAGTGAGAAAAATCATGGGTGTAGCACTGCTTCTGTAAAACTCCTAAGACACCAGTAAATTAGATTTCTGGGTTACATTAGTGACTCAAAGAAAATACAGAAACACTGTTGTTTACCATCATTCTAAGCAGTAACTCTGCGTTCTCACATTACTATCTTAGCCACTTTTCAGAATAGAAAATATTTCCAGTGTAATATTTTACTCTAAATTTAAAATACAATTACAATTGCATGTTAATTTTGAGGACAGTATAATCAAAAATGCTTAGATTGCTATTAGAACCATTTTCTCTTAGCTGTCATCCCTAGAATCTTAGTCTGGATTCTCAAGAGACAAATTCTGGTTTTTGCTTCTTATTAAAAAAAAAAAAAGTTAAAAAATACAGAGTATACCTTCCCTTCAGTGCTGTACCCAGGCCTTCAATTTATATTAGTAGCTGTCTGCTCTTCCTACTGCCTTCAGTAAAGTTGCATGTGTGTCATTAATTGAAACGCGACAGGTATTTCAGTATAGAACAAGCTAGAATGGAATATGCTTATTCATTTAGTGAATTTGCTTCACTTCGCTACAGATAGCTAACAACTGATGAAACTCAGCATAGCAGAAGAAACATGAGACTAAACAGATATGGGGCAGGAGAGCAGTGCTAATTTTATGACTTTAAAATAGGTAAACCAGGATCCATTTCCTAGAGACCCTAGTTATAGACAATTAGAAATTATATGAAACTGAAGTCTTACTTTTTTAATAATATCAATTTGCAGCGATAAGATTTTTTTTTTCATTTGCATTAGAACACAGTTGCTTATTGCATGTCATAATTGCAATTCATACTCCTGTCAATCTTATGCTTTAACATATCTATTTGCACTTAGGCTGCTTTTTAATGATGTAATTTATGATTCTGAGAAACAAGTGAAATTTGAATTAGAAGAATATTTGAAACATTCTCGAGTTTTATAAAAAACTGTTTGTTTTTCTGAAAGTTACCATTAATGTAAATTACATGATGAACAGTCATCACAGTTAGAAACCACTAATGTCTTGAAAATGTTGCTGAAAACTGTCCAAAAATCTGTCTTTAAGAAAAAACAAGATCAACATTTCATGCAAGTCAAGGAAAATTTCCTTGACTCTAAAAGCCAAGTAAATCTTGATGATCTTGTAATTGTAACCAGAAACTTTGAGGGAGTGTGTGACAAAACATGAGACTGCTTTACATGTACCCTAGCAAGGATATCAGAGAATTAGGTCATTATGTTGGACATAGAGAGGAAACTGCAAATAGACTGCTATTTCTGGGATCTGGAATAATTTCTGGACTGTAGGATTTCAATAATCGAACACATGGAGTTCAAGTAGGTTTTCAGAATTGTATATATATTTTAATTTTTGTTCTGTTTTGACATTTTGGTTTCGGTCATCCCTCCTACAATACTGATAAGCACTTATTTTTATTTTTATGAAGCAGTAATCTGCACAAACTCTGGCTGTATCGAGAATTAAGACAATTCAGGAACTTTCTGTCCAATGTGTAGGTTCTTTTTGTTGCTGAAACCTTATGCAGATCTGAACTGTGGAGGCATGAGGAGTATTTAGATACATCTTGGGATGAAACTGAGTACAGCAGAAGTTTTTTTATGAGGTTTTTTTTTTTTTTAATTTATGGAAAATAAAAATTACATTAAAAATAAATTAAAAGGAACTTGAGATGCAGTACTTTATATTCTCACAGGCTTCTTTGTATAAGATATAGTTGCAGGAGAGGAATAGCAGTTTCTGTAAAGGGCCATGAATCAGTAGCTACAAATTTTCCTGATGTGCAGCAAGCTGCAGGAAAGCTGCTCAGACCGTTCCTATGCATTCTTATATTTTAGTGTCTGCCTAATTTCAGTCTCTTAGGTGCTTTTATGGTTTTTTTTACCCCAAGGAAGTTAGATTGAAGTAGGCAGCTCCCAGCTTTGATGTCAGTCGTAAGTTTGATAATACTTGTATAAAGGAAAAATATTAATGAACATCTAGTAAGTTTACTCTCTCATGGCTATGTCTGTTTGTAGAAATTTACTTAAGATAGGTTGATAAATAGTTCTAATTAATTTAACTCCCAGTTTTACTGCTTTGAAAGGGTTTTTTAGTCCATTCTTGACCCTACTTGCCATGACATGTTTCAGGCTGGGATCCAAGCCGTTTGATGGTCAGTTATCTGGTTTTGTGTGTGACTGCTGATTTCATTGCCAGTCCCTGATAACATGGGCTGGAGCCTTGGCCGGTCAAAGATTATAAAACTAGTTTATGCTCAGTAGGCAAAAAATAGGAGCAGGGATTTCTGAAACTTTTCCACCACTTGTCACACCACTCACAGGCCGATAATTTAGTGTGATTGTAAAAGCTAAATAACGATGACTTTGTTTGCAACTCTTTTGCGCCTCTCACAAAACAACACCAAGCCTGAACAGCGAAAATTATTTCAGGGACCAGGTAGGAAGGAGATGAGAAGAAAATAGCCATGTGTGATAAATAGGTACCCTGTAGGAGATACTTGAAGAGATTGTGTCTAGATTAAGGGTTGTCAGAAGATGAAGTCCAAGGAACAGTATAAGGTGTTGAAAGTAATAGGAAAGAGATCTTCAAGAGAGATTTTTGAGGTTAATGAGGAAAAGAAAGAGGTTGAGGACAAAGCAGGAAAAAAAAAAAAAAGAAAGATAAATGACCTCAATTATCTCTTTTAAAAATTCCCTGAGACTCTTGACAGAGATGGAAAGAAAAGCTAAAAGTGCAGAACAGCTCTTACAGGCCTGTGTCTCCAAAAAAGAAAAGCTTTAATAGCTGTAAGTAACATTTATTATCTCAATTTTTAGTGGTGTGCTTGACATATAATCAGTGATACCACAGTTATATCAGGTTGGCCTAACAGTCAGTGCTGTACATGAAAGGTGAATGCTCATTACTTTGCTGTTTAAAAAAATCTTTCCAAGTGAGCTGCTTTTGATCAAAGACACATAATTAAACAATTAAGCCAGTTTACTTCTGCAGGAGACTGCCTGCAGTTCTCCACCCCATTTTTCCCAAGCAATAGCCTACTTTACATGATTGTCTATTATACTCATTAGGAAACTAAAGAAGCTGATTGTGTTTCTCTGAAAGTAAATGAAAGCTAGAAAAGGTGTATAAGGTCTTAATGACTGTGGTACATGCTCACACCCTGCTTGTTTTCATTTAGCACATGCATCAACTTGTAAATTATCTCCAGCTTTCACGTGGCATAATGATCTTTTGCCATTTTGGTTGTGCTGCACTCAGTGGTTGGCAAGTCCTGGAGATGGCTGCTGTTCTGAAAGAGGCTTCATTCTCCCTGACAACAAAAGTAACAGTGATTAGTTCAGCTTCTTAGATGGGGCTTTATGCTATAACCCAGCTTGGCATCATAAAGGCAACAGTTTTCTGTGTTCTTTTTCCCCTTCTTCTTTCTTTCCCCCCTCTTCTCTTCTGGAATGCTTTCTGAGCAAGCTCTTTGCTTATGGAGGAATGTCACATTCTCTTGCACCGACAAATATTTATGCTTGAGAACAGCATAAAGCTCTCTTTTGGATGCTTTCCCATTTTACAGTGTGCTGGCTTTTGGCCTGATCTCTGTATTTAGAAAACACTATGTATACCTGCATGCTTTCTTGACTCAATTTCCTATTCATAATGGGTTTACAGCCAGTACTCCATGAGAACCATAGTGCATATTGCAATATTTTCAATGAGTTGTCAGGGTACTTAAATAAAGCAAGATGAAAAATAGGTGGCTTCTTTTCTAGATGTATAACCACATTTGAAGGAGAACTTTATAGATATGCCTGGAAAGGATATAGTACACAAACCATAAAAATATTTTTTTAGCACTGCTGTGCTCTGATAAGACTGAACAACTACGAACAGAATTAGAAACAGCAAAAATTAGAACTCCTATTGCAGTATTAATTCAGCCCCATTTCACAATTACAAGGTTTTTTCCTACCCCTTTCCTTAAATGTATTGCTGAGCTTTGCTTTTCTGCTTACATTTTCTTGTTAAACAACTTCTGTGTACATCCAGTAAAAATATTTTCATTATTAAAGAAATTGTTCCACCACTAATAGAATGCTGATGCTTTCTAAAAGCATTGGTTGTGAAAGCTAACTTCCTTTTTCCTCTTTAAAAGGACTATAAGTCTATTCTGGATATAGAGGGTGTTCCCTGTCTTCAGTAAGGGACCTCTAACAGGTGCTTCCATGGGAAAAATGCATACCCTCATCCTGCATACATACATGGTATGCTGTTGTGTGGATGGACACTTACGAGAAAGACAAGGAAGATTGGTTTCTATTCGTAATCTACACCAAGGCTAACTATACCTCTTCTTGAAACCTGTATGAGATGATTAGGTTATGTCTGCTGTCTCCGCTTTCGTGTGTTATGTTTGCTTTTGAGGTATTGGTACGTGACCAGAAAGCTTGTCTGAGTTCTTTCCTAGAAGTACTGGTGTCTTGTTGCTAGGGCAAAGAGCATTTGTAGGTTGCCTGAGCTCAGGCCATCAATACAAGTCAATACAGATAGGCAGAGCTGGCCAGGGAGCTCCCCAACCTTCAGACCGCTGTTTGATGTCAGCTACATCAGCCACAGGGTGGGTTAGGCTGGCCAGGCTTCATGGCTGCATGAGCCACATTTCGACAGCTCCATCTGGACAAGATCCAGAGCTATGTGCTGTGTCCTTAGCAGGGCTGCTTTGAGGGGTTGCTCTGAAAGCAGCTCTTTAGTAGGCTGTTAAAATGCTCATAATGTCTGCTATGCTGTAGAGCTGGGATAGGTGTCCAGCTCAGTACCAGGCAGTCTGCAGGGTTGCTCTTACAACCTGGCTGCTTCACTTTCTGTGACAGAGAATTTGGATTATCCCAAAATCTTCATGTCAACAGACTGGCCACATACTGCAGTCCCAGCATGGGAACCAGATGTGAATTGTTCGTGAACTGTATGTGGCTACCTGTTTGTCATCTTGAGATAGTGCTGATCACTGACAGTGCTGAGAAAACTCTGATTATGCACCTAATAGGCAGTGTGATCTCTGTGTGTGTATAAGCACATAAGTATACATACGTACTCCTAAAACTAGTTTACGGGATTGGGATTTTAGTTAAGGGTCAAAAATGTTCACTTTGGTGTAGGATATACAGTGTGGCCACTCGGGCAGGAACCTTCATGTCAGCATTTAGATTTAAATAAAATGTTAGCGGAACATTTATTCTAATGTAATTGGTTTTATATTGTTATTTTCTTTCTTATTTTCAATTAAGAGAGAAATATAAATTGCTTTGCTTATTTCAGAATTTAACCATCCTTAATTGTGGGTGAGATTATTATTTTACTGATATGACTGGTTGAAGCTGGGGTAAAATTCCAACTTTTTTACTAAAATTGTTGTTTTGCTGGGTAACTTGATTGCTAAGATTAATTCCCTTTGGAAGAGCAGGTTAATAGGGCAAGAAGCATATCAGTATGCTGTAATAAAAATATTGTTGCAGGGGGAAAGAAAGGGATTCATTTAGAGAAGGAAAGAGGATGAGATTAAGTTATGAAATGTGTAAACCAACAAAGATTGGAAATACTTGAACATTACTAGGCCAATTATTGTTAGTTATTCAGAGTTGCATTTTTCCCTGTCTCTGATGTAAAAGCAGGGTTGGTCTATTTGGTTTTTGCAGACTATGGCTATGTGTTTCAGTGACTCAATTAAAATTTGCTTCATGCAAATTGTTCCAGGAGCAGATGTGCCTGCCAAGCTGGGCAGAGAAAATATGTAGTGAGGTCACAACAAAGATGGTTCTATATCATGCTCTGCAAAAATCTTAGCAGATCATCATTGAGCATGTCCAGATGTAAAATTTCAGTCACTGTCTGTTTTATTTTTGTATTATATTTTCCATTTCCTGCATTCCCATCTCTACTGATGGGTGAAATCAGTTCTTCTCCTGTCAGCCAAGCAAAGTATCACGTTGCAGACTCTTGTTGATTTCTGTATTTTTTTACTCTTTTTCTGGAAAGAAAATAGGGTAGGTACAATGTGCATCAGATGTAGCTACGGTATAGAGCAATCTGCACACAATGTGCTGTGGTTGCTTCACTATAAGGCTCTGCTAATCATGTTTCCACCCCTCCCAATCACTGTGTCTCGTCATGTCAAATTAGTGAGTGTCAGGAAGACATTTTTGATTTTGTTTAAACCACTTTTGGGCTGAAAATGAGCTTTGACAGTTTAAACTGAAGCTGAATTTTTTGAAGTCACTAAAATCTGAAAACAAATGAAAACCTTTTTGCAATTTTAAGGGGTCAGAGATAGCTTAGGGAAAAAAAAAAAAAATCTGCCTGAAAAATAAATAAGTAGAGATGACCTAAGATTATAGTAACTGCAAAAGGCCTGAGGGAAAAAAAAAAAAAAGCCCTGTTTGTTAGTTTCTTGTCTTTCAGAACCTGGTCGTGATTGATATAAAATGCTTTCCTCACTTCTTTAGGGGTCCAATCTTCAGGGGAAAAAAAAGAAAAACAAAATCAAAAAAGCCAGACAAAAATTAAATATAACCCAAAATACGTCGTTATGTGCTTGCAGAGTTGATAGAAGCAATGAAAGTGTCCACTGTAATTTTAAGCCTTTTTTTAGTTTCTCACTTCAAGTAAGAATTCTTGTAAGTAAAGAAGAAGTAAGTAAATAATTGCACAAAAGAGATTTTATTATTGCTTGATGACATTAAATCTTACATGTAGGAACCCTCAGTTCTAATATATGTGGTCTTTCAGGCAGCCCCCAGATTTTTTATATGCTGTATAATATCTGAAAGAAAAATAAATGGGATTTGAGACACTGAAAACCCTGCCTGCTTGTATTAGGAAAGACATTTTTCATTTTCAAATTTTATGCACATATGAGCTAATTAAGAGTGTAATATGAAATAAATCCATGGCAGTGCAGATGTTTTTCTTGCAAGAGCAATAGCTTGAGTGATTTCCTGTAGGTTTTTAGAAGAATAAATGTGAATCTCAGGCACTGCTCGTGCACTCATTTATACTGGCATAATGTATTACCAGAGGAAAAAAAATGTAAATAAGCAGGGAAACAAGCCTATACAGTTCCTGACTGTTGTTCCATCGTTTGCTTAGGTTTTTTCAGATCACTTAAGATTGATAAATTTTAGCTCTCTTCTTGGCTGAGATGCATTTCATATTGATTGAATGACTATCCATTGAATAAAAGAAGTATTGTTGGCAGAATTTCTAGCTAGATATCTTGCAGTTGATTAGGAGACAGGCTGCTTGTATCTGTCAGATAAAGAAAAAGACTCTGTTTTTCCAATATAGCTTCATCCTGGACTATTATTTCTTCATTAACTTGTTAAAAGAGAAAAAAACATCTGTGAAGCTTTTTCTTTTTTTTTTCTCCTTAGGCATCCATGCACAAAATGAGCATGAGCCAAAAGGGAAAAGAGGGGGAGTGAAGGGAAGAAAAGGAACAAGTGAACAGGGAAATGAGTAAATCATAAAAACAGACAAAGAATATCAGTATTTTTTGTATTTCATCCATGCTTTCAAAATCAGGAGTGACCTTTCTGAAAGCTGAAATGAGTAGGCATCTTCAGCAAGGTTCATTTGAGGAAAAAATGGGCGGTTAACAAAACACAGTAGCAGTGACTATGCAATAGCTCCTCAGGGACTTCTGATGAAGTCAAGCGAGATAATTTTATATTATATGAAGAATATTAGATCAAATCTGTTGGGTCAGATATCTTAAGACTCTTATTATTTTTTCCCCTGTATGACTGGGGGATGCGTGACTGATCACCTTTCTTATAGCAGGCTAGAACTCAGATGGTTTTAAGAAAGGCCCTTAGGGCAATGGAGCTGTTCCTGTTTGACAGTCATGGGCTGGATTCCCTCATTTATATTTAACTGTAATCATCAGCTTTGAGAAGAGTTTCTAATTTTAAACACATGGTGCTCCCCCCACCCCCTCCTTTTTTCCTCAGGAAAGCTATAATTTGCTTGGGTGCATCGCTACTATAACTACCAACACAGTTCAGCCCAAGAGTGGGCTTCACACGTGAAAACTATGCTGCCAAAACCTGTTACCTGCTTGTCTTCGTGTTTGTTTGCTGCTGGGTTTTAGTACTTTTTTCCTTTTTTTGAAATTACTTCAATGATCTAAGCCAGATTCTACTGTTGTCAGTGGCCTTGATAAAATATCATCACTTTAGTATGGGTATGATGATAGCTTAATATCTTTCTTACAATTTTACCTTAAAGTTGAACTAATAAATGTCTAAACAACAAATCAGAAGTTATTTCTTGAACTGGTCAAGAACCAATTGGATATCTCTTCTTGAGCTATATATGAAATAGAGGGATTTTTTCCTTCCAAAACTCAATATCCACTTTTGCTTTAGCAATGTTTTATCCAGACTTAAGTCAGATACCCACTTCTTAATTAATTGACTACATATTAGTAAAAGGTTATGTATAAACAAAACTTTACCGCAAAATTGTAACATTTGCTTAGATGTCTACATATTTAAACATCAAAAAGCTTTGTAAACTGTCTGCCTTTATTCTTAGTACATTGGTAACCCCAGAGGGAGGGAAGAGTGAAGGGCAACAGGGTTTGTTTGTGTTTGTACAGACTGTTATCCTTTTAACAAAGACCAACCCAAAACATATAAATCCATATGTTTGGATTGTTGCTGCCACATTAATTATACATGCGCTCACAGTGTAACACAGTGCAAAATAATCGAAGATGATATAAAGAAGGAATTTCAGGACTGGCATGTTTCTCTTCAGTTAGAAATCCCAAATTCTAAACTGACCTTTCCAAGAGTATCTTTTGTTCAACAGTCTGTGAGAAATACCATTAAGAAAACATTTCCTTAGTATTAGTTTCACCACTGGCTCCAAGAGCCTATGTCAACCACAGAATTGAAAACCAGAAGTGAGATTTGTCAGCTTTGTGAAACATGTTCATTTGTTTGATTGTTTGGCAACCATTTTGTGGTGAGGCAGATTATTTCGTGGATAAATCTGCCACAGAACCTAAATATTGCAACATTCAGTATTGTGATGAACCTCCCTAAATTTTAGTATCTTATTATCTAGTCCGTAGTCAACAGCCATTCAGAGTAAAATAAGTCACTTCATTTGGTCAGGAGAATAACTCTCTAGACTCTTTTATTGCATGGACAAAAAGCTCTGCTCAGTTACCTCATGATAGGTACCTGATGCACCTGAGATGCTCTAGGATATCAACAGCATCAACGTGAGGCTGGCAGTTTTGGCAGGAGAATTGCAGGAGTTCTGTACCTTTTTGAATCACCGGCTGGAGGCCAGGCAACCTAAGAGCACTTCAGAAAGCACTAGATACCTGCGTGTGAGTAGAAGTCTGGATTCAAATATCTAACTTTGTTCTGGAGTTTAATTCAACTCTAAATCTGCCTGAATACAGATGGTAGTGCAGCGTCAAGTTCTGTTCATACGTATTGTTGGGATCCTCAATATTTGCTTTTTTAACACAGTCCAGTAGTTAGTCCTGACAATTGGGAAATAAGCAACCATTCCCTCACCTGCATAACATACTGAAGCCCTGTGGTTACCTCAGTCTCCCAGTGATGGTCAGACACATTGTGTAATATTGTTCTGCCTGAGGTGAAGCAACATTTCGAACCGATATCTCTCAGGCTGCAGGGGATTTCTCAGTCTTCAGACACAGATTGTTTTGGAGTAAGGCTATCCCAGTCCTTTCTGCTGCAGATATTCCATTTGGTAATTATTTTTTTTAAATAGTTATTCAAATAAAGAAGGCTGTAGACAAGAGGCACATGTGTGTCTTACAGCTTGAAGGCTAAGGCACTTACAGTCCAGATCCAGGCTCTGCTTCATGTTAGCGCAGGAACTTGCAAACAGGGATCCTACCTCTTTTTTGACTGTCCCTCCCATGGAACCATTGGCTGTTGTGTGTATGCTAACAAACAAGATTGCAGGTGGTCTGTTCCTGCTGCCAAACCTGTTCCATCATGTGTGTTTTACATACACTTATTTGAGTGTGATAACATCTGAGGTGCAAATTGAACTGGCTGATCTGCTGGGGTTTGGTCACCAGACGTCTTTGGCATATCAAGACTGAGTTGTATGCATTTGTTCGGCAAAAATGTTGGCTTCCCTGGGGCTTGAGATGATTATGGGATTAGGGAATAATTTAACAGGACTTTTGAGCATCTCATTGGCATCTGAACAGATCTTGCTGTGGATTTAGGCTTAATTCTGCAAAAGTAAGTACATGCTCAAATTATACTGGAGCTTCTATTTCTGCAGCAGCTTGTAAATCACACTAATCTCAAGCAAATAATGAGAGATACATGTTTGAGTGTCTTTGAAGACCTGGTCTGTAGACCCTGATGAATGCCACACAGCTATAAGACTACTGAAAAATAATCAATTAATTTGAGAAATGTAGGTACTCAACAAAATTGGGCCACCTAAATTAAGTATAGTGCCCAATTATGTAATTAACTGATTGCATTTAGATTGCCCCACTTCTAAAACATTTTACTGAAAGACTCCTTTCCTTGGTTTCCCTATTGGTAAAAATAATGTCCTGGTTTGCTGTCCTTCAGAATTACTTAACTCGATTGGACCTTTACAGAAATGTATAATTGTATATCTGAATACAGTAACAAAATGCCTGTCTGCAGAGATGTACAGAAAATTTTAAATGGCTGTACCAAATGCCCTTATGATCTTTCCACTGATCAAAGCGTTACTTGTATTTGTTAGTGGAGAGAATTCACAACATACATCATTAAACCTCATCATCTGTCTAACCAAAGAAATCATTTAAGCAGATAGAAAGTGTTCAGCTTCTTCATTGTTACTAGGGGCAATTTTTATTGGAATCATCATAGGGTGTCCACATGCCCAAAAAATGCATTTTGCTGTCAAGCAGCATGTGTAAGTGAAGTAGAATTTTCTTGTAAAGATTACTGCGAATTGATATAAATTAAGGTCTGCTTTCTGAGAAGAATGAAGTTAATCGAAGTGGGGTTAAAGCTATCGGTTCCTTTCATTTAGTAGAGGTGCTTCACTGATTTGTTAAATAATGGGTTATTTGATATACTGCATGGAGAGTGATGTAGGTCACTTTCAGCATGCAGTGCTGCAGATTTAAAGAAAAAAAAAAGGAGGAAAATACAGTTTCCTAAATACCATGTAGGAATATCTGTAACAAACACATCCCCTCTACTCTCTCCTTCCTGATATTTTTGCATTATTTCAAGACATGCATTTCTTTTATACTCTTGCCTTATTTCACAGCCGTAACATTCAGCTAGAAAAACCTCGCAGGAAGATGGCTTTAATTTCTTTCTCTCTTATCAGAAAGTATGTTAGCACCATCTCATCTGACCATCAGGTTTTTGGGGGGCAAGTAAGAGCCTAAAATTGTTTCCATTACATTGAATTATATTTCTGTTGATGGGTTAAGAATGTTTAAAGTGATATTGTCCTTCCTTCTGGTTGGGGTTTTTTTTGTTGGTTTTGTTTTGTGTTTTTATGCTTGCAGATTCTATGCATTTCTGTATACTTGTTTTGGGGTTTTTTTTTGTTCTTGAAAAAGATCTTTTCATACTTGTAAAAATAAACTGCCTAAATTTGCTGACTGTAGCAGATTATTACTGTTCACAGAGCTTTTTGTAAATCATCGGCTTATGTTTAAATCCAAGTTATTGTGTGTAAGCATCAAAATGCACCCATCTGAACTGATATGAAAGAATGAGAGCTCAATTCAGTGGCTAAGAGAAAACAAGGGTGTGTGTCAGCTCTCAGTTGAAAACATCTATACTAAGGTATCTAAATTCAATTACCTACATGTCATCAGGTGCCTACGCTCCCGTTATAGTTGATGGAGCTCTAGTATTTGATTTAGTTGTCCACTTATGGGCATGTCTTGCAAGGGTATTTCAGTGTTCAAAGCAGTGGGGTTGGTCTGACAGATACGGGATAAAATGAGCAAGACATGCCCTTCTGCAAGGCATAGGATGTCTATGTGTGAAAGATGAATCAAACCCTACTCTAGTCAATGAAGCGCAAGGAGAAATTAAGTTTACCTATTAGTAGGTGTCTAAGGTGAGCTGAACTGCCTTGAACTACCTGACTGATTATACTGGGAACACTGGATCCCACACTGCAAGACATCGCAGGACACCGTTTCTCTTAATGCAGATTTGGACTTCTGTTGACCTTTTCAGCAGAGAGACAAAGGCTGGCTATATTTTTTAGCATAGAGATGAAAGATGATACTGGAAACACGCCTTCCTTCTAAGAAGGGTGTCTGATTGCACCCATATGAATGTTCAGATACATTAGTAAGGGTTATAAAGGACTTTGTCAGCAGTCTCGTATCTTTTGTGGAGTAAAGAATCTAATTGACATGGAAATAGTTTATAGAATCATAGAATCATTTAAGTTGAAAAAGACCTTTAAGATCATTGAGTCCGTTGACTACCAAGTCCACCACTAAACCGTGTCCTTAAATAAGTGTGTGTCACATCTACACTGTTTTAAATACCTCTTTACTGAGAACCTGAATCATCAATGATGTTCAGTTCATTCTGTTCAGGAACAAACTGCTTTGGCTCAGTATTTGTCTCTGTTTTAAAATATGTAATGTGAAAATGTTCTGTGTTTACTGCACCGATTTTCCTGACAAAGTAGTATATTTACTTCGAGAAAGTGGGAATTTGCTTGTACAGTCAACCAGTTCATGTTCAAAATTAGTCATTTGTTTATGCAATTCTTATTATAAAGGTTACTAATGGAAACATTCTCAAAAGATTTTTTTTTTCCATAACGTGCTATAAAGTAGCAATGAAAGTGAAGAGTAGCAATATTTGTATATATGTGATTTTAAAAAATAATAAATAGTTTGGTAAAAACAAAAAATGGAATTACTGCTGCCTGTTTAAATGAGTTCTTTCAGTTAATTATAGACTTTCATTTTAAATTATTTCTAATCTGGACAAGTATTCACTGTCAAATTTTCTCACATATCAGTGTAACGAGAAGTTGATAAATTCTAGCTTCGAATTATAATTTAATTTTACCAGGCGAAACATAAAGGAACTTTGCTACACATAAAACCTTAGTGAAAAACAATTGCCTGAGAAGCTGCTCTAGCGTAAGTATGTATTTATGCATACTCATATCAGATGGCACGAAAATTACAGAGCATTCTTATCTCTTACAAGGAGATTGTAGAGATTAATTCATTATACTAACAATTTATATCAGGGTATGTAAAAATAATTCAATTTGCATTTTAAAAAAAATTAAAAATCGATATATCTAAAGCTGCGCACAATGCATTTCCGTTTCCTTACTGTTTAAAAACATTCTTGTTCAAAAGCACACGTTAATTATTCCAGTTTTAGATGCAGTGTGACTCTAGCACATGGTATTTTAGGGCAAAAGACTCAACATTAAGCCTATCTAAATGAATCTACTTTTCTATTAAATTGTTTCTGGAAAGCACAACCTATTTAGTAGACCACCCTTGTAGCTGGTTTTGGGCAAAGTGATACTGGCTGTAAATGGCCGTTTTAATCTAGGAATCGGGAAAGCTAGCATGGTTTGAAAAACAGAATTTATTTCATCATCTAAGAAGTGGTTATGCAGAATGTGCATGGAGAAGTTAGTCATCAGAAACACTGCTTTGGGGTAGTGCTGCTTAGTTTGTGGGAGGTGAAAGGTTGTCTGAAGCCTTGTGACAGAATGGGCATTTCTTGTTTCCCCTCACCTGACTAAGGGGTGAGGTCTATCATCTTCCTTACTGATGGTCATTCAACACCTGAAAAGATTCCCATTACTGATGGGAATTTCTGACTGGCTTTGGTCATGGCCTGAAGTGATAAGAAGATATAATGAGAAGTGAGTGTTGTTTCATTATTAAACAAAGTGCATTTTGGAAAAAGACTCCATACTCACCTGGGTGTGAGGACAGTCTTAACTTCTTTATTCACAGCAGCAGAGTCTTACTGTGCTGTTTCATTACCACATTGTGACACAGTGTTAGGATTCACAGTACACGCCCTAGTTTTCTCTCCCTCTGAAATTGTATAGAGATAGTCATGGTTCACAATAGCTACATCAACTCATTCCATTGAAAAACCTCATTGCTTCCCTGAGATCATGGACAAAAACTTCCAATTCAGATAAATATAAGGAAGAATTAATCACCTGATTAGAGCTGTGAAAAAGCTAAGCATATTTTTCCATTAGTTGCAATGATTCTGGATCAAATTTCACATGTATTAAGATTCAGAAGCTAGGGTAGAAGTTAGCATCCCTCCATATTTACATGTAGGACTGTAGGTTCTCTTATTTACTGGATGTTCCTCATAATCTGTGAATTATACCATGTGAATGGGAACATTTGTATGCTGATCATCTTTTCAGAGACTGGTTTGTCAATTCACCCAACAGCCAGTAATTTTAATCACTCACTTTCTAGTGTGTAAAAGCTGCTAATTCAGTGTGGAAGGATGTTCACATTTGACGCATGATGTTGGTATGTCTTCCCAAGGTATGGGAAATGGCCTGTCTGAGTCCCCTCGCATGCACACTCACTCAGGCAGACCTTTCCGTAATTTCTAAGCATCATTGTCCACAATTCTTGTCTTGCTATTGAGGTGTAAAATATGTCTTATTCTCAGGGAAATTACTGTATTTGCAAGTCATAAATGAAGTACGTTATAGTTTATTCTTTAAGTGAAAGCCACAGGTAAATGTGTTTCATGAAGATAAAAATAACATTTAGGGATACTTGCGAAAACTGGAGAAAAACAGTAGATGGTTTATTCTTTCGAATTGTTAAGTATATTAATTTTAAAAAGTATTTTCAGTAGTTAGTAATTCTGTTTACTTGATTCAGATTCTTTAGGAGATCGAAAGCAAAGTTTAAAATCAAATGACATAACCACAGTGGTTTGACATAAACTATGTGGAGGCATGCAAAAACCACTGTATGTTCATTTCAAGATGCATGAGCTAAACGAGTCAGCTGAGGCCCTTCCATTCTCAATCAAAGCAAACTACTAAAAATGCCCAATCCTTGTTTTCACTAATGATTTAGCAAGCCCTCAAAACAACATAAAATGCCAGGATTATGAACCAAACATTTTCATGTCTGGAAAAGCAGCGAGTATGTCATGTGATGGCTGCCATGTTACCTTTTTCACACTACTCTCTTCCCTGCTTGCTTTAAAAAGCAGAACATGGTCTCTGCACGAGTTATAAATGATGGAAGAATCCATAGGGTCTATGCCACAGTTTTTCTATGTTAGGAGGCATTTGATAAAAAGCAAGGGATTTCAGGGGGGGTAGGGTGGGGAAAGTGTAGCCTCAAGGTAAAGGCAGCGATGATGATCTTCCTGCTAGTGCTACAAGGTTCCTAGATATTGCAAATCATTTAATCAAACTTTCCCACAAAGTGACTAGTGACAGTCTTGGGTTATTTGTACCAGCCCCAAGAAGTACATGACACATTTTTCAGGTGTTTCAAGTTACCTGCCATTGGAAGGGTTCTTGAGCTTTATTAGGCAATATCCTGCTGTGGTTACAGATGCTGGTCTTTGTTGCCATCTGAATCCTTCCTATGCTGAGTCTTCCACTACCTTCTGCCAGTTTTCTCTCTTTCAGATTTCAGTAATAAGAACAGCAAATTGTGAGGAAAATCATTCTTTGGAATAGGGATGCTATCCTGGGCCATGAAAGAGCTCAGAGATCATTAATATGGAGGCAAATTGTGAAGAAAGGGAACACGTTCAATAAAGAGTATATCTTTAGAGAATTTAGCAGCCAAACTCCTTAATTTGCTAAACAAAAACTTTTTTTTGCTTTTCAGGTTCATGGGTAGGTTGTGGTTTTTTGTTTATTTGTTTGGTTTTTTTTTTTCCCCACAGAACATCTCAGACATAATTATAACATCTGAATCCACTATGAATTGCCTGTTGAGGAGCACAGAACTATTAGAAATTCCCAATAAACAAATGGAGGACATTTTTTGTTTCTTAATACAGATGACATTGTTTTTTTTCTTTTCCTAATTTCACTCTTAGATACACTTGAAACAATCTTTTAAAACTTTCCAGCCCCCATCAGCCATAGGCAATTATGCGTTAAGGAAGTTTTCAGGTTGAATATTTTTTGTTTAGGTGTTATAATAAAAGTATTTTATTAAAATAGTAGATTATGGAATACTTCATAAATATCCAGAACTCTTACTTTGGGTCATCATAATTTGAGATACTTAAATTTGCTTTGAATTGCAGAGTATCTTTTTTTCTGGACCACTTTGGCAATCTGTTTATTAATACGACCACAATCAACAGAACATAGCCAGTGCTCTTCAGAAAGGAGAGGAAATTAGTTGTTCAGGCAGCATGATTTCTCATTCTCAGACAGAATTCAGTGGGGGGTGGGGAAGCCTGGGGAGGAGGCTATCATAAGCTGAGGTTTGTTTACCCTTTTAAAGGAAAGATATAGAGGTAATGTATATACAGACATGTCACTTCAGAACTGGGTGGAGTTACCAATCACTTGCAGAGCAATTCTACCTTGCTGTTTGAAGAACTCATTTTTCTTCTCTTTCTGAATTCTATAATCAGATAAAAGGCTTAGGATATATTGTGAGGATGGGAAGTCTAGATTATCACTGAAACTAATGCTGCCTCTGCTGCAGACACCTCCTGCTGCTAGCTCTTTACTTCCTCAGTTGTCTGTTCTTGAACTATTAGTAATTTCTTCAGTATTATAGTTACACACAGTGAGATGCCAGAATTAGTCAGCTGAGTCGCTGGTTTTCAATTTCCATTCAAAATTGAAATGGATTTTCTCTTTTTTTTAACACACACCCCCCCCCCCTTTTTTTAAAAAATTCCGGGAGCACATATCTTCTTTGTAAATATTTGTGTAGTGCTTAAAAAGTAGAAATAAGCCCAAATGTACATCTGATTTTCCAGCATAATTGAGTTAGGTAGCGATACACTTTCTGGTTTTCAACTGACACTGCAGTCAAAGTTGTATGCGAAGTGTCAGGTTTTTACTGATACGATTTACGCCAGTCAGAGGAGCCTCTAGCTTGTACAGACCTCCAATACATATACAATGTATATCCTATCTGGGTAAAAGCATGCTATAATAGCACCACTGCTTAAAAGATTGAGTGATATAAATATACCAATATATTTATAAGCAAAAAAGTCTTCTGGTATAGGCAAAGCTCAAGTCTCTGGTTTTAAGAACATTTGTGGTCTCTTTGACATTAGTGAAACTATCAGGATATATAAAGATAAGATTTTGTAGGATGGAAGACAAAGTGAAAATGTTTGTTACTTGTATGTAAATACAGTTTAAAATCTCCTTGTTATTGTTGTCTGCCCAATACTAGAGATACTAGGGGTTTTTTTCACTTTATCATTCTTACCGTGTTTCCATAGAAGTCATGAAACATAAAGAAATGTGCCAAACTCACTTCTGTAGAAACTGCCCTAGAGGGGTGTTTCTAGGGAAGGTGGCCCGTTAAGTTTTCATGTTATTAGATACTTTAAACTTCTTTCCTTAATGTTTGTGTTTTCAGAGGTTTGAACTGCCTTTTTTTGCGTATTTTTAAGCATGCATTGTCCAAATGAAGTGATGAGCAATAGCTTGAACTTGGAGTTTGTTGTATCCAGTAACTAAAGCATACTTTCATATTGATGATTTGGATCAGACAGCAGTTACTCTCATTTTAAATGTGAAATTTCAAAGCAGTGTGGAGTTGTGTGTTATTTACTTCTGAGTAAAATCCTTTACCCATTTAAGTAAACAGGCATTTTGGCATTGTCTTCGAAGGGATTAAACTCTTTATCAAAAACAGATCAAATAAAAAAAAAAAAAAGAGGACTGCTTTTGCTTGTTGCTTTGGAAAATGTTCAGAAATCCTAGGAAACAAGTTAAAGTATGTTTGTGATGAATGCTTATAGCATCAAGAGTAAGACTGGCATCTGGTTGTAATCTTACTATCATTTAATTAAAAATTTGGTAATTATAAACTTTTGTCATAAATAGCCATCACAAAAGAGTAAAGGTGATTAGTAAATGTCTTTATAGATGTGTGTATTATCCACACCAGAATAACTGTATTTGCAGATAAAACTGTGCCTGGTTTTCACAAAAGATCATAAAATACCCAGTGACTTTAACTGTGTGCAGAAGCATTCTACCAACTTGCAAGTAAATTATCTTTGAAAAACTATTGAGGCTGTATCATCTGTTTACCTTTGGTATGATATAATCTTAGTTATTCTTTAAACTGTTGCAAATAGAATCAAGATGCAAATAAACACATTGCAAAATTAAAAAAAAAAAAAAGGCAATTGCTGGTAAGGAAATTCTAAGTAGTGTAATCAAGCATAATCAAATCCTAATCAGACAATGTAAGTCAGTGCAATACCCAGCATATACGTAAACTCATTTCCAATAGGAAAGCTTCATCTCCTTCAGAATGACCTTACTGTCATATAAACTTGTACTGAAAATTTCTCGCTACTTTACCTTAACTTCAGTGCTAACATAAACATTGAAACATTGTGACTTTGATTAATGAAAATGATTCAGAATATTTTGCTTTGCAAATAAATTCTGCTTCCTATTTATGTTCTTTGAGTGTTGCTAGAAAAACATGAATATGTTTGAGGGATTTCTTAGAACTGCTGTGGCACATCACTAAATGTCACTTCTTTGGAGCAGTCCTACCTATTCTTTCTTTTGCTATTTCAAAAGAAAGAACTTGATAGGTTTGGAGGTTTTTTTACCTTGAGTTCTTCCCTTGATTAGAAGGCTTATAAGAGCAATGGGCAGTATTCTAGTTTTGTTAAATGATGTAAACAGTATGTTGTTACTTATTCTAGTGCCACATTCTATCACATAGAATGAAGATTAAAAGAACAAAATTTTTTTAGTTAGTCTAATGAAAAAAACAAAACCTAAAAACAACTCGCTAGCTTGTAGTCTGGTAAATCACCACTTTGATTAGAATGATTCATCGCTTTAGGTAGTGCAAACTATGACTGATTTGTTTTTGGCCATTTGCTAAGACAAGCTAATGTAGCACTCAATTGCAGATAGGAAAAGTTTTCATCTTTCCCTCACAGTTAGTGGTGAAACTGTACCAACAAATTAGAAACCATTTTAAGGGACTTCTAGTAGGAAAAGATATGGATGCAACTAATGTGCCAGCAGTAGAATAGAAATAAATCATGATTGGTGATTTAGAGTTATAACATTCACCAGCCACACAGTAAGAGCTGGTAATTCTTAATCAATGTGTCTTTTTCAGGAATCTTTCTCTGAATAAAAAGAGGGTGCACCTCATGGAACAGTATCCAATCTCTTCAAAATATGCATAGCTCTAAAACTACATTATGCTACAAATCAAGAATAAAGTTGGGTTATTATACAAGGAAAATTATATCCTGAAGAACTCAAAAAGAACTAACTGAAGACTGAATTTATAAAATATTAAAGTCAATGCTTACTAAGACCATGCCTTTTCTCAATCACATACGTGTCATTTTATTGGAACCTTCCCCAAAAACCTTTTTGATTTTTGCAAAAGAAAGAAAATATGTTACCTATTTAATGAAAAGGATAGCACCAGAAAATTCTTTCTAGTATAAATCTAGGAAAGCATGCTATATTTAAATTACTAACCATCAGAGGTGGGAACCAGGGTATGGGGTATGTAATCAAGCCACTGTATCCAGTTCCTGTAAAATAAATGCTGTATACCCTCTTTAAGGCTGGTACAGGGAAAGACGTAGAAAGTCTTCAGACATGATCCTGTCTTGCTTAGTTGGGCGCTGTACAGTATGAGAAACCAGTGCCAGTAATTTCATTCCTCTTTCTAATCTCTTTACTGAATGAAGGCCCAAAATACCAGGATCAGATCTTTTACAAAATGAGGCAGCACTCACCCACCTTTCACTTAAAAGTAGTTGGAGCACTAGTGTAAGAAGAGGGACAGAGTTGAAGTCTTCAGCCTGGTATGTCTTGGACTGATGTCAACAGAGAAGAGACTGTAAACTTGTTTCTAGGGCATTATGGTATCGTAAAAACTTTTACTATTTGTACCCTATGAAACTCAGCTGCTGTGCATCCTAAATGCCAGAATGGAAGCAGACAGAGATAGATTAGGTCTGTAACTCTCACCCCTGGAATAGAAAGGCATCTTTAAAGACTTTGAGTGGATCTAGGAACCTTACATCTCCCATGGATCATTCCTCCTATCACTGTATACAAGCAAGAGTCATAGGATCAAGATATGCTTTGAGTATTTGCATCCAGAATAAGCACGGATAAGATGCATGGTGGACTAAAGCATTTTCAGAGCAAATCTCCCATTCATCCCCATTTATCATGATTTACTATACATTGCAGGCGAGTCTGAGAGCTTATAAGCTAAATTCCTTTTGGATGAAACTCAGATGGAAGATGTGTTCCATGACTGCATCTAGTATTGTCCAGTTATGAGTGGATGTTCAGTGTTTTGAGCCAGGATAGATCCACACTGCAGTAAACCCCTAAAATCTATACATGGTTAACACTGAGTTCCTGGCACTGTCTTATCCTGCAACCTTGATTCCTTGACTCTTACTGACTTTCTTTATACAGATACAACCTCTGTGTGCTTCAAAAGACCCTGCCTTAGCTGAATTGAACTACCTCTCCTTTATCAGGTGAATTTGAACTTTCAGTCTTGGCAAAATTCCCCTAGATGCAAATCTTGCCACAAAAAATCAGGAATTTCTAATGCTCCGCATTCATTGTTTTCAAACAAATACATATTTTCTCCTTATTTCAAATAATCTTTTGTAGCAGCCACAAATCTGAAAATGGCAAAATTCCTGTGGCCTGTTTCATGAACACAATTGTACTGTATATTGTGTTTCTAACCTCTAAGTTGAGAAGGCTTAACTAACCTCTAAGTTAAGAGGGCTCCAAACATTCTTAACTGTTTGGAGCAGTTAAGAATGCTCCAAACTGAATAGAAATTTAGTAAATTAATTTCTTAGCAATACTGCTATTAGGACTTCACTGGTGACAGTTTTTAATCCAAAGAAACCTTATCTGAGATTTACCGAGAGCCAGTAAGTGATAAGGGAAATAAACTCCTAACTGCAGTAGTAGTATCTTGGTTTTAAGTCAAAAAAGCAATGTCAGCAGTGCACCAATAAAATTATAAACATGCATCTTGAGGTCTGCCTTCCATTTGTTAAAATAAAAAGCATTTCCAAGGAGCCAAACAAAAACACTTGCAATCTTTTTAAAATATTAATCTAAAAGATTAGAGTCTAGCTTTGATGTGCCATATTATATTGATGGATTACAGGGGATAAAAAAGCCAGTGAAATGACATCTAAGATGCAGGTTTGAAGCACTGTGCTTTAGCAAGTTGCTTGTAAGCCAAGATTTTTTTTCCAGTTTATTCCTTATGTTTTTAGCTTAAATTGACAGCTACCAGATGAAATCTATGGCCTGACCCATGTTATATCCACCCCTCACTGGAAGAAATGTCTGTTATTGCTGAGCAATGAGTGTGTTGTATTTTATTATGCAGCTCTTTGGTATCACTGTGGAATATATGTTCTCAAAATTCTTTGAGGCTTTTTGCTGTATTATTTTATGAAACCTATAAAAGTAGGTAAAAGGAAAGACACTGGCTTCAAAAGGCCTTAGAATTCAGAGTACTTTGCTTTCAAGTTCTTGGTTTCACAGGTGGTCTTGATTTGAAATCAATCCTTACAATGGTGAGAAAAAGAAAATCCTGATTTTTATTTGCACTGCAGCTCTTTTGCAGCTGCCATAGTAGGAAGCAACTGCAAGACTGCATGAACTGCATTCCAAGGCTGCTACCTCTTACCAGATTGATACAGTGAAGCTGTACTGTAAATGAAAGTTGAATTCAAATTAGTAATTTTTTTTGTTGTCCTGTATTGTCCCAAAGAAGAGGTTTTGAGTCTGCTAGCTTATCTTAGGTAAGTGTGATCTGTAGGGCTAATAGAATATATTGCTTCTCACTACCAGGTTTGCTTTGTTTAAGTGTAATACAGCATTCCAGGCAGCCTGCTTTGTCCTTAAGCGGTGGAGTAATTCCTGAGTGGTGGAAACATAGTTCAGTGAAACTGAAGAGCTCAGGAATGTAGAGAAAAAGCAAGAAGGGAAAAAAAATTCAGCATATTTAATTGGAATACTTAAACAGGAATGTTTCATTGAAACGGTCCAATTTGGCTAAAATATCAAGAACAAATTATACTGGCAAATTGCCAACACAGCTTCTTAGCAGCAGGAAATCTGGGCTTTCTGAGGCTGCAGCCTTTCAGGAGCTGACCTTGTAACCAGGAACTTTTATGCAAACTGCTCCCGGGATTTCACGTCCAATAAATGTGTCCCTTTTAACTGAGCATTTCAGTATTTGGATTTTGTTGTTGTTGTTCTTAATCAGATTGAAATTAGATTTTGGAATATTAAATTCCCCCATGAAATGGAGGGGAATTTAATATTCCCTGCATAGATAAGATGGGGGGGAATCATCTTGTAATACAAGAGAAACACTGTAATTTGCAGCAGCTGTTAGCATTTTCAAAGGTGTCTCCTTTTATTGAAAGCTTATTTATGCAGGGGATGGTGGGGTTGGTTCCCCATCAAACATGCACAGTTAAGGAGTTAGACTGCTGACAACCAAGTCCCTATTTCACAGAAAGTTATACCTGTGGCATGTAAGCATCCAAACCATGTTTTTTAGGTGCCTTTATCACACTTTTCTTAGGTGACTTAATTGTCCACAATGTTGACAGTATCTGCAAGTAAACTTGATAAAATTCAAGTCAGGTTTTATTCTTCTGCGGCTTAGTGAAGCTAGGAATAGTGGCAGAGGCACTAGAGCTGGCTGTTGTGAGGATTACAGAGTCCCAGCTATTTTCCATTTGCAGTCAGTTCGCGTTTGGGTGGCCGATGCTACAAAAGAGGCCCAGAATGTTTGGTTTTTTTTTTTCTTTTTCAATTGAAAAGAAGATCCTGCAGAATTTGCACTTGGCTAAGAAAGAAGTTGCACTAAAGGTGCATCTGGGGGAGCAGATGATTCATGTCAAATCCTGATGCCATTTTGCATCATCATTTTGTTTACTTGTTCAGATACAGTATCATAGCACAAACAGTATAAATTGTAAGAATTTCAGCAGTTCCCTAGATGTACAGGCATGTTTTGACTATCAGCGTATATATGTAACACATCTTTTTATACCCAAACCCAGAGACCATTGAGGCCACTGAAACTTTTACCTTTCTTGTTTATGCTGTCTCAGTTTTCTCTCTTATTTGTCAGAAATCAGGGGTAATGCTTTACATTTATGCACTACCCATGTCCTGGAAAATGGAAAATGAGCTTTCTGTATTGACTTCCTAGCCCTTTCTGTGCAAAAGGAAAAAAAAAAAAATAGCAAAGGTGACTTCATAGGCTCTACTGTTCCGCAAAGTTAGAGGAAATATTTGTACTTTTGAATGTTTTAACAATTTATGCAACTTTTTCATGTGTTTCAGAAAAATACTGGCAGGTTTTGCCATTTATGGCAAAATTTAGGACTGTGCAATGATGCATGCAGTCTCACAAGTTGTGTTCTAGATGATTCATCTTTTCCAGCTGTTGGTTAAAGTAAGCAAATTCATGTGTTAACAGAAACCAAGAAACAATGAACTCCGAGGGGATAGGTTCAGTTTGCATAGCACGATGAAATATGATGTTGCTTTGAAAGGAATAAATTTTCCAATTCAGGAGTATTTATGTCTATACTATTAAAAATGTTTGTTTAATGCACTTATTTTCTTGTTACATTTCATTCTGGTAATTTTAAAATGCAGAGAAAGGTACAGCTCTTATTTAAATAGAGAACTGAAGGAGGAACACAGTTGCAGACTTGGCCTGTGATGCAGAAATTTGTGCTGTCGTGGACAGTAAAAGTAGCAGGGTAGAGAAATAGAAACTTTACAATTCCTTCCATCCCTGGCATGTCTTTGCCCAATGAATATATATGTAAGAAACATATTTTGTCATGTGTTCAAACACATATACAGAACAGTAAGGACATGTAACAGTTCATCCTTCTATCAATGTAATTTATTTCATATTGTCAGTAAGATATTCAGCGCTTGGAAAGGTAGTATTGATAGAAGTATAGTGTAACATGGTGTTATATGGAAACCATAGTGGGAAACGTGTCTGGGACAGAAAGATGAAGCTGGGAGAGGAAAGGGTAAAAGTGGATAAGCTAATAATCTAAGGGAAAGGAGCAGAATAGGATTTGGGTGATTATGTAAGTAGTACATCAGCCTGAACATCTCATCCTATTGTCGGGTTTTTTCCCCCCAGATATAATAAACGGATAAACAAAGAGCACATGATCAGAAGTTACCTCATCTTAGTTCTCACCTGCACTTGCTTGTATTATTTTGTTCCTGAATATGATGGAAACATCCATGTCTGGGTGGACAGGACCAGGAAGGGTCTTCTGCATATCTTTCTCTGTATGCAGTTAAGTAGCCTGCATTATTTCTGGGTTGTTTTACTTGTTGATATATGCTTACAATACAAAACATGAGATTTAAGGTAGGAGTCATAAGCAACTTATGGCATGAGATGGATTTAGTTTGAGACTGTATTAACTACTCTAAGGCAATTGGCTTTGTGTCTTTTCAACCTGCTTTTACTGAACTGAAGTATCTTCTATTTGTCATGGGGAAACGAGTAGATTTGCATAGTGTTAGGCTACTCCATTATAATGGCACATGTAGTTTAATATGCTGCAAATCCTTATCCTTGTTTTCTGTGATAACTTTTCCAGGAAACAGTATCCATGATTTTTATTTTTATTTTTTTGAGGGAAGCATAAGCTCTAAAACCAGCCTGAAAGCTGTTATACTTGAATTACTGATAATTAATCCCACCCAGCTAACTAAAATCTAATAGCTCCACTGATATATTTGGAATTTGGGCCCTTATGAGAAATTAAAACCATATCAAAATATATAATCTGCAAAATTTTCTTGCCCCTCCCAGTCACACTGTTAGCTCTTTGAAAATATGCTGAAACAAAAGGTGGATCTAGAGACTAATGAGCCATTCCCGTAAAAAGAGAGAAACTTTATATCTAAGCACAGATACATAACAGACTAAATTCTGGACATCTAATTTTTCATTATTCTGGGCTTAATTAACATTTCTGCCTCAATTTCCCCATTAAAAAATGAGAAGCAATAAAATGCATACCTTTATAGTCATAGGGATGCTCTGTTGGTAATTAGATGCTGTCAGACAGAATTACTGTAAATTACAGTAATTACTGTTCATTAATTAGTTCTGTCAGTTTTATGTTTTATTCTAATGCACTGTCACAGTGCTATAGTGTTTAAATTGGATGCCTTTAAAATGAACATTCACATTAAAAAGGAGTGAAAGAGAACCTTTTATTGAGATTTAAAAAGTTCCAAGGAAATATTTTATTATGATCTAATTTTGGCTATGGAATTCTGAATCTGAAAAGTACTACATACTAGTAATTGCATGTATTATTATAATTTAAAATTATATAAAAATATGAAGAGACATTTGGTATTTAAATTAAACTGCTTATTTTAGAGCAGAATTCAGTATTTAATTGTAGCATTCTCTGTTGAACCAGGTGTATTTCCAGGGAATGTTTCATGCCAAAGAGAATTAAGGCAGAAAAGTTGACATTTCCCTTGGGAGCAGAAGACTAAATACTAAATCTGTATCTATCTTCCACTGCTGGAAGTGAGGCTTCCTTTGGCTCATACAGCACTGAAATACTGTGCTTGTTGGTTTATTGTAGTAGTAGTAGTGCAATTTACACTATTGCTATGAAGTGATTATTATGCTATTGCTATGTAATAACATAATTTCAGATAAATTATGATATGATTTTATCTGTGTTACTGATGTGTAAACATGGAAAGAAAAGGATCTGCTGTTTCCACTCTTTGGTTAATGCATCATTGGCATAATAGATCCGTTTCAAACCTGCTAGGTAGAAAAGGGCTGTGGAAGTAAAAATGGAATGAAATAAGATTGTAAATTAACAGGTAGTAGATATGTGCTTTACATAATGAGCTAAACAAGCAACTTAGCAAGTTCTCCAGTAGGTAAAAAAGAGTTGTCCATAGAATCCATGGTGTAATTTAAATGAGATTAGAAAGCAGAAAATGAAATAGAATTATGACTACCCTACACAAATACAGCTTCTGCCTGCCCAGGAGTCCTGTGATCCATCAAGTGAGGAGGAATGTATGACATGTCAATCAGTGCTAATATATGAACTGCATGCAAACTCATCAGGTCCAGCCCCCTGTTAACACAGAGCCACCTAGAACAAGTTGTCCAGGACCATGTCCAGAGGGCTTTTGAATGCCTCCAGATACCTCCACAACCTCCCTGAGTAACCTGTGTCAGTTCTCAGTCACCCTCACAGTGAACTAGTGTTTCCTGATGTTCAGAGGGAACCTCCTGTGTCTCAGTTTGTGCCTGTTGCCTCTGGTCCTGTCACTGGACACCACTGAAAAGAGTCTGGCTCCATCCTCTTTGCACTCTTCCTTCAGGTATTTATATACATTGATGAGATCACCCCGAGCCTTCTCTTCTCCAAGGTGGACAGTCCCAGCTCTCTCAGCTTTCTTCATATGAGATATGCTCCAGTCCATAAGTCATCTTAGTTCTCTTTGTTGGACTCCCTCCAGTACGTCCATGTCTTGTACTGGGGAGACCAGAATTGGACACAGAACACCATGTGTGGCCTCACCAGCGCTGAGTAGAGGGAAAAGGATCATGTCCCTCGACCTGTTGGCAACTCTTCTCCTAAGGCAGCTCTGGATACTGTTAACCCTCTTGGCTGCAAGGACACATTGCTGCCTTATCGTCAGATTGTTGTCCACCAGGACCTCCAGATCCTTTTCTGCCAAGCTGCCCTCCAGCTGCATGGCCCCCAGCAAGTACTGGTGGATGGGGTTGTTCCTCCCCAGGTGCAGGACTTTGCACTTCCCTTTTTGTTAAGCTCCAGGAGGTTCCTGTCAGGCCATTTCTCCCACCTGTCAGGGTAAAAAATCACTGAAGTTATTGCACGGAAAAGGAGACCTGGAAGAAAGGTCAGTTCAGTCTAAGAACAATGATCAGGGTTAGATTGATTTACAAGC